>NC_044032.1:192835820-193140544 GCF_901765095.1 Microcaecilia unicolor
CTTCTCCATTTTCTGAAGGATTGTTTTTTGGCTTTAATGTCTTCCTTTACCTTACTGCTTAGCCATGCTGGCTGACGTTTGGTCTTTTTTCCTCTTTTTCTAATACGCGGAATATATTTGTCCTGTACCTCTAGGATGGTGTTTTTTAAAAGCATCCACGCCTGATGCAAGTTTTTTACCCTGCAAGCTGCTCCTTTTAGTCTTTTTTTTCACCGTTTTTCTCATTTTATCGTAATCACCTTTTCTAAAGTTAAACGCTAGCGTATTTGTTTTCCTAAGTTCACTTCCTTCAATGCCAATTTCAAAACTGATCATATTATGATCACTGTTATCAAGCTGAAAGGTGGCATATCAAGCAAAGAGTGAAGAATAAGGAATAAGAAATTCTGTAGCAACAGTTCCATTTGGAACCGCTGTTATAGAATACTAGCATAATTCCACAGTTTTGGGCCTAACAGTAGGCGTGAGCACTTAAGCCAGGTCAAAGGCTTCCATCTAATTGTTGGCAGTTAGGTACGTAACTCCTAGACATGCCCCTGATTCACCCATACCCCTCCCACATTCACACCCCCTGGAAGTTACACACAATAGAATTTGGCAAAAAACTTCTAGAATAGTGACTAAGGGCAGTAAGGAGTGCAATTGCTAATTAGTCCCAATTAACACTATTTTAAGCCAATAATTGGCTGTTAACTCCAACTAACAGCAAATTAGTAATTAAGTTAAGCAGCAAATGAACTTATTCTAGAAATTGTCCATGTATATTTGTGAACTAAGCATAAATTTGGGTGCACAAATTTATAGAATTAGGAGGATTATGACTGTGTTTTATTATATTTTTATCCACATATGTTGTATTTTTTATGTTTTAAAAAGTATCCTTTCTTCAAAGGTGTACATTTTTATTTATAATGTTGTTTTGTTCTTTATTTGTGTTTATGTTTGTTGTATATGTTCAGACCCCTGATGCAGACATTGTTGGAAACAAAGGGGCCCTTTTACTAAGCTGTAGTAGTGCCTACACGCATCCAACGCGCAGTAATTCTGAGTTACTGCCTGGCTACCGTGTGGCCCGTGTGGTAATTTCATTTTTTACACATGCCCACTACGCACATAGGTGGTAGTCGGGCGGTAATCGGCATTTTACGCACAGACAGTTACCGCGTGAGACCTTACCGCTAGGTCAATGGCTAGCAGTAAGGTCTCAGACCAGAAAGTGGACACGTGGCAATTTTCATTTTGCCACACATCTATTTTCGGCAAAAATTTTAAAAAGGCATTTTTTACAGGTGCGCTGAAAAATGATTCTACGTGCACCCAAAACACACATCTACACTACCGCAAGCCATTTTTCAGTGTGCCTTAGTAAAAGGGCCCCAAAGTCTACTATTACTACTTATCATTTCTATAGCGTTACTAGACGTACGTAGTGCTACTGTGGGATATCCTTGAATCCTGTGGTCAACTCTTGATGTCCATGGCCACTCCTATTTATGCTCTTCTTCTCTATGGCTAATTTCAGACTCTATGCTTTCTGTCTGGTGGCACTGTGTGCCTGGAATGTCCTTCCTGAACTGCTGCATCTTGCTCCATCTCTGGCTATGGTTGAATCCAGCTTAATAACTCACATCTTTGAGACTGCTTTTACATCAAAATTCCCTGGCTTTTCATAACCTCAAACCTCAGGAGAAGTGTCTCCATGCAATGCATTATGTTTGTTATCAATGTTTGATTACTTCAGTAGATGGCAGGAGGAGTCGCAGTGTGTTAATTTTTTTTTTTGCCTGAATCCATTTAAATTCTGCAGGTTTGATTAAAGGGCCCATGTGCTACAGATTTTCTAATGTGTTTGCATCTATGGAAAATGTGCTGAGTACATACAGCCCAGTGGTTTGTTTTGCTTTTTTTTGGGGGGGGGGGGGCATTTGTACTTTTATTTTAAAAAAAAAAAGAGATAATCTTGTGCTACAATAAATGATGTAGGTAAGGCTGAATGGGTCCCGGCTGGAAAAATTAAGATGTGCCCCATCTCTTCCAACATAGTGGGGGACCAGTGGGGGAGGAGAACCCTTCAGAACCCCAGTAACCAAACCCTGCATGAAACAAACACATTTCAGGCATACATAGACAACATGTTATAATAAAGAAGCATTAATGTCCAGGACTCAAATAGCAAGAAGCCTACCTATAAAAGACAGCACCCTGGAATACCAATATATTTCCTGCTAAAAATGTAGAACAAGTCAGACTGCTATAAACCTCAACACAGGAACTAAACACTAGCAGAATACCACACCTTGGTCACATGCACAAAACACAGGAGACCTCAACAAATATGAAATAAGGCACTACACATCAATAATAGAGATTTGAAGGAAAAAAAAGCTGAACTGGGAACCTCAAGAAGTCATACCTTGCATAGTCAGCAATACTAGAGAAATAAAAAATGGAAATGCAAGATATCAGAGATGCACATATTCCAATTAAGAATTTTAGAAAAAAATATTTTTTTAGCCTTTTATTGTCTGAGCATTTTATTTTTCCATTCACTTTGACCCAAGGACCTCTTTTTTATTTTCTTCTGGATTTCTTTTTCCTAATTCTCTTGCCAGGGTCTCCTGTCCATTTGACATTTCCTTCTCTCTCCATGTCTATCAGGTTCATCTCTCTCCTGTCCCCACACACAATCCAATCTCTCTCTCTCGCTGACAGACAGTAGCCATTACAGATCATTTGAAAGTACCCATCAGATCCATGTTGCTTTCTCTCAGTAGTGGGCTTATCTAGCAAAATAATGGATGATGAAACTGATCTCTAGAAACATCTTTAAACTTGGCTACAATATTAGACATGTTGCTTAACAGTTTGAGTTGACAATATTAAACTGCAGTAAGGGTGCAAAAATCAGTAATGTGAGAATAAGCAAAAAAATAAAGGTTAACAAATAAAAATAAAGGGGTCAATATTTAATGTGGTTTAGCTGGAGAGGCTTCTGCCTGGTCAAATCACGTCAACTGGGCCAGGAGAAATGAAAGAGTACTGCTGAATATCTACTCTGATTGCTGCAGCACTCTATAGCAAGTCTGGCATCTCTCCCACTCTCCCGCCTCATCCCAGAGATCTGGCAGCTCTTCTCCCCCCACCATGGGTCTTTCAGTCTGGGGATAGAGTTGGGGTAGAACTGGAAGTTATCCAGGCACCACCAGTGTTGAGCAGTAGTACTGGGATTGCTATCTGACCTGATTAACTCTAGACAGCAAAAAAGTTGAATATCTGTCTCAAGGGCAGTAGCTCCCAGCAGCCGCCCCAGATGTGGATACTAATACCAGTAACTAGAGACTACCTAGTACTGGGAGACTGCCACTAGAGGTCATGGCAGCCATTATGCAGCCAGATCCAGCATGGCAGGAGTGATTGGGATCTATTCCTGTCCAACGTGCCTCCAGTCCACCAGGCAGGGCCGCCAAGAGACAGAGCCGGGCCCAGGGCAGGGCCGCTGCAGCCTCCGCTCCCCCCCTCTCCACTCGGGACGCAGCCGCCGCCCCCCACTTGGGATGCAGCTGCCACTTCCACCGCCCCTCACTCACTCGCTCAGGCTGCCACTGCCACGCCCCCTCCTGTGTCAGTGCACCTGCTCCTTCCCAACCTCCAAGGGGGGCACAGTGCTGGGGTCTGTCTCTCCTGCTCCTGTGTGCTGGGACTGGGTTATCGCATTGACACAATCGTCCGGGTCCTGACAGGAGCAGGAGAGAGACAGACCCCTTGGAGGCCAGGCCCGGAGAATTTAGCCTCCCCCTCTCGGTGGCACTGCCACCAGAGATACTCAGGTAGGCCCAGGGAGCCTAAAGGTGGAGGGGGATGGGAGTGACACATGGGGGAGAGAGTCCAGGAAGAAGGCTGCTCCTGCCGGGTTAAATCGCCTTGAAAATTGACCCTATATTATTTGCCTCCAGCTAACTAGTCCAGTTGTGGGAGGGGAGGTTTCTCATCTATAAGGAGGTCAGACAGTGTTCAAAACTTTCCCCAACACAGGCTCAGATTTTCTTCAGGGTGCTTTATGTAGGGTATAATTTAGATCCCAAATAAGTGCATAAGTATCACCATACTAGGACAGACTGGAGCTCAATATCCTATTTCTAATAGTGGCCAATCTAAGTCAAAAGTACCTGGCAAGATCCCAAAACAGTAAACGTATTTTTTGCTCCTTGACCCAGGCATAAGCAATGGATTTTCTCAAGTCCTCCTTAATAATGGTTTATGGACCTTTCTTTTAGAAACTTGTCCAAACCTTTTTTAAATCCTGCTATGGTAACTACTTTTACCACATTCTCTGGAATGAATTCCAGAGTTTAATTACACATTGAGTAAAGAAATATTTTCTCCAGTCTGTTCTAAATGTACTACTTAGTAACTTCACTGCAAGCCCCCTAGTCCTTGTCCCTTTGGAAAGAGTAAACAAGTGATTCACATCTACCTGTTCCACTTTGCTCATTATTTTATAGACCTCTATCATATCTCCCCTCAGCCTAAAAAAACAAGAGCTACAGTGCCATCAGACGTCTTTCATGGTCACGAGGTTTTTAAAAAAAAATATATTATTAATCTCTGTCCTCCTCTTATCTAACCAAGCCATTATAGTGACAACTGTCTAGCTGAAAAATATGTATTGCTTTTTCCTTTGGAGACCGGCACAAGCCTAAGCGTCATGGTTGAGCAGCATTTCTGATTCCCTCCCCTGGAACTGTTAAGCTGTCTCTGCAGTATCACCAGTCCTTGCTAGATCAAGATAGAGAAGCCAGGTTTTTAATTTAAATCTTATTTCTGAAACATATTTCTTGCAGGGACCAGAAATAAAATGCAATATAGGCTACACTGTTTTCTAAAGCCGTGCTAGAGGCACATTAGCGTTTTTAGTGCGCACTAAGCATTAGTGCGTACAATCCATGTAGATGCCCATAATATTCCTATGGGCGTCTACATGGTTACCGAGCACTAATTTTTAGCATGCGCTAAAAACGCCAGCGCACATTAGTAAACAGGGCAAGTCACCATGGTCTGCCATTCAGGAAAAATTCTAGTACTTTTCTAAACTTTGTCTTTCTTTTTTTTTTTATTCTGCTTTGATTTTCAATTAAAAATGAAGCTCTCTAGTTATCGATAACCGAAAGCTGCATTTATGATCCACTTAATTGTTAGATATATATAGTTGCAACAGCTAGTCAGAGAAATTAAATAGGCATAATGATTAAAGGAAGGAAAAGCCTCAAAGAGCTCCAAATCAACAGATTTATGGATCTTAAAATGATCGCAAGGAATCTCTCTTCGTCATCGGCTCAAACACCTTCCTAGTCCAAAACTTTTAGACTTTTTAAAAAAACTTTTTTAACTCTTCTACATTCTGTAACACTAGTGAATAACAATGTCCAATATTAGTGCCGTACACTTTTCTTTAGGGTCAATTTACCCCTCCCAATATGGTGGTTCACCCACCAATACCTAGGAAGAAATAAATCACCCAAGGCTGCATCAATTAGGAGTTTAATTGGATACCTTAGTCCTTATCAAGTATTTGTACAATTAGCAGCTCAGTGATATCTCACTGGGACTACAGAACATTGCTATACAAAAGTACTGTTATATCTGAGACTCCAAATTATATATAGGCAATCAAATACTTTTATTTATTATTCTCCATGTATATGTACAATCAATTGTTTATGGGAGTACGGTACCACAGCTACACATACAGTAGGTGCTCTCTGTGTCTGAGTCTCTAATGTTTTATTTACCAGCCAAAGCCAATTAGTAGATATAAAAGATTCAAGGCTACTAATGAGAAAGCAATAGGATTACTTGCCAATTCAGATACAATTGATTGGTTTCTCATGGGAGGGCAGCTCTGCTTGCACAAAGGTACTGGCCGTGACCGTCTCTCTCCATTGAAGTAGGAAGTACAATCACTTATATACACTCATTAACATAACAGGTCATACATAGGCAATCTGACAACAATCCTATCTATTGGATATATGCTAATATAATGGTTAACACTGATTGGCTATGGTAATGAGTTGGTTAGTATTTACTGGAAAAGCTTAATAATAGACTAGCTGTTCCTGGAAGACCACGTCACATTCCTGAGGAGTTATCTTGTTCTGTTTTTCACTAAAACATCTGTGACCACCATGTTGCTAAACAATGTTACTCTGTTTTTCCACTTACGCCCGTTCCTCATTCTGCTGCACAACAGATCATGAGTTCTGCAGTCACACTGAACTTCAGATTAGAGTCATGGCCCTGTAAGGTTTTTTTCTCATTTTAGATCCTGAACCAAAGTCAGGCCGAACCAAAGCTGATAGCTGTAATGATAATAGACACTGGTGAAATTGTTTCAAGTCAAACATTGCACAATAAACATAAATCCTGTGCTATTGAATTGAAAACAGTACTTATCTCTGCAAGCACATAACGAGCCACTCCTCATAATACTTCACAGTCCCCAAGACCAACGATGGCCAACATTTCGCTTAGCCACATCTTGCTTAGCTGCTTCAGAGTCTGAACTCTTGGGGTACAGAAAGCATTACCACTCCAAACTGCTGTCCGGCGGCTCTGTATTATGAGGAGTGGCTAGTTATGTGGTTATCATTTTCTGTGATTTACATGATTCCATACCTGTCTGGTTAATTTAGTGGGTTCTCCAGTTATCTACAGAACAGGTTCAGTATGGGAAATTATATAAAGTTGACCCACATTGCCCCCACCAATGCATCATAATATACTGGGCTGATCACTGGCTGGCTGAAAAATTAAATTAATTTATATGTTCATTCAATTATTCTGTGACTGTAAATAACCACTAGTCATGTGGAGGGGCATAATCGAACGGAAACGCCTATCTCCATGGGCGTTTATCTCCGAGAACGGGTCCGTGAAGGGGCGGGCCGAACCGTATTTTTGAAAAAATGGACGTTTTTGAGCTGGGCGTTTGTTTTTTTTAGCGATAATGGAAACTAAAAACGCCCAGCTCAAAAACGTCCTAATCCGAGCCATTTGGTCATGGGAGGGGCCACGATTCATAGTACACTGGCCTCCCTGATATGTCAGGACACCAACTGGGCACCCTAGGTCAGTGCGGTGGACTTCAGAAAAAGATCTCACATGCATAGCTCCCTTACCACGGGTGCTGAACACCCAACCCCCTCCCCCAAAACCCACTACCCACAAATGTACAACACTACCATAGCTCTTAGGGGTGAAGGGGGCACCTACATGTGGGTACAGTGGGTTTTGGAGGCCTCCCATTTACCAGCACAAGTGTTACAGGTGGGTGGGGGATGGGCCTGGGGCCACCTAGCTGAAGTGCACTGCGGTACCCACTAAAAGTGCTCCAGGGACCTGCATACACGCAGGCCTCTAGGACTGGTTGCTGCTATATAACATTGGCACACCAGTTGACACCTGAAGACTAATCTCTCCGAAAATGTCCTTTATTGGAATAACCGCCTTTACTCACAGTTAACTGCAGATCAGAGGTTGTGCCCCACTGGCAACGAGTCACCCTGGTACTAAGATGAGCAGTAGGTCAGAGCTGGCAGAATGTTGTACGATGCCCTCTTTCAGCCACATTCAAGGGAAGAACTAAGTTCTGTAGCATGGCTAACACAGGAAAGGGAACTAAAACTGGCTTACAAAAATGGCCACTACCGCATGGACTACAACAGGAAACACAACAGGGCACACTCTGACCCAGTAGGCAGGGGGAAAAGCACCATGGGAGAAGAGCCTACCAACTACCAACATCGTGAGACTGTAACACAAGCTAATGAAATCACGGAGCCCAATACCCTACACCCACCACAATGCAATGCTGATGTGACCCTGTACTGCATCCGAGAGCCACATCTGACCCAGGGAAAGGCTGTCAGAGGATAGAACATATTCTGCTGTCATGGAGGTAGGTACGGCATTTGAGGCTGGCATACAGGCTGGAAAAAAAGTTTTTAAAGTGGGGTTTGTTTGGTGGGAGGGGGTTAGTGACCACTGGGGGAGTCCGGGGAGGTCATCCCCGATTCCCTCCAGTGGTCATCTGGTCAGTTGGGGCACTTTTTTGGGACCTGTTCGTGAAAAGAAAAGGGTCCAAAAAAAGTGACCCAAAATCGCAGTAAAAACGCCTTTTTTTTTTCGATTATCAGCTAAAGACGCCCATCTCTCCTCGGCTGATAACCACGCCCCAGTTCCGCCTTCACCACGTCTCCAACATGCCCCCGTCAACTTTACCCGTTTCCGCGACGGATTGCAGTTGGAAACGCCCAAAATTGGCTTTCGATTATACCGATTTGGGACCCACAGGAGAAAGACATCCATCTCCCGATTTGGGTCGCAATGTAGGCGTTTTTCTCTTTCGATTATAAGCCGGAGAGTGTTCCGGGAACTGGATTGAGCCCACCAGCTCTATTAATGCATACACTACAGCAATCAAATTACTTGCAGCTGGTAATGACTTTTCTCTATACTAACCCATCTAAACTTGGTTTCATTTAAATTTGCTGGTTTGCAAGTTGAATGTCTCAATAGAGTACCAGTAGTGATCTATGAGGCAAATGATACTGCCTGGCATTTTACTGCATGACCCAGGGAAAATAAGCACATCAACAGCTGAGCCCACACAATGTTTACCAGACTTCTTCATCTTCATCCCAGATATATGCTGCATCCTATTATGTTTTTCCTCCTCAAGACAGTTCATCATTGTGTGGCTCAGAAAAACGAGAAATTATCTTTCAAAGTTTCTGATGCTCATTTTCCAGAAAGCAATTCCAAAAGAAATGAAAATAAAAGTTTTGCAAGCTAAAGGTAGAGTTTTCTCTCATTACATGTAGTAGAGATAAACTGAATTGAGGATTTTCATGTTGTAGCCTCAGTAAAACCAAGAAAGCCTCTTTTTTACAGCATGGCTAATTTTTAAAATTTTTCCTTTTATTAAGAATTACAGAATTTATACACAAGCAATTATTACTTGTCCAAAAACAGGAAAGGTTCACAGAAAAAAAGAAAGACCCACCCCTCCAAAAGAGAGCAATAGGAAAAACTAAACAGTCGATATTATACATTCATCCCATTCCTCTAGTAGCCCTGAATTATCACATTATGCCCAAAAATCTAGGCCCACCAAGTCTATACAGGAAAATCTAAGCCCACTTATCTGAACAGGAAACTTATTAACAAGAAAGTTTCAGCTGCCCAGAGTCATAAATAATATATCTCACATTCTGAAATTTAACCATTTAGCAGGAAAATGAAGCAAGATATCACCCTTATTCTGTTGCACTCATGGACGGAGATCCAGGAATGCCTTGTGTCATGCCTAGGTCTCTTTCCCCACATCAGGAAAACACTAAGGGCCCCATTTACAAAGCCGCATTAGCAACTGACAGAGCGGTACTGCCAACACAGCCCATTCACGTTGAATGAGCTGTGTCAGCAATGCTGTGCGGCTTTGTAAAGTGTGTGTGTGGGGGGGGGGGGGGGCAATTGCACGTGTTTCTACCAAGTCTTGTGAAGTCTCTAAAAAGTCAGTCAACTTTAAACTGTTCGGAGAAACCAACTCTGCCCCCTCAATTGATAGCACATTACCCAAAGCTCCATATCTTCTTTTCTTATATGCTAAAAAATATATCTTATTAATAGGAGGCAGAGAATCCAAGGATACCTTTAAAATATCCAGCAAGCAAGTTTTTAAAAATTCTCTTGGTGACAATAATTCAACCTTAGGAAAATTCAAAAATTCAAAAATCTAAGGATACATGCTCTTAACTAGCTCCAGCTTGTACTGGGTATCCGTAATACTCTTAACTAATTTAACTCATGTCTCTCCGTGCTGTCTAACAGTCCTTTCCAGCCTGAAGCACCCTCGGGGCCTGCCCTCTAGAGGTCTCAAGGCACAGGACCAGTGCCACTAATTTCGCAACAGATTTTTCCATCTGGTCTAGTGTACTCATAGTTTTAGTCAAATTTCTGATTGCCCTCCAGATAGATAAGAAGGTGACCCCTGCAGATTCCTTCACCACAACTCTCATTGCAGTCTCTGATGTCAAACTCTCAGCGGGAGAGTGGTTAAACACTGACTCCCCCTGCTGTGCTGCACTCATGTCTCTGCTCCTCCAGCAGCCAGGCAGGATGGTCCAGAATCTCTCTCACCATGGCAGGCTCAATGCGGCTTACATGGGGCAATGGAGGGTTAAGTGACTTGCCCAGAGTCACAAGGAGCTGCCTGTGCCTGTGGGAATTGACCAAAGTCCACCACCCTAACCACTAGGCCACTCCTCCACTCCACTCCAATTATCATACTGCTTTCCAATTAAGCCAAGGTATTTGATAGTTGCACACCTGGAATGTGTCCGAGTTTTCCACATGGATTGATATAGAGCATTCTTTCTTTAAAAACATGCCTATCGAGCTGTCAGTTAATATGGCTTTACCAGCTGCTTTGCGTTCCCATCCAGTAATTTTGGCTATGCACTGAGTATTATGTATATTGGATCAAAAGTCAGAAATCCCTTGGAGGATGATGATACCTGTTTTGTCATAGTACCAGATTTCATATCCAAGGGAAAAGTTTGAATTGGACAACCTGGCAACGCAGAACCATTTGGATCTTCCACCACATATTGAATTGTGATGACCTAATGCTTTTCCCCAATCTTCAGGCTAAATATAATTTACTTTCAGAATGGTATTCCCAGTAGGTGCAATTGGTACATCATCTACAGAATACAAACATATTAATCCCAGCTTTGGAAGGTATACCGGGAATTATGTCCATTTGTAGGAAAGTTTTGTCATCCTCTAGGGTTGCTTCTAATTTTTATGCAAAGCTACCAGGCCCTGTATTAGCATCGGCTCACATTTCACACGTGCTAAAAAATAGAATTTATTTTTTTAGCACTGGGGTGTGTCTGGGGGCAGAGAGTAGGCATGTATAGATGTAGGTAGCTGCTCACAAGCTAATGGCCTTGAGCTAATGGGGAAATTAGTGTGTGGCCATTAATGGGAATAATAGAAAATGGGACCACTTTACTGCCGAGCTAAAAGCGAACTCAGAGTGCGGGAAAGACCTGTGCTGTGGATAGCACTGGCCACGTTTTAGCGCAGCTTAGTTAAAGAGACCCTAAGTGGGAAAGGTGAAACAAAATGGACAAAACCACTAATAATTTTGAATGAAAGCTCATGAAGCCACATTTCCAATATATGCTGTTTCCCATTGAACAAAAAAACTAGGGTGACCATTTTGGCAGGACAGACAGATCTAGTCTTGGTACTACCATACAGCATGCATGGAATTGTATTTCTTATTCCCTATTTTTATTTATTTATATTTTGTTTTGTTTTGTATTCAGTGCATAATTTGCTTTAATCAATAAAATGCAGGACAAGAAGTGCATTAGGCAAAGCCAAACCTGGCTTTATTCTCTCCTGAGAAAGCAGAGCCAAATAGCCATTTTACTGCTTTACTGGAAGCTCAAAGGAGCAGCAAGAAACAACCCAAGAGAAGGAATATAAGCAATATGAGAAGCTGGTGGCAGGATTTTTTTCTCAGAAGAGGCCAACAAGCAGTCACCCATGAGAAATAGAAGGAATGAGGTTTAAGTTCATTCAGGTGGAAGAGTTATTTGTACTGAGTGGGTTTAAGTCTTAGTATATAGTTTCTACTGGAACAGCATGAGCCACACAAGTAAACATTTTGAAAATGAAATTGGATGCCTTCCTAGAGGTTAATGGGATTACTGGCCATTCAGGTTTATTGAGATTCTGATAACAGCTGATGAAGGGATATTTCCCAATCATCTTTGTAGGTTCAGGGACGAAATGTATAAATGTGGAATACCATTAACTGAAATTCTTCAGTATAATTGGAACATTCACTAGAACATCAACACGAACAAGGGTGCTAATAAACATTTAAAATGCCTAATTAAAGTTAAAAGCACACAAATACTAATAAAGAGCTACCTAGAGGAATAAATGGGGTTTTTGTTTGTTATATATATATATAATTTTAACATCAGCAACTATGTTCTTGATTGTATTGACCAGAAACGTTTAAGTAAAGTTTTGCCCTACTGGGACAGACCTATGGTCCATCAATCCCAGCATCCTGTTTCCAACAGCGGCCAATCCAAGTCACAAGTACCTGGCAAGATCCCAAAACAGTACAATACATTTTATGCTGCATATTCTAGAAATGTGTATAAGGCATTTTGTTGTTCATAGTAATTAAAGTGCTAATACAATAAGAAAATACCTTATTTCTGGGAATGGCAATTCTGTTTATAAAAGGACTGGTGGCATTACATAAAAGCATAAGAAAAGTCATGCTGAGTCAGACCAAGGTACATTGAGCCCAGCATCTTGTCTCTGACAGTGATCAGTCTGAGTCACAAGTTTCTGGTAGATCCCATGAAGCAGATCTATTGCTCAAAGCTCACGTCCAGGGATGAGCAATTGCTCTCCATGTCTAGCTGGTTGATAATTTTCATGGATTTTTTCTCCAGGAACATGACTAAATCTCTTTTGAATCCCATATTCTCTTGACCACATTCTCTGGCAACATTTGCCACAGCTTAGTTATGTGCTATTTGGTAACGTGAAAGAGAATAGGGCCTGGAGCCTGGATACACAGGAGCCACACAGTAGGTTAAGGTGAACCAAATAATATTTATTTAAAATACCAGGTAAAGGTCCTGATCAATTCACAGGTAAGGGAGAAAAATAAACACAAAATGTTCCTTAGACATATAAAGGTTCTCCAGTGGCCTGCTCCTGCAGGGTCATGGCATACATTACTTTCTCTGAGCACGGCAGTACACTTTACTTATCTATGGTCTGGTTCCGCAGAGTTACCAATGTAGTCTCTAGCAGTTACTTGGGTCAAAAATCCAAAGTTGCAAGGTTGCAAGTTGGACTTGGCCTACCTGACTTTAGCAGCTGCAGTTCAGTTGTAGCTGTAGGCAGCTGTAGTTGGGTATCGCAACTTCCTTCTGGGCCTCCCCACATAACTTTGCCTTGAACTTTTATACTTCCTGGGCCATGCCCTCCTCTCCTGAATCTGTCCCTCCTATGTCACTTACCTCTGAGCAGGACTGTAAGTTTTAAGATGACTCTAACACTCTGAAAGAGTGCTATGAAAGGAAAGAGGCAGCGTCCTATAGGCTCCCTCACATGTTTCATGAAAAGAAAAACTTTCTAAGATTTGTTTTCAATCTACTGAAGATGTCAACGTATTGGCTACAATCACTCCAGGATTTCGTGTTGGGTGATCACACCTAACTCAGAACCCAGCATGTTATACCTGTAGTTAAGTACGTAAGTATTGCCACACTGAGACAGACCAAAGGTCCATCAAGCCCAGCATCCTGTTTCCAACAGTGGCCAATCCAGGTCACAAATACCTAGCAAGATCCCGAAAAAGTTCAATACATTTTATGCTGCTTATCCCAGAAATAAGCAGTGGATTTTCCCCAAGTCAATTTAATAATGGTCTATGGACTTTTCCTTTAGGAAGCCGTCCAGACCATTTTTAAACACCTTTACCACATTCTCTGGCAACGAATTGCAGAGTTTAATTACACGTTGAGTGAAAAAAAAGTTTCTCCGATTCATACTAAATTTACTACTTTGTAGCTCCATCGCATACCCCCTAGTCCTAGTATTTTTGGAAAGAGTAAACAAATAATTCATGTCTACCCATTCCATTTCAGTCATTATTTTATAGACCTCTAGAATATCTCCCCTCAGCTATCTTTTCTCCAAGCTGAAGAGCCCTAGCCACTTCAGCCTTTCCTCATAAAGAAGTCATCCCATCCCCTTTATCCTTTTTGTTGCCCTTCTCTGTACCTTTTCTAATTCTGCTATATCATTTTTGAGATGCAGTGACCAGAATTGCACACAGTATTTGAGGTGCAGTCGAACCATGGAGGGATACAAGAGAATTATAACATTCTCATTTTTGTTTTCCATTCCTTTTCTAATAATTCCTAACATTCTTTTTGCTTTCTTAGCCACCACTACACACTCAACAGATCCTATATAATAAAACTCACCCTCAACGTTCTGAGGACACTGACGTCACTGTCAGTTCCTCCGGGCACTTCCTTCCGGTTCGAAGGGTTTGTGGTGGTGAAGCCACCGAAATCACTGTGTTGGGGCCCTGCCCTCGCGTCAAACATGATGACGTCGAGGGCGGAGCAATGGCGTCAGTGGCTTCACAACCAACAACTCAGCACATTGAAGGTGGCTTTGGCGTGCATTGAAGAGGTCCGCAACAATGGCGGTCAGTACCTTCACAACGCTGAAGGGGTGAGCAGGCTGAGGTTCGGGAGGAAAACCTTGCTAGTGCCAGTTTCATTTGCACCTGAAACGGGCATGTTTTACTAGTAGTTTCAATATATCATCAACAATGAAACCTAGATCCTTTTCCTGGTTGGTGACTCCTAACTTGAAACCTTGCATTATGTAGCTATAGTTCGGGTTCCTCTTTCCCAAATGCATCACTTTGCACTTGCTCACATTAAATGTCATCTGCCATTTAGACGACCAGTCTACCAGTCTCGTAAGGTCCTCTTGTAATTTTTCACAATCCTCTCGCGATTTAACAACTTTGAATAACTTTGTGTCATCAGCAAATTTAATTACCTCACTAGTTACTCCCATCTCTAGATCATTTATAAATATGTTAAAAAGTAGTGGTCCCAGCACCGATCCTGGGTGGGGGGGGCCTCACTATCGACCTTCTCCATTGGGAATACTGACCATTTAACCCTACTCTCTGTTTTCTATCTTTTAAACAGTTTTTAATCCACAGTAGGATACTACCTCCTATCCCATGACCCTCCAATTTCTTCTGGAGTCTCTCATGAGGTACTTTGTCAAATGCCTTTTGAAAATCCAGATACACAATATCAACTGGCTCGCCTTTATCCACATGTTTGTTCACCCCTTCAAAGAAATGTAATAAATTGGTGAGGCAAGACTTCCCTTCACTAAATCCATGTTGGCTTTGTCTCATTAATCCATGCTTTTGAATATGCTCTGTAATTTTGTTCTTTATAATAATCTCTACCATTTTGCCCAACAGTGATATCAGGCTCGCCAGTCTATAATTTCCTAGATCTCCTCTGGAACCTTTTTTAAATATCAGCGTTAAATGGGCTACTCTCTAATTTTCTGGTACCACACTCAATTTTAAAGATAAATTACATATTACTAACAATATTTTCCACCACTTCATTTTTCAGTTCTATCAGTACTCTGGGATGAATACCATTTGGTCCAGGAGATTTTCTACTGTTCAATTTGTCAAATTGCCCCATTACATCCTCTAGGTTTATAGAGATTTCATTCAGTTTCTCTGACTCGTTAGTGTTGAATACCATTTCTAGCACCGGTATCTCTCTCAAATCTTCCTCAGTGAAGATTGAAGCAAAGAATTCATTTAATCTCTCCGCTATGGCTTTGTCTTCCCTGATCGCCCCTTTTACCCCTCAGTCATCTAGCGATCCAACTGATTCTTTTGCCAGCTTCTTGCTTTTAATATACCTAAAAAAATGTTTTACTATGTGCTTTTGCCTCCAACGCAATCTTTTTTCCAAAGTCCCTCTTTGCCTTCCTTATCAGTGCTT
The DNA here is from genome assembly GCF_901765095.1 of Microcaecilia unicolor. Taxonomy (NCBI): domain Eukaryota; kingdom Metazoa; phylum Chordata; class Amphibia; order Gymnophiona; family Siphonopidae; genus Microcaecilia; species Microcaecilia unicolor. The sequence continues at coordinate 192,851,501 of NC_044032.1, forward strand.
TGCATCTGACTTGGCATTCCTTATGCTGTTTCTTATTATTTTCAGTTGTAAATGCTAGGAATGTTCCCATTCTGCCCATGACCCTACCATTTCTGTGCCACCTTTATTAACTCACATGTTATAAACCATAAAGCTGTATGTCTCTGTTGATCACCCCACCCCTCACCTATCCACACCCATCCTGTTAGAATATCAATGATATGCTTTGATGTCCCCATGCATACCCCATACCCATCCCCATCCTCCCACCCTGTCAGACTGTCATAGTAATGCTTGAATGTTTTCACTTATATACACTGTCAGCTAGCACATTTGCTTATTTCCAATCTGACGAAGAAGGGCAACCTTCGAAAGCTAATCAAGAAATGTATTAAGTTATGTCCAATATAAAAGGTATCATCTTATTTTCTTTTCCATGTTTTATTTTGTTTGATTTCTATTGATAACCTTAAGAGTGGACTAACAAGGCTACCACACTCCTCTACATTAACTCACATGTAAAATTTAGGCGCAGATCCTGTGCCTAATTTACATACATAAATTCCAATTAGATCTAATTAGTGCCAATAATTGTGTGTTAAAAATCCAATTATTGATGCTAATTAGCTTATTTTAATTCAGTTGTGCACATAAATTAGGCACACACCCAAATTTGCATTCACAATTTTTAGCGACTTTTATAGAATTAGGGGTTAGAGGTTATATTCAGTCTGCTTACTGGCTAAGTAAGCGCATAAAGTTAAAACAGCAAAACAGCTGTCCTAACATTCTGCAGCAAATTAACTGGGCACCTGTCTGAATTTCAGCTGGTGCCTGATTAACTTCTGGGTCAGTGGGCGTACTCGAATATCCAGTGCCAGGAGCCATGCATGCCCTAGCATTGAACATCTGAGGTTAGATCAACCTGTGACTGAAATCGGCTTATAAGCTGCTTGCTGCCATGAGCTAAATATTACCCCCTGAGAGACTAATATACTTTGCTGGACTGTGGAACATTGTCTCAACGGAGTCCTTGCGCACCTCAGCACCGGCTGATCAGAGCTCACTGGAAGATAAATCAGCTGGCGCTTGGCAGAGAAAGAAAAACCAACCATCCCAACTTGGAGTGGATGGCTACTGGATCGGAGTCTGTTTGCTTGCCACAATACAGTGAGGATGGTGGTTTATTATCCTAAAATTCAGGGGGCAGATAGATAAGTTGCTTGGTTGTGATGTGTGAGTCAGTCCAATTGATGCTAGGTTACTCTGGTTTCACTTTTTTTTAGCTCATTAGGGAAACTTGTCCTTAATAGTGTAACCATATGGGTTAAATTTTAAAAGATTACCTGGCTCCTTCTGGATCTGGTGTGGAGACAGTGAGTAGTGCAGTGAAACTGAGTGGTCGGTGTGCATGCGCTGAGTGTTCTGCATGCTGATGGAACTCTCAGGAGAGTGACAAACAGCTCAGGCTGGCAGTTGGGAGAGAGAACTCTATTGGTGAGAACATGTTGCTAGGGAAAGACTGGAAGAAAGTTGATGCTGGAGATCATCACCTGAAAGAAAAGACACCCACCGTTCAAGAGAGCCAGAGAGAGAAAACAAAAAGAGCAGCTAAGTGACAAACTATTTTAAAAAGTGCACATAAGAGAAAATAGTAAAGGAAACCTGAACAATAACTGAGCGATAACTAAAAGAAGAAGAAAAAAAAGTAGAGGAAACCTTACATGTTGAGATCCTTGAAGGTCTCTGGAAATCTGAAAGACAGGAGAAAAGAAAGTTTAAAGAATCTAGTGTTTTGTAAAATTGAATGTGCTTAAATGATTTACTTATCTGAAAATGCTCCCAATGTTTCTAAACTGATTTGTGTTGCAAACCTGTAATTGAAATACATATGTTAAATTTGCAAGTTGGTAAGATTTCATTAGCATTTAAATATAATTCAAATAAATAAAAAAATATTTTTCTTTTTATTGTTAAACTCCCTGGTTGGTGTTGAGTCATTTTGGGGAAACACTGTGACATATTTGGTACCATCAGGGGGTTTACAATAGGAAGATAATTATTAGGTGTTTGCTGCTAATAGTTATATTTTTGTAACAAATGTTCATATATATATTTACTAGCCGTTGAGCCCGTAAAAATGGGCTGGTATTGAGGTTTTCCTCCCCCCGCGGTCACCACCGCTCCCCTCCCCCCTGCGAAGTCATCGCCGCCGCCGCCGCCGCCGCCACCCCTCCACCTGGCCCGGGCCCTCTCTTCACTTCTGAACTTACAGATCCATTCGCCGAACGCAGCAACGCACATCAGCTGAGCTGCCCCTTCCTTCTCTGCCTGTGTGTGTCCCGCCCTCGCTGACGTTACGTCACAGGAGGGCGGGGCCACAGGCAAAGAAAGAAGGGCTCACTGCAGCTCAGCTGATGTGCGTTGCTGCGTTCGGCGAATGGATGTGTAAGTTCAGAAGGGAAGAGAGGGCCCGGGCCGGGTGGAGGGGTGGCAGCAGCGACTCCGAGCGGGGGGGGGGGGCGGTAGCAACCTCGGCGGCGCAGTTTCCCTCTCTGTCCCGCCCCCCCCCCCCGTCATCACGTATTGATGCGGGGGCGGGACAGAGAGGGAAGTCTGTACTGCGCATTTGCGAGTGAGTACGGTCACTCGCCGTTTATATGTTTGATTCTGCTAATAAATTATATTATCTTCAAATATTGTATGATTCATTCTTATTGCTAGCAATTTGCGTGGGACAAATCATCTTTAGGCAAGCTAATTACACTGATGTCACCTCCAGGATATTGGGCTTGATGGACCTTCAGTCTGTCCCAGCATGGCAACACTTATGTCCTTATGTTCTTAGTGATGGTTCATACTACCTGGCAGATTCGTCTGACATCTATTAGGAATTCTTTTTTCAATGTGTCTGCCCCTACTCTTTGCAATGCACTTTTCCTTATAAATTTACAGAGGACTCTCCAGACAATTCAAGCTTTACTTAAAACACATTTCTGTACACAGGCTCTTTCAGTTGATTCTGATCGATAGATGATCCCTTCAGCAGTGCCTCTGTTGCATTCCCCTTACACAGCATGTTTTTCACTGTATAACCAAGTATTCTTTTCAGTCCCTACCCTCTTCTGTATTTTAGCGTGTATTTCCACTTCTTACCCCTTCCCTTATAATTCTTTAATCATAACCTAGGTCTCCCTTCGTTTCTTCCCCCCCCCCCCCCCCCATGATTATTGTACTGTAAACCACTTAGATATTGCCAAGTATTTTCTGTATAGGGCATAAAGGTGAAATGTGAAATTTTATTATTTATTGCTGACATGGGGTATGAAATCTGGGGTCCCCCCAGGGTCCTAGAGATATGCAGGGCAAAAAAATGTTTCGTTCTGTTTAGTTTTATATGTGATTGTTTTCTTTTCTTTTCTTTTACTTTTCATTTCAGAGGCAGTGTCACTAAAAGTATGCACTATTCACAGTGTTCACGAACAATGCACACTACTAAAAAAAACACTGCATGTATGTGTAAACTATTTTTCAGTATTGTCACTCTGTAAATAATATGCACTTTTCACACAGAGTACGCACTAAGTCAGAGTTGCTGTAGATCTAAGTCTAATATGCAGAGATCTTGTTTCTTGATTTGAAACGTGACTTTTTTAATAGCTCAGGATATAGAAACTCTAGAAGTAGTTATTGATACTGTTATGACTATGCAGAAGCTAATTGGCTCAGGGGTGATGTCTTGTTCTTATGCCCTTTGGAACATTTGGAATGTGTGACCTGCCTTGGGAGTGGGGGTGGGGGATGAATTAATTACAGTAGTCCATGGTATGGTAGAAACTCAGACAACTACAAAACATCTTTCCAGAAAAAGGATCTACCCAAAAAGCAGCTTGATAAGCTTTAATTATTACAGAATACAGCTGCCTGATTAGTCTTTGCAGCAGGGGCTGAAGACCATATTCAACCAGTGTAAAACAATTTTACATTGGCTTCCTATGATCCAAAAACATGGATTTTAAATAATTTTTATGATCTACAAGGTTTCATTCCCAGAGGGAAAGAGGGGAAAAAGGTAAACTACTAGGGACCTACACGGAAATGATAAAGAGAAGAAAGCAAGAGAACAATATTATCACCCATCAAATTAATTAAGTTCTTAAGGAATGCACATCAGAAATTGAAATGTTAATAAACATTTTATATTATGTTTTTAGGTTTCCTAGCTGGACCCAGCTTACAAACTTAGGGGATCTTTTACTAAATCTTAGCTCGAGTTATCTGCAGCAGGGCCCTTTTCCTCAAGTAAAGGTCCCGAAGAAAATAGAACAACTAGTAAGTATGTTTTTTCTTTTTGTGTTTATGTCTCTCTAACTCTCTTCGTTTGTATATATCATTAGTCCTAGTCTCTGCCTCTGTCTTGTGGAGCCTCACCAGCCTTTCTTTATTGCTTCTGCCTTCTCCTTTCTTGGCATTGGAGTTCTCTTCTCTGTGTTCTTCTGTCTGCTGTGAATACCTACTGCCTGACTATAATCAACTCAAAGTAAGCAAAACCCTAAACTAACCTCAGAGCTTGCTTCAAGTATGTACCTCTCAATTGGGACCCTATTGCTTTTATTTTTTTAAACAGATAATTGAAGTCCCTTCTGACCCTCCCACAGAAAGTTTTCCCCTCAGCAGCAAGACATTCACACTTCAACCACTTTGGTTTAGGTACAGGGACAGCCTAACATTAAAACAATTTTTCTGCTTTATTAAGCTAGTCAAACGAACAGTACCAAAGTTCTTCCTCACTTAGGAAACACTTTGGGGCTTATTTTTGAAAGAGAAGGGCGTCCATCTTTCGACATAAATCAGAAGATGGACGTCCTTCTCCCAGGGACGTCCAAATCAGTATAATCGAAACCCGATTTAGGACGTCTCCAACTGCACTCCGTCGCAAGGATGGCCAAAGTTGAAGGGTGCACCCCAAGCCTACCTCCTTCATCCAAACCACCTAACCCAGCTATTTTTTGTTACTTTTAACCCTACTGGGTTACATCATGGAATATTTTACCTTTTGAGTTAAGATCATTGCCTAGTTATAGACTATTTAGGAAACATTTCAAAGCATTTTTATTTCAAGAATTACCTACAATGTGCAGTTACTGCAGCTTATTGCAGGATTTTGCCACACGATAACTGCAAATTTTACATGACAATTTTGGGGGGATTTCCCATTTATTTTTTATTGCAGGTTGTGTGTTAATGTTCTCTTTAGCATGTAGTACCTGCTGAAAGTTAAGGTCGGATCACTTATGCCTCCTAAATAGGAGGCAGTAACTGGTGCCATGCTAACTCTGCATTAGTCAGTTAGCGCACAGTAAAGGTAACGCATTAACTGGCCAACTTCCAAGCCCACTCTCCACTCATGCCACATCTCCTGAGGGAAATATCTGAAAAATGCAATAACGTGCAGTTTAACACATGGAAACAGGAAAACCACCGCAAACCCCTTCATGCAGTATGCAGCAGCCTGTTTCCACACATTAACCATGCATTAAGGTTTTAACCCCTTTAGTAAAAGAGCCGCTAAGTATAAAGTTTGATAGGTTATCTATGAATCTGTTGTATTTACTAGGAATGCCTAGCTCAGAGCTTCCCAAACTGTGAGTCAGGACCCCAAATAGGGTCATAAAACTCACAATTGGGGTCACGACCTGGATGGGCTTTCCATAAATGGATCATTATTCTGCACCTCTGGGGGGGGGGGGGAGTGACACACAGTTTTATTTGGCTGCAATCATGGGGTCACAGCCACAAAAAGATTGATAAACACTGGCCTAGCTTCTTGTTTTGTATCCCACATTGAACTGTAAAAAGTATATGTGGTAAATAAGAAATATATTGATATTGATATTCTATCAAGGTGGGTTGTCAGCAGGATATAGGGTACTTCAGAAGAAAGCCTTTTTAATAGAAATGAATCAGATAAAAACAGACAAGGCAGCTCCCTGCAGTAGCATACCGAGGGCAGGGCAATAGGGATGGCCCACTCCATTTGCGTGCTGCAAGGGGGTGCAGGGAGCAGCCATATGGCTGTCAGCTCCACCAGTTCCCGGCTCCCTTTGATATTGCTTCCTGTTCTGGGGCAGGGAACCGACAGAGCCGACAGCCGTGTGACTGCTCCCAGCACCCCCAGGAGGTAAGATCATTGCGCCAGGTGAGAAGGTGATGCGCCGGGGGTGCTGCACCCGGGAGGTGTGCAACGGCAATCCACCCCCGGTGGCAGCCAACCTAGGAACACCACTGGCTCCCTGTCTTACTGATTCAGTGAAAAGAGGGAAGGAAGAATGCAGATCAGCCCTTTTACTAAACTGTTTTAAGCACTAACACTCACTTAACAAGGGGAAAATGACCTAACGCAGGACACAATAGTGTTTTCATTAGTTTTGCCGTTTGCATGCACTAACTGTGTGGTATTTATTTTTTTGGAGGGGGCATGTCAGAGATAGAGAATAGTGGAAGCACTATTCAGCTGGCTCGCTGACATAAGCTCACACTAACTGATTAATGCTGACTGTTCTCACTGCTCTCCCCTGTTTTATCTGTAGATTAACCCAGGGCAATTGACAGGTACACTTCGAGGGGCATAATCGAAAGGGGCGCCAAATTTTCCTGAGGACATCCTCGCAGGACACCGCGGTGAAGGGGCGGGGAAACCAGTATTATTGAAACAAGATGGGCGTCCATCTTTCATTTCGATAATACGGTCGTGGATGCCCAAATCGCGAAATTTAGGTTGACCTTACAGATGGTCATCCCCGATTTTCGGTGATAATGGAAACCGAGGACACCCATCTCAGAAACGACCAAATCCAAGCCATTTGGTCATGGGAAGAGCCAGCATTTATAGTGCACTGGTCCCCCTTACATGCCAAGACATCAATCGGGCACCCTAGGGGGTGCTGTAGTGGACTTCACAAATTGCTTCCAGGTGCATAGCTCCCTTACCTTGTGTGCTGAGCCCCCCCAAAACCCACTCCCCACAACTGTACACCACTACCATAGCCCTAAGGGGTGAAGGGGGGCACCTACATGTGGGTACAGTGGGTTTCTGGTGGGTTTTGAAGGGCTCATATTTACCACCACAAGTGTAACAGGTAGGGGGGATGGGCCTGGGTCCGCCTGCCTGAAGTGCACTGCAGTACCCACTAAAACCGCTCCAGTGACCTGCATACTGCTGTCATGGAGCTGGGTATGATATTTGAGGCTGGCATACAGGCTGGAAAAATATTTTAATTTTGTTTTTTAGGGTGGGAGAGGGTTAGTGACCACTGGGGGAGTAAGGGGAGGTCATCCCCGATTCCCTCCAGTGGTCATCTGGTCATTTAGGGCACATTTTTGTGGCTTAGTTGTAAGAAAAAAAGGACCAAGCAAAGTCATACAAGTGTTCATCAGGGATGCCCTTATTTTTTCCATTATCGGTCGAGGATGCCCATGTGTTAGGATGGCCCCAGTCCCGCCTTTGCTACGCCTCCAACATGCCCCTGTGAACTTTGGTCATCCCTGCGATGGAAAGCAGTTGAGGACGCCCAAAATCGGCTTTTGATTATGCTGATTTGGGCGACCCTGTGAAAAGGACCCCCATCTTGCAATTTGTGTCGAAAGATGGGCGTTCTTCTCTTTCGAAAATAAGCCTGTTGGCCACTACTAGCATGAGATATTGTGAGATATTAAGGTATTCAAATGTCTCCAGATCTGCACACAATGTACCAGCTTAATGTGTGGGACAAGTTAGATGGCATTAAGAAACTACGTCTCTCCTGGGTAGGTATGCTTTAGTTAAAATGGTTATGTTGCCAAAAATCTTATACCCTCTGCAAACAGTGCATAAGTACATAAGTATTGCCATACTGGTACAGACAAAGTTCCATCAAACCAAGCATCCAGTTTCCAACAGTGGCCAATCCAGGTCACAAATACCTGGCAAGATCCCAAAAAAAGTACAAAACATATGGGATAAACACAGTGGATCCCTTTATAGAAAGTGAAAATCAAAGCAAAACTCAAATGACCTTTACACTTTAATCAGGGCCTAAAGGGGTGTATCTTGCTGGTATAGCAGGTATAACTCAGGTTACCTGACTAGATGGACAAAAGAGGATGAATTCAAAGTATACCTAAATGACCTTCACATTTTCATCAGGGCTTAGGTGAAGTACCTGGCTGGTAAGACAGGTACAACTTTGGCTACATGGCTGGATAGATGAAAGAGAAAAAGCATACCTTAAATAACCATCACACTTTAATCAGGGCATAGAGGGGTGCAACCAAGCTGGTAAGTCAGACATAATTCTGTCCACCTGATTGGATGGAGAAAAACGGATGGAACCAAAACAAAGCTTAAAAGACCTTTGCACTTATATCAAGGCTTAGAAGAGTGTAACCTGGCTGTTGTGGCGGGTGCAGATCTGTTGGGCAGACTGGAAAAACCATAGTGATCTTTCTCTGCCATCATTTACTGTGTTACTATGCTACTACATCACATTCTTTCTGCTTATTTTCATTCATTAATAACATGCAATGACATAGGATATATTGTTGGCATTTTCCATACTGTTGCAAATGACAGCCCATTCACCAGTAGAGTGGACACATGGGTAACCAAGATGGAAGATTCTGTTAACATGTAAATTCTGAGTAAGAATCCTTCTTAGTTCAACTTGTTCTCTGTTGCCAACTGGAGGTGTAGAATATTCACAGTGCTGATTTTCATAGGTAGGCTCGGTGTACCTTGAACTCTTGGACTTGGTGCTGGTATGAAATGGTAAGTTTCAGAGTGTCCATTTCCTAGGTTTTGTATTTCTTCACACAATGTCTTCCGGACCAGTCTAAGGGTATCTGATGGCCTAGGTGAGCCTTCAGCTATGCTGTATCCCCAGTGATACCTCAGGTATCTAACCCCCCCCCCCCCCCATTCTTTCTTACCCCCACCTCCAAGTGTCTGCCCTTCCTTTACTTCCCATTGAGGTGTTCAGTATCTTCCCATCCTTTCCTTATCCACCCCCCATGTTTCCTGCATCTCCCTTTTTTCCCCCTACCTCCTTCCCCCTGCCAGGCCTTCCTCACTTGACTTCCCACTCACTGTTGCTGCTGTTTCTGCATTGCCAATATGGGCTCCTTGAGCATTCAAACATGCTGAAGGCCTGCGGTGTTATGCCAACACTGGCTAAAGTACAACATGTAGATTAGCCTTGCTGACCTCATTTGTGAGCTGTGCAATAAATCTTTCCTTCTGTAGTGTGGATGGTTTCCCAGGGTACAAAGCACACAGAACTAAAAAGCATATTATAAGTAATTGTTAAAAGAAATGTCATGAGAATAGAAATTGCTCGGATTAGAAACACCCTGCCAGCACATGATGTGAGTCCATTTAAAATGAAACACAAGTAATAGAAAAAAAGTCCCTTAAAATTATTTTACCTGCTGTGTCATGCAAAAACACATGTATTCTATGGGAAAAAAAAATAAAAGCAATGCTTCTGGATGAAATGTAGAGAGAAAGAAAGAGAGGGTATATATTTTAATAACTCACTTCCACTACTTTATAACCTTTGCAGTATCAACAAATCTGCAGTGAGAACAAGTAGCTAAAAATATACTTGACAGGTTTAATCTCAAAAGAGGGCTCTGCAGCCATCGTTCACATTTGCAGAACTTCCGAGTTTTTCTGGGTATTTTAGAAATGCCCTGGTGGGGATGTGAGTGACAGAGTCTATAGATGAGAAGAAGGATGTAACTGTTCATCTTGCTGTACTGGCACTTCTTCAAGAAAAGCTCCTGGCAAAATAGTTTAAAAACAAAGTGTGTTTGCTGAGGTGTCGCACTGCCATGGTATCACAGCCACTTCAGATGCTGCAGCTATATTGTGTGCTGGTGAAATGGAGCATGACGAAGAAGGCATGAAATCATGGAGCTATGGCTCGGATGATTAAGCAGTAAATATCTAGTCAATATTCAGCTGGCGGGTTCAGAACTGGTTGCGAGGGCTTGCCATTGGAAGATGAGGTTCAAGAGAGGATGAGGGTTCTGTTCTGTGGGTTATTGGAGGAGGAATCTGATGCCAGCAGGGAAGACATTGGATCAGAGTGGGTATGATGCTGGTTGGGAAATTCTGATTGGGAGGGGCTTGAGAGGTTCGATTTGTCTTTCAGGGAGAGGAAGGGGGATTGGGATTGGGGGAGGGGGAAGGCACCAGAAATCTTTCTGCTGCAACCTGGAAGTTAACCAGGCACTGGTCAATATTCAGACCAGTGCCTAGTTAGCTCAGCAGTAAGTTAGGACAGTCTTTGTGCCTAGTTAAAACCCACTGAGCTGGCCAACCACCGTTATTCAGCAGCTCTTAATTAGGTAGTGCCTATGAATATTGGCACTAATTGGCTATTCCTTAACTGGTTAGGTTAGGGTCACTCTGGGATTGGAGTTTGGGTGGAGCCGCTACATAGCTAGATAGCAGTGATATTCAGTGAGCTAACTGGCCACCAGTCTGAATATCAGCCAGTGCCTGGTTAACTTCCATGTTGCCTTACTAATCCAGATGTTCAGTGCCGGAGGCTAAACATTCTCCAGCATTGAATATCCAGAATTAATTCAGCCTGCAGATGTGAGTGGCCTTATAATTTTACCTAATAATAACACCTCTTGATATGAAACATAAAAGATTCAGGGGGGGGGGGGGGTCTTTTACAAAGGCGTGGTAGCGTTTTTAGTGTGGGCTAATAATTAGCATGCACTAAACACTAGAGACACTTGTAGGAATATATGGGCGTCTCTAACATTTAGCGCACGCTTATTTTTAGCGTGTGCTAAAAACACTAGCATGCCTTTGTAAAATGACTCCTTAGGGTCTTATTTTAGAAGTTTATACACATGTAAATACTAGCACTTACTTGTGTACAGAGCCTATACATGTAAAAGCCTATTTTAGAAAGCCTGGTGTTGAGTAAATTTTTGTCATAAGAACATAAGCATTGCCATATTGGGACAGACCAAAGGCCCATCAAGCCCAGTATCCTATTTCCAACAGTAGCCAATCCAGGTCACAAGTACCTGGTAAGATCCCAGAACAGTAAAACAAATGTTAGGCTGCTTATCCTAGAATATGCAGTGGATTTTCTCAAGTATATCTTAAAAATGGCTTAAGGATTTTTCGTTTAGGAAATTATCCAAACCTTTTTTAATTCTGCTAAACTAACTGCCTTTACCACATTCTCTGGCAACAAATTCCACAATTTAATTACACATTGAGTGAAGAAATATTTTCTCCGGTTTGTTTTAAATTTACTACTTAGTAGCTTCATTGCATGCCCCCTAGTCCTAGTATTTTTGGAAAGAGTAAACAATCGATTCACATCTATCCGTTCTACTCCACTCGGTATTTTATAGACCTCTATCATATTTCCCCTCAGCTGTCTGTTCTCCAAGCTGGAGAGCCCTAGCCGCTTCAGCCTTTCCTCATAAAGAAGTCATCCCATCCCCTTTATCCTTTTTGTTGCCCTTCTCTGTACCTTTTCTAATTCTGCTATATCATTTTTGAGATGCAGTGACCGGAATTGCACACAGTATTCGAGGTGCAGTCGAACCATGGAGGGATACAAGAGAATTATAACATTCTCATTTTTGTTTTCCATTCCTTTTCTAATAATTCCTAAAATTTATTTTGCTTTCTTAGCCACCGCTACACACTGAACAGAAAATTTCAACATATCATCAACAAAGACACCTAGATCCTTTTCCTGGTTGGTGACTCTTAATATGAAACCTTGCATCACGTAGCTATAGTTTGGGTTCCTCTTTTTCACATGCATCACTTTGCACTTTCTCACATTAAACATCATCTGTTATTTGGATGCCCAGTCTCCCAGTCTCATAAGTTACTCTTGTAATTTTTTGCAATCCTCATGTGATTTAACAACTTTGAATAACTTTGTGTCATTAGCAAATTTAATTACATCACTATTTATTCCCATTTCTAGATCATTTATAAATATGTTAAAAAGCAATGGTCTCAGCATAGACCCCAGGGGGACCCCACTATCTACCCTGCTCCATTGGGAATACTGACCATTTAACCCTACTCTCTCTGTTTTCTATCTTTTAACCAGTTTTTAATCCACAATAGGACATTACCTCCTATCCCATGACTTCCTAATTTCGTTAGTCTTTCATGAGGCACTTTGTCAAATGCCTTTTGAAAATCCAGAAACACAATATCAACCAGCTCACCTTTATCCAAGTTTATTCAGTCCTTCAAAGAAATGTAGTTGATTGGTGAGGTAGGATTTTCCTTGACTAAATCTATGTTGACTTTCTCTCATTAATACATTCTTATATGGTCTGTAATTTTGTTTTTTATAATAGTCTCTACCGAATTGAGAACCAAGATGGCCGCTCAAGCATGAGGACGTGTATGATCTCTCTCTGTATTCTCTGCCTGTTACCTTGCAATATGACCAAGCGTTACGGGAAATCCTCGACTCAGCCTGCTTGTTGAGTGGTTTTCCCTCAGTTACATCAGGCAAAGATCATGGTGTTCACTTGTGTTGCTCAGGACAAACCAGCTGCTTGTGGCATGGAGAAAAGTCGGAGCTTTGGGAACGATGTATTGCTTAGCCCATAGGCCCTAATAATCCCCACCACCCAGGTCAGAATCCCAGCCTGTTCTTGCCTGAGCATCACAAGTAACATCACCCCTGGTAGAAGTGAGTGGGTCAAAGGCTGAGGGTCCTCCTGGAGTGATATCAATGGCTGCATCGTTGGATGAAGTTCCAGCTGGGGAGAATCTGGAGAGACAGGCTACAACTCCATTGGAGGTTTACCGCTGTTGGTCAAACCAAATCATTCTGGAATCGATAGGTCAATCCCTAGAAACCTTTTACATGGGTTCTTCTTCCTTCACTGGCCCAGAATGCTGGTAAGATTCAGAGTTTGGAAGAGGACACGGTTGCTATTAATGGCAGATTAAATCTACCCAAAATGTTATTCTACAGGATAAGATGGTATTATACCGTAGTATTGACATTTTTGAGAATTATATTAAACAACTGAATTTGAGGTGGTTGAGTTTTCCTCAATTATCACATCTACACCTACAGAGATATTTTACAAGTTCCTGAAGGAGGTCTTTAAGTATGAAGAGACAGCATTGTCCCCTTTGAATAAAATGTATTTTATTTCATTGCCTGCTAAAAAGCACAGTAGCTCTCTAGTGAAACCTGGTCAGGAAGACCTTTCTTCAGATAGTTTGAATTTGAATAGCATTTTGGAGACCTCTGCAGAAGAATTTATAACACATACTACACTTTTTGTGACTTTTCTTTAGAATGAAGGAATGTAACTTCTTGGAGGGGGGGGGGAGGAGTTTTGACCTGATGTTTCTAAATGTACTCAAACAAGATGAAGGAATTTCCTGGGTTTCTAGACTTGAGTGCTACGTTTCAGTAAGCTTTCCTTGTAAATGTAATTTCCTTGATGTGAGGGAGTGAGTAGTGTATGGGCAGGAAACACTCCCTCACTGATGAAGTTCAGCCTCCTTTTGGCAGCTGGCGCTAGTCTGCTGAGGCGGAGGCTGTGGTTGACTCAGTTCAGCCACATGGCAGCAAGTGGTGCTAGGCTGCAGAGGCTTAGGCAGTGCCAGAGGTGCGAGGATTAGGCCAGAAGGAAGCTAAAAACCCTCAGGCTGTTCAGAGAGAGGGGGCGCTGTTACATAGGTCCTGAGGAGAAAGAGAGAGAGCAGGAGGCCCCAATACAGAGGCTTCAGGTTCAGGTCCAGGAGTGAAAAGAAAGTAAGGAGGAAGAGTCTCTCAAGAGAATTATAGTGTGCCTAAGGTAGGAGGGTCACATTTTACAGTGTTTACTTAACCTGTGATGGAAGTATTTGGAGTCCCCATGGAAGATATACAGAATAAAAGTAGAGTATTGAAGTGAGCCTGCTAAGAGCAGTCCTTAGGAGTACTAGCAAGTGTAAGCTAATGGAATTGGACTTCAGGATACCTAAGATAAGGAAGTCTCTTTTTGTGTAAAATGAATGCCACTTACATCTGTGACAGTAACAAACTTTTGGTAAATTTTGTTCACAATAAAGACTTTTGGTTTACCTTGTTTGCTGTTTGTGTCTGTGAAGGGTCCATGCCTTGCCTCTAGTCTACACTATCTAGCTTTATGGCACTTGAATAATGTTAAATATGTATTCTTTGAGCCCTCCCAGTTATAGTTCTTTCTGGAGGGGAAAGAGGCAGTTTCATCTTGATTCTGGGTGTTAACATTGTGATTTGGGTTATAATTTTTGATGTTTAGCAAATAATCATGCTTTTCTTCCATTTGATTGTGATTAAGTGGTCTATCTTCTCTTAGACTCTCTCTCCAGTTGGTATCTCTCCCACAACTTTCTCGAGGAAAACCGAAGGAAAGAATTAATTTAATCTCTCCGCTTTGGCAATGTCATCCCTGAATGCCCCCTTTACCTCTTGGTCATCATGTGGTCCAACTGATTCTTTTGTAGGCTTCTTGTTCTAATAAAACTAAAAAAGTTTTTACTTTGTGTTTTTGCCTCCAACACAATCTTATTTTAAAAATCTCTCTTTGCTTTCCTTATCAGCACTTTGCATTTGACTTGGCATTCCTTATGCTGTTTCCTATTATTTTTAGTTGGATCCTTCTTCCACTTTCTGAAGGATTTTCATTTAACTCTAATGGCTTACTTCAACTCACTTTTTAATCATGCCAACTGTCGTTTGGCCTTCCTTCCTCTTTTTTTAATACATAGATACATCTGATCTAGGCTTCCAGGATGGTATTTTTGAATAGCATCAACACCTGATGTAAATTGTTTGTCCTTTGCAGCTGCTCCTCTAAGGTTGTTTTGTTTTGTTGTTGTTGTTGTTGTTTTTTAACCATTCTCATTTTATCTTTTTTGAAAGTTAAATGCAAACATATTAGATTTTCTCTGTGTACTTACTCCAGAGATTATATCAAATCTGATCGTATTGTGATTACTCTTATCAAGTGACCCCAACACCATTACCTCCTGCACCAGATCATGAGCTCCACTAAGGACTAGGTCTAGAATTGTTCCCCCTTTTGTTGTTTTCTGAACCAGCTGCTCCATAAAGCAGTCCTTGATTTCTTCAAGGAATTTTACCTCCCTAGCATGCCCTGATGTTACATTTACCCAGTCAATATTGGGGTAATTGAAATCAACACCACAGAGTTAGTTCTACATATATTTAACTTAGTATTTGAAGGCAAGTCTTGTGTATTTCAATGAAAGAATGGTGGAGAAAAAAAGACTTCAGTACTATCGGAGGCACCTCAGTGAAAGATACACCTTCATAAATAAAGAGGACTCCTTTTAATCATGTCTACAAAACAAACTCCACACCCAAATAAATATTCATGAAACAAAAACAAGACCACCTTTCAAGAATATCAAAAAGACGAGACTCAATTTTATAGCCGGTATCTTGAAAAAATCATTACTTATCTTGGATAGTAAAAGTATTCCTTATCATACGCCTTCTTAGTTGTAGTAATAATTCACAGATATCCCAACAGGGAAGCCCTGCTTCGCCTTTATTAGGCTGCTTCAGGGGATGAAACTCCTTCAATTAGTGAACATCCAAAATTGCATATATTCTCCACCCAACTAGTCACTTGTGGCACTTAACATTGACATTCGCACCTCAGCCAGCCTTAATAAATGCTTAATTATAAATAATACCAAACAACATTTTCTTTGGAATAAAATTTGGCTGCAGCTTTATTTCAAATAATCATAAATAACTCAATTCACTTAACAACCACTTAGTAACATATCAATCAATATCTCGGTTAAATTCATATAGCGGTTTAATACTGTTAAGCCATTCGGTCACGAAACTGGCTTACCTTCCCCACCTTACCCCCATCCCCCCATGTGACTTACGGTGCCGTCAAGCCACATCTTACTCATGGCGGTTCCGCCCATGAGTTCTTTTCCATTTCATAACTTTCACAATATTCATTTTAACCGCTTCTGGTGCCTGTAGCACCCTTCATCCAGGCCACAAGCGGTGACAGACTATATCTTGTCACCGCTCCCCACAAAACAAGCTGCCACCAAATTCTTCACTAAACAATCCTCCAACAAATCTTGGATTGTACTTAAAAAAATATCAATCCCAATATCGGACAGATGAACTCCATCCGACCTATAAAGACCTGCGCAATCCGATGAAATCAACTCATGCCCTAAGACCAAACCCCCTATTCTCCCCATAAATTTAGACACTTCCCCATTCACCCTCCGCCTCAAGCGCTCAATACCTTTTGGATTAATTGCCCCTTTCCACACTCTTCTTGGAATAATGTGTGACCACACAATTATAGCCTCTGGAAAATAACCCATCACCTCCAATAATTCTGTTTTCATTAAACGAATTAAATCAACTCCTTTAACATGACATAGATCATTGCCCCCCAAATGAATACATATCAAAACTGGTGACGAAAATCTCCGAGCTTGCAGTAAGGCCGGTAGAAGTTGCTTCCATGTCATTCCTCGAATGGCCAACCAGCGGATTCGAATACCATATTCCACCAGTCCCAGGTTGGCTCCCCACTTGGATTCTCGAGCATGCTTGTGTGCCCAAAAGACAAATGAATGGCCACAAATCCACACACATATGTCCGGAGGCAATAAATCTGCAAAAGAAACTAGAACAATTTAATGTGACATATTCAATTTCCTTTCCCGAATATATCCTTTATATCTGTTCGAACGCCATCTCCCCACAAGCTGAATTAACTCTACCGAACCCCCTTCCTGGGCTGCATTTGAAGCCGCACCAATTCGAAAAGAATGTGTGCCATAATCCTTGGCTCCAAATCCATAAACCTTAAGCCTTTTTTCAGCACCGCTGCAAATTGGTACCTAGTCAAAGGCATTCCATTCTTATGCACCAACCACACTTCCCCACCAGCCGGCCTTACCCCATTATAAACCACTGCACATTGAACTGGACAAAATTCCAAACTCTTAACCGCACGCAGAGTAATCCATGTGCCTTTTCCCTCCTGATCAGTTTTTGATTTGCGCAAATATAAACGCAAAACCCCTTTTTCCACCATCACCTCCCCTCTCTTCAAGCCCTCATCCTCCAGCGCTCGCTTTGAGGAAACTACCAATTCCCCAATCCTGCAAGCTGCAAAGAATGCCACCACAAAAGCCACCTGAAATAGCAGTGTCTCATAGGCCGTAAAACAAATCTTAGGTAACACCTGACACAACTGCACTACTTGTGCATAAAAAAGAGGCCGTCTCACCTTCTCTATCCGTGATTTTCCTTGATCTCTAGAAAAACCACACAATAACTTACGAATCAAATATGTCCCAGCTGGATCTGCCCAACCCAGCAATTTTGACACAAATGCTATTGCAGCCATCATCTGGGACACCATCCCAAACGACCATTTTTTCTCCACTGCAAAAGCAATAAGTCGGACCACTCTCTCCTCACCAATCGGAAAAACCAAGTCCCAATCTTTATCTTCTAGGAAAGTTAAGAATCGCCGCCATCCAACTCCATAAGCCTTCCAAGTATTCTGAGCTAATGCTCTCATCAACAGCGCCTCACAATCTCCTGAAAATTGACCCACAAATCTTCGGATATCCTTGTAGGCTCCCAATCTGCTGATGGGGCCAAAGCTCTGAAACGATGTAACTGCAAACGAGACAAGGCATCAGCAATCTCATTACAAACTCCAGGCACATGTCTAGCTGTTAGCCATAAATTTAACTGCAAACATTTCAGCACAATTAATCGCAACAGCTCTACTAACATTGGACAGCGCGAATACTGTTTATTGATTGCCCATACAACTAACATATTATCAGAATAAAATGCAATCCTCCTATTACACAACCTCCTTTCCCATAGGAACAAAGCCACCCAAATTGGAAATAATTCCAACAAAGCTATGTTCCTACACAAACCCATCTCTTTCCACCATTGAGGCCACTCTTCTGCACACCATGCACCTCCAAAATAAATACCAAAACCAATCTCTCCTGACGTATCGGTGAATAATTGCAAATCCACATTGGACACCAATACCTCTTGCCACACACAAATGCCATTAAACACTGACAAAAATGTCCTCCAGATCTGCAAATCTGCTCGTACTGCCTCTGTTAAACGCACTCGAAAGTGCCTCCTCCGCAAACCTACCGTTAACAATGCTAACCGTCTCGAAAAGACTCGTCCCATAGGGATCACCCGCGTTGCAAAATTAAAATGACCCAGCAACGACTGAATTTCCTTCAACGTCACCTTTTTCTTGGTGCACACTCTATCAATCTCCTGACGCAAAGCCTCAATCTTCACTCTAGGCAGTCTAGACTCCATCTTCACAGAATCTAACTCTATCCCCAAAAACACCAATGCAGTAACAGGGCCCTCACTTTTTTCCAAAGCCAAAGGAACACCTAACTCCATCGCCACAGTTCGAAACGCCGACATCAAGGCAGCACACTGTAACGAATTCTCTGGACCTCCAAACAGAAAATCGTCCAAATAATGCACTATAGAATCCCAACCACTAACTTGTTCTACTACCCAATGTAAAAATGTCGCAAATGCTTCAAAATAAGTACAGGAAATTGAACACCCCATCGGCATACATTTATCAAAATAAAATTTTCCCTCAAATTGGAATCCTAACAACCTAAATGCTGAAGGGTGCACCGGTAATAAACGGAATGCTGCCTCAATATCAGCTTTTCCCATTAATGCACCTTTTCCCAATTTCCTCAACAGATCCACAGCCTGCTCAAAACTTGCATATCCCACAGAACACAACTCTGGATCAATAAAACTATTCACACCACCACCTTCCGGGTACGACAAATTATGAATCCACCGATATGTACCCGGTTCTTTTTTCGGTATCACACCCAATGGAGATACAACTAAGTTTTCAATTGGTGGGTCAACAAATTGACCAGCTATCCGCCCAAGCCTCAATTCCTTCCTCAACTTCTTCCTAACCACCTCCGCATGCTGAATCACAGATACAGCATTCTTACACTTATGATCCAACACCGGTCCTTCAAACGGGATCGGAAAACCCTCTGCAAAACCGATCCACAACAAATACGCATCCCCACCACACGGATACCGACCCAACCAATTTTGTAAAGCAGATATGTTAATAGGAGAAGGGGCCTTGCCAGACCAAACCGGGGCCACTTGAAGTTCCTCCACGCCCCGACCTTCCCCGACCCCCCAACCCTCCTCTTGGGCATTTAAATACCGGATGGAATCCTTGACAGACACTGCAACAATGCCTAAATCTGCAAGCCGGCCTGTTACATCGACCTGCATTAAATTGGAAACACACATTCCCGGGGGAACTTCCTTGTCCCACCAATCCATTTGTCCCCAAAGTTCCTCCTCCTCCCATCCAGACACCTCCTGTTCGACCCATGCCAACCCCCCCGGTATTTCCGATTGAGCCACTACCATACCCGGGCAATCCGGCAGAGGCTCCCACACGAAAGGGGGGGGTTAACAGCAGGTGTAAAATTAGCAATCCACAAATCGACATCTCGGACACCCCAATTCTCAGATTTATCCTTTGCCAAACTCCGCCTAAACTGCTCATCATAATTCACCCAGGCCCAACCGCCATACATTTTATAAGCTCTCAAAATTAAATCACAATAACTCCATAAGCCCGGGTAAAGAGCAGGTTTTTGAGCTCCCAAAACACTGGCAAATACATGAAAGCTTAACATCCAATTCATAATCGTCTTAGGTACTCTCCCTCTTTTCTTCTTTCCATCCTCTTTACCCCCATCCTTCCCTGCACTACCCTCCCTATCTCGTGCTAACAGAGCAAATAAATCTATATATTTCCCTTTTAAAATTCTCTGCTTCCACTTTAATGTTATATAACAGTCTAAAGGTGCAATATTACATACTGTATGCCCCAGCCGGGAACCCATAACTGTACCTGCCATAGGATTATCCCCCATCCCCATGACCACATTCCCCCCAACCACTTCCACTTCATCCGAAGAAGATGACGAAGACCCTGATGAATCCCAAGAATCTGAAGACTCCCAAACCTGCATCGGGTCTCCTTTTCCACCCCTCTTCCACCTTTTTTCCCTATCTAACCTCCTTACAACATGACACAAATTACGCAAAAAATTTTTATTCCGCAACCTCTTCCTCAAACCTTTTCCGGTCATCTCTTTTCCCCGACTACTCCGCTCTCTCGCACCCTCCCGCACTTCTCTCCCCTCCCACACCCTGTTACATTCCATTACACCCATTGCCACCAACTCACCTGTTGCTCTCCCAGAGGAAGGCCCCTCCAATGGATCTTCCACAGCAACATTCAGCACCGGAACATCAACTCGCCTCTGCATGCCACGTGCCATGTCACCAGTTGTAGCACCAACTTCCACCCTTTGACCCATCTCCTGCTCCATGTGCAATCCCACCTGACACCCCATTTCAACACCATGTCTGCTCACACCCTCTGCCCCATACACAGAGCCCCCCATATTTACTACCCCCCTCCCTGCTGTCCCCCCTTCAGCCATACTCATGCCATGCTTTTTCTTGGCACTCACTTTACCCCCACCTTTCCCACTCTTCTTTGGCCCCATCCACACTGTTGTTTTTTTTTTTTTTTTTTTTTATAATAAATATAAATTTCCCACACCACTCACTCCCCAAACACCCAGTCAAAATCCCCAACCAAACACCCTCTATAATTATCCTAATATATCCCCAACTTCCCTCACCCAACACAACCCACCAATTCAACCATTCCCTTGATAAACCCACCCTTAACACCTCACCAATTCCCAGATTCTTCACCCAATTATAATCCTTCTCCAACCCTTTCAGCCCTCCAATAAACCCTCTCACAAACCTTCTCCCGATTCACCTCAAGTTTCACACTGCCACTCCCCCACACTGTAAAACACCTCCGTGACAGTTCCAAACCCTTTAACTTCTTCCAATATAACCAGCACCTCCGCGAAACCGGAAGTGCCTCTCACCAACCCGCCGCGCTCCTCCGCCTCTCCCCTCAACTGTAACAAACTTCCAACCCACTTTCCCTCACAAAATTCACCGCCAAACATCAATCACCCCCCCCCCCCCCCCCCACTGTTCTCCGTTTTTCTTCCCCCCTCACCTCCGCGAAACCGGAAGTGACGCGAATAGCCGCTTCTCAAAGTGCCGTCGCTAATACATCGCTCACACAGCCGCTCCCCCCACTCTTAAAAAACCCCTTCCGCCCCTCGTTTCGCCGCCCCCACCCCAAAAACACCACCAACGCAATCTGCTTCCACACACCACCTCCCCTATTCCTCCGTTTACTTCACCTCATTGAAAACCGGAAGTGGCGTCGCGAATCGCTCCACAATGAAAATACCAAGCCTCTCACTTTCCCATCTCAGGTAAGTACAAATTTCTTCCGTTTTTCTTTAAAACCTTTTAAAAAATCCTTCAACTACCTTCCAACCACCCTCCCCCCTCTCCTACCTAACTAACTATCCTTTTCAGCACCAAATTCCTCCTATCCTGTCCTTTTCTTCCTAACCAATCCAATTTCCTTTTCCTTCAACCAATCCCCTTTTCTTTCCCTTTGTTGCTGCCCTGCCAGCCTCCAATTAATTCACCCCACTACCCTCTCTTTTCCCTTCCCCCCCCCCCACCCCTCATCAATCTAACTTGGCTGCTTCTCTCTCAGCCAATGTTATCACCCTCACTGATTAACAGTGAGGGTTTCCTCATTGAAATACACAAGGCTTGCCTTCGAATACTAAGTTAAATATATGTAGAACTAACTCTGTGGTGTTGGTTTTGAGTTCTGCAGATTCCATTATTTTGAGGTAATTGAAATCACCTATTATTATTGTGTTCCCCAGTTTGTTAGCCTCCTACCCTATGAGGCTTGTGCAGATGGGATCAGACAGAGCTTGTGGGGATGGGGCAGGGATGAGGACAGCGCTTGCAGGGAGGAGGATGGGGACAGGGATAGAGTTTGCAAGGATGGGGAGAGGACAGTGATAGAGCCATAAGGGTGAGGACAGTGATAGAGTCAGAAAGGTGGTATTATTGCTCATTTTAACAATGTTAACTATAGCAGTGCTGTGCTATTGTTCACCCTGATAATTATAAATGTCATGTTGCTATGCTGTTTCAGACTTTGACAGTTACACATGGAAATGTATATCATTGGCCACTTTTTCTTTCTCTTTGTATCTGGTGGTGTTATACAGTTTTTAACTGATGATTATCTCATTCATTGTATATATGGCAATTGTTTTTATTATTGGATTATTTTGTTTTGTTTTTGTGCTTTTACTGTTTTAATTAATGTGATATGTAATGTTGTAACCTGCTGTGCTCATGGAATATAACAGGCTATAAGTTTGAAATAATAATAATAACAATATTAACAAAAATAATAACAACTTTCCCCCTTACCCATGGCAAACCCTAGCATTCCTGAACCTGAGGGAGGGTCGAAGAGAGTTTGGGACTACTTGGAGGGATTTGCCATTGGGAGGGGGGGTCAAGAGGGAATGGGGGTTCTGTTCTGGAAGGCATTGGATCACAGGGGTTCTGTGTTCTGGGGGTTCAGATCGGGAGGGGGAATTTTGATGCCAGCAGGGGAGGGATCAGATCAGAGTCAATCTGATGCCAGCAGAGAGCTCTGATTGGGAAGTGCGGGGTTGAGATGGCTGTATGTTAATGGGCAATACATATGTAAATTTGTGAAAAGGCTGCCTTACATGTTTATGTACTGCCATGTACTGCAACCTACATCATGTAAGACCTGATGCTTCCTATGTTTATTTTCCCACGTTTAAGTTTGTAAAATTGATCTTCTCCCTACATGTAGCTGGCACCTTAAGCTACACATGCAGCACCTAACCTACATATGTATTCCTAGAGGCGGAGATATGTCGATTTTTAAGTGGGCCTATCCACGTGCACCTGCCTTTCTAAAATGATGGCAAAAATCTAAACTCAGTCATTTCCATGTGTATTTTTTAGGAGAGCTGAACTATCTAATTGTGTATCTTAATATTTTTATGAGATCTTCTGCCTCATTTTATGCCAGAAAAAAAGACTGAAAATTGCTAGACATATTAGTTTCAGTAAACACGACTGCTTTTTCTGCACAGTTCCACATTCATGGTCAGTGTTTAGGAAAGTGTGACTCATGCGATCTTAATTCGCAACAGTTCAGAGATTTATTTTTCCTTTTTAAGATCTTTGGTTTGTCCACGTTTCCCAACTCCATTCAGATCTAACCTTTGTGAAGCTTTTATATGACTGCTGAGTTATTAACAACAGTGTCTGCCTCTGATTTAAAGGTTTCAATTATTTCAGGACTCAGACAAGAAGTTGCAACAAAACATATAGTGAAAGAAATACCAGAAGTGAAATAAGATGAAAATGAATAGCATAAAAAGATGAGAAATGAAATACAAAATTATTTCAGGTTTTAAACATACACAATCGCAAGGCACACACTTATTTAGTTATTTATTTGTTGAGATTTATTATTCATCTTTATGAAGAGATTCACACAAGGCGGTGTAGAGCAGGTACAGTTTAACATAAAACTTACAGTTTTGTTAACAACATAACAATAGTAATTTGACCAAATATTAACATAAATACAACAAAAGAAGTAAACTCGTAAATAACCATATAACAGAAATATAAATGTCAGTACAATACAAACAATACCATAATAGACAGCACAGAAGAACATTCAAATAGCATAGATATAATATGATGTCAGCATAATACAAATGAAACTCCTAATAAGCACGCATTAGAACATTCAGATAACATAGATTTAATGCTAATGCTTTTCTACAATACAGATTACCATGTAGCTGAGGCGTCAAGTGCAGATATATAGATGAGGACAAGATGAGTGGTACAAAGTCAGTTGGAATAAATAGATGGGTGGCTAAACTCAAAACAAGTTCTTTGTACAGTTAAATAAGATATAAGGAACTGGTCTAAGTTACATTCCCCCCCGATATTCAAAACTATTTAACCAGTCAGGAACTGCTCCTGGCAGGTTTAAGTAGCGTTTAAGCACCTAACCATGGATATTCAGTGGGAGATTACTGATTATCTCCCACTGAATATACTGGTTAGTAGCTAGCCACTAACCAGCTACAGTATATGACATGAAATAGCTGGTTAGGAGCAGATATTAACACCAAACCAGCTATGTTAAGTGGTCAAAATAGGTCACTTAACTAGCAGGCCTATCTTTGACCACTAAAAACTGGACCAGTCAGTACTGAAATATTGGCATAGCCGGTTAACTTTTTAGTGGCCAAAATAAACCAAGATATTCAATGGCAGTCACCGGAAGCGGCCCTGCATTGAATATCCATGATTAGCACTGATTGTGCCACTTATATGAGTTACCTTCCATGGGCTAAATATTGGCTCCATTGGGTGTAGCAAGCTAGTCCAGGTGTGGAATGAGTGTATAGTCAGCCACCATCCCCCAGATCCTATATATGGTGCTCAAAACTGGACGCCAATATTTGGGCACTGATCCAAGATGTGCACCCCCATTAAACTGGCTAACAAGTCAATTAGATGTAATAACTGGGTGCTAATTGGCACCAATTTGAACTTGCATGCATATCTTGCAAATGCACTATTCTATAACAGTGTGCACTCAGTGTTTCTTTCAGCAGGTTTAAGTCCTGGCACTCAAATATGAGCACCAAAATTGGCACTTAATGCTATTATTATAGAATTATATTGAGCACCAATTTGGGGGGGTTTTTCGTGCCAATTTTTGAATGCTATTTACTGAATCTAGCCCCATATGTATTAAAGGCTTGGGAGAAGAGCTAGGCTTTCACCTGATTCCTGAAGTAGAGGCAGTCTTGATTTACACATGGAGGGGCATAATCGAACGGAAACGCCTATCTCCATGGGCGTTTATCTCCGAGAACGGGTCTGTGAAGGGGCGGGTCGAACCGTATTTTTGAAAAAATGGACGTTTTTGAGCTGGGCGTTTGTTTTTTTTAGCGATAATGGAAACTAAAAACGCCCAGCTCAAAAACGTCCTTATCCGAGCCATTTGGTCATGGGAGGGGCCACGATTCGTAGTACACTCACCCCCCTGATATGCCAGGACACCAACTGGGCACCCTACGTCAGTGCGGTGGACTTCAGAAAAAGCTCCCACATGCATAGCTCCCTTACCAAGGGTGCTGAACACCCAGCCCCCCTCCCCCAAAATCCACAAATGTACAACACTACTATAGCTCTTAGGGGTGAAGGGGGCACCTACATGTGGGTACAGTGGGTTTTGGAGGCCTCCCATTTACCAGCACAAGTGTTACAGGTGGGGGGGGGGGCCTGGGGCCACCTGGCTGAAGTGCACTGCGGTACCCACTAAAAGTGCTCCAGGGACCTGCATACACACAGGCCTCTAGGACTGGTTGCTGCTATGTAACCTTGGCACACCAGTTGACACCTGAAGACTAATCTCTACGAAAACGTCCTTTATTGGAATAACCACGTTTACTCACAGTTAACTGCAGATCAGAGGTTGTGCCCCACTGGCAACAAGTCTCCCTGGTACTGAGATAAGCAGTAGGTCAGAACTGGCAGAATGCTGTACAATGCCCTCATTCAGCCACATTCAAGGGAAGAACTAAGTTGACTAACGTGGCTAACACAGGAAAGGGAACTAAAACTGGCTTACAAAAATGGCCACTACCGCATGGACTACAACAGGAAACACAACAGGGCACACTCTGACCTAGTAGGCAGGGGGAAAAGCACCATGGGAGAAGAGCCTACCAACTACCAACATTGTGAGACTGTAACACAAGCTAATGAAATCACGGAGCCCAATACCCTACACCCACCACAATGCAATGCTGATGTGACCCTGTACTGCACCCGAGAGCCACATCTGACCCAGGGAAAGGCTGTGACAGGATCGAACACATTCTGCTGTCATGGAGGTGGGTACGGCATTTGAGGCTGGCATACAGGCTGGGAAAAAAGTTTTTAAAGTGGGGTTTTTTTTGGTGGGAGGGTGTTAGTGACCACTGGGGGAGTCCGGGGAGGTCATCCCCGATTCCCTCCAGTGGTCATCTGGGCAGTTGGGGCACTTTTTTGGGACTTGTTCGTGAAAAAAAAGGGTCCAAAAAAGTGACCCAAAATCACGGTAAAAACGCCTTTTTTTCGATTATCAGCTAAAGACGCCCATCTCTCCTCGGCTGATAACCACGCCCTAGTTCCGCCTCCACCACGCCTCCGACATGCCCCCGTCAACTTTATTCGTTTCCGCGATGGAGTGCAGTTGGAAACACCCAAAATCGGCTTTCGATTATACCGATTTGGGCGCCTTTGCGAGACCCGATTTAGGTCCCACTATAGGCGTTTTTCTCTTTTGAAAATAAGCTGGATAGCCCCTCTGGGAGTAAATTCCAGAGTGTGAGGGCTGAGAAGGTTTGGTGGCGGGAATCATATCTTACAATTTCTTTTGATGAAGGTACAGATAGCGATGCTCCTTGAGAGATAGCCCCTCTTCAAATTCTTCAAAAATTAACCTGAAATCCTAAGAAGTTAGACTCTACATTCAGCACAATACCAGAAAAACATAAAGAAACACATTGCTATACATTGCAAAATAAGATAGCAGATGTAAATTCTCAAAGTGGACATATTCCAAGCACTAAAATGGAAATAAAATGATTTCTGTCTATCTTTGTTGTCTGGTGACTTTGTTTTTCTGATCATGCTGGCCCAGTATCTGATTCTGCTGCTATCTGTCCTCTTAACTCCATTTCCAGGGCTTCCTTTCCATTTATTTCTTTACTTTCCTCCTTTCTTCTTCATTTCTTGCCCTACATCCATAAGTAAAAGCTGGGTCCTCCGCAGACTTGATTGTCCAGTAGATCCAGCTTCTGCTTATTTTCTCCATCCATGTGCAGTTTTTCTCCTCTCTTCCTTTTCCCTCATCTCATCTCCTTCCTCTCTCTTCCCTCCCCTCCATCCATGTCCAGCATTTCTTCTCTCTCCCTTCCCTTTCCTCCATTCATGTCTAGAAGTTTTCCTCTCCTCCCTCCATCCATGTCCAGCATTTCTCCTCTCTCCCCTCCATTCATGTTCATCTCACTTCCACTCTCTTCCCTCCCCTCCATCCATGTCTAGTATTTCTTCTCTCTCCCTTCCCCTCCATCCATGTGCATCTCCTTCCTCTGTCTTCCCTCCCCTCCATCCATGTCCAGAATTTCTCCTGCCCTCCCCTCCATCCATGTCCTGAAATTCTCCTCTCTCCCCTGCCCTCCCCCCATCCACCCATGTCCAGCAACCCTCCTCTCTCCCCTGCCCTCCTCTCCATCCACCCATGTCCAGTAACTCTCCTCTCTCCCCTGCCCTCCCCTCCATCCACCCATGTCCAGCAACTCTCCTCTCCCCTGCCCTCCCCTCCTGCTCCCATCCATGTCCAGTGATTCTCCTTTGCCCCCATCCTCCCCTCCCATTCATGTCCACTGGCTTGCTCCAGCCCTCCCTGCCCACCCTCTTCTCCCCTAACACCCCCTTTTTTGTTCCTGCTGCCCTGCATGGTTTAAATCTTTCATTTACTTCCATCGCAGCGGCCGCGTCAGTGAAAGCTCTGCCCATCTCTACCCTTCCCTTCATTCCCTCTCAGTGTACCACCCTCGCAGAAAGAGGAAATGTCAGAAGAAGGCAGAACACTGAGAGGGAACGAAGTGAAGGCTAGAGATGGGCAGTGCTTTCACTGACGCGGCCACTGTGATGGAGGTAAATAAAAGATTTAACCCCCCCCCCCCCCTACAGGGCGGTGCGGGTGCAGGAAAATGAAGGCTGTTAGGGAGCTGAGGTAAGCGGTGGTAAGCATGGCTTGTGGCGCCCTTCAGAGGTCGGCGCCCCCCTGCCTTGCTTACCTCACTTACTGGGTTGTGCCGGCCCTGCCTGGAAACCTAGTACTTCCTTTATAACCCTGCAAGAGGATGCTGGTTGATGTCATCATTTCCTGTCTGGTAGTATGTAAGGAAGTTTCTGACTCCCAGCCAGTGCCTTTGCAACAGGTCTCCTAGTGCTGTCTACAGGGCCGTGCCTAGGGTCTCTGGTGCCCCTCTGCAGACTATCAGTTGGCACCCCCCTGCAGACTATCAGTTGGTGCGCAACCCCCCCCCCCCCCCCCCCCCCCCCGGAACTGCCTGGCTCCAAGGCGTGTGGAAGAGCTGGGCGGTGCCAAAGAGCCGAGCGCTGCTCCCCCAAGCTGCTGTCTGGGGCGCAATGGATGAAATGGCTGGGTTTGGCCTGCAAAGGAGACTCTGAACATACTTCTCAGTCAGCCTGAGCCTCCTCTGCTCCATCCCCGATTCCCCGGCGCTTTAAATTTACCTCGCTGCGCCTCCAACGTCTACACAGTGTCAGTGAAAGTGTTGCCTGTCTGAGTCTCTCCACCAGCCTTCCCTTCGCTCGTTCGTTCCCTCTGTGTCCCGCCCTCATGGAAATGACATCAGAAGAAGGCGGGACACAGAGGGAACGAATGAGCGAAGGGAAGGCTGGTGGAGAGACGTCAGACACGCAGCGCTTTCACTGACTGCGCAGACGTCGGAGGCGCACCGAGGTAAATTTAAAGCACCAGGGAATCGGGGATGGAGCGGAGAAGTAAGGGTTTTTTTACTCGGCGGCACGGCACCCTTGAAGGCAGGCGCCCCCCTGCGGCGCTTACCCCGCTTACTGTGTTGGCACGGCCCTGGTTGTCTAGTGTGTGTTGCAGCCTTGTTTCAGCCTGTGTCCTGTTCCTGCCTGTGTTCCAGCTCTGTTCCTGCCTGTGTCCCAGTTTGTGTTCCAGTCTTGTTCCTGCCTAAGTTCTAGCCTGTGTTCTAGCCTCTGTTGCAGTCCTGTTCCAACCCTGTTGCTACTTGTGTTCCAGCCTGTGTTCCAGTCCTGTTCCTGCCAGTATCTCATTGTATCTTGTTGTCCCTGGCCTCTGGGTCCTCCGAATCTGCCATTCCCTGGCCCTGACTTTATCAGACTAGGCCCCCAAGAACCCTTTTAAAGGCCATTCCCTGGTCTCAACTCCATTGGGTCAACCCCCAAGGGCTCTTCTAAGAGCCATCCTCTGGTCACATTCTCACCACCAGTTGGGACCTGCCTAGCCTTTGAGCCAGATGAGCAGCATAAACCCAACTGCAGCCCATGGACTTTCCTTCTGAACCATAGGTCCTGAAGTTCTAGGGAAAAACATGGGGAACATTTGCGCATAG
Organism: Microcaecilia unicolor; assembly: GCF_901765095.1. Classification (NCBI taxonomy): domain Eukaryota; kingdom Metazoa; phylum Chordata; class Amphibia; order Gymnophiona; family Siphonopidae; genus Microcaecilia; species Microcaecilia unicolor. Next base: position 192,880,839 of record NC_044032.1, read on the forward strand.
AACAGAGGACCTTCTTTAGAGGGGCCATTTTTTTTCTTACGCTTTTCTGCATTCCATATATTAAACTGGGTTTTCATAAGTACATAAGTACATAAGTAGTGCCATACTGGGAAAGACCAAAGGTCCATCTAGCCCAGCATCCTGTCACCGACAGTGGCCAATCCAGGTCAAGGGCACCTGGCACGCTCCCCAAACGTAAAAACATTCCAGACAAGTTATACCTAAAAATGCGGAATTTTTCCAAGTCCATTTAATAGCGGTCTATGGACTTGTCCTTTAGGAATCTATCTAACCCCTTTTTAAACTCCGTCAAGCTAACCGCCCGTACCACGTTCTCCGGCAACGAATTCCAGAGTCTAATTACACGTTGGGTGAAGAAAACTTTTCTCCGATTCGTTTTAAATTTACCACACTGTAGCTTCAACTCATGCCCTCTAGTCCTAGTATTTTTGGATAGCGTGAACAGTCGCTTCACATCCACCCGATCCATTCCACTCATTATTTTATACACTTCTATCATATCTCCCCTCAGCCGTCTCTTCTCCAAGCTGAAAAGCCCTAGCCTTCTCAGCCTCTCTTCATAGGAAAGTCGTCCCATCCCCACTATCATTTTCGTCGCCCTTCGCTGTACCTTTTCCAATTCTACTATATCTTTTTGAGATACGGAGACCAGTACTGAACACAATACTCCAGGTGCGGTCGCACCATGGAGCGATACAACGGCATTATAACATCCGCACACCTGGACTCCATACCCTTCCTAATAACACCCAACATTCTATTCGCTTTCCTAGCCGCAGCAGCACACTGAGCAGAAGGTTTCAGCGTATCATCGACGACGACACCCAGATCCCTTTCTTGATCCGTAACTCCTAACGCGGAACCTTGCAAGACGTAGCTATAATTCGGGTTCCTCTTACCCACATGCATCACTTTGCACTTGTCAACATTGAACTTCATCTGCCACTTGCACGCCCATTCTCCCAGTCTCGCAAGGTCCTCCTGTAATTGTTCACATTCCTCCTGCGACTTGACGACCCTGAATAATTTTGTGTCATCGGCGAATTTAATTACCTCACTAGTTATTCCCATCTCTAGGTCATTTATAAATACATTAAAAAGCAACGGACCCAGCACAGACCCCTGCGGGACCCCACTAACTACCCTCCTCCACTGAGAATACTGGCCACGCAATCCTACTCTCTGCTTCCTATCTTTCAACCAGTTCTTAATCCATAATAATACCCTACCTCCGATTCCATGACTCTGCAATTTCTTCAGGAGTCTTTCGTGCGGCACTTTGTCAAACGCCTTCTGAAAATCCCTGGTAAACTGCAATATTTTATTTTTATGTATTTATTTATTGGGATTTATTAGCCCCCTTTATGAAGAGATTAACCCAAGGCAGTGTACAGCAGGTACAGTTTAACATAAATCTTACAATTTTGTTAACAGCATAACAATAGTAAAATAACCAAGTAGAAACATAAATACAATAAATGAGGTAAACTTGAAAAGAGTAAATTGAAACCTAATAATAGAACTACAGTGAAACAGTATCAAAAATATACACATTTAACAGCACTGGAATTCAAATACCAGAGGTATAATACAATGTTAGCATAATACTAGTAATACTCCTAATAAGCATGTATTAGAACATTCAAATAACATAGATATGATGCAAAAGAATTTCTATAGTACAGCTCATCATATAGCTGAGGGACCAAGTGCAGATATATGATGGGAACAAGATGCATGGTACATATGTTTTTATTTACTAAACAATTTGTCTTTGCATTGGTTGTGACTGAACTTTTTTATTCTTATGTCTGTTTCTATTCTTTTGACATTGCAGTCATTTTCCTGTTTCTTTTTTATTAGATTATACACCGCCCGGTTCAACACATCAGTCTGAGCGGTATAGAAAGTCGGAATAAACTGTAAACTTTCAGGGCAGCAGTCAGAGAAGGAAGAGGTGACAAGGACCTCCCCACCACTAATCCAAAAAGGGAACAGGAAGGGAAATGTGACTTGATATACCACCTTTTTGAGGTTTTTGCAACTACATTCAAAGCAGTTTACATATATTCAGGTACTTATTTTGTACCAGTGGCAATGGAGGATTAAGTGACTTACCCACAGTCACAAGGAGCTGCAGTGGGAACTGAACTCAGTTTCCCAGGATCAAAGTCCACTGCACTAACCACTAGGCTACTCCTCCACCAGGGCAAAGAAATCAAAATAAATATGCTGTGATTAGTTTTTACGAAAACAATAGTACATGCACTGCAACCATCACTGAAGCAACTCTCGTGACAATAAATTTGAGGCAACATTACCAGCACATTATTTTAGATAATTCAGTTAGCAACCCTGGTAATGCCGTTGCATAGGACACCTTTGGATATCCAATCCATTTTATCCCTGTCTCTATTACAAAGGGTTTTTTTCCCCCACGGACTGGGTGCTGTTATGTTGATCCATATCAAAAATCTGTTCAATCATCATACCCTACCCAGGACAGGTTTGGAAATCACAGTCTTAGGCAATAGGGCAGTAGACACATGCTTTTGTACAGATGGCTAAGTTTCACATTTTGGGCCCTAGGCACATGCCTACTGTGCTGTTTTAATCTAGCCCTGTGCTTAGGCCAGGGGTTCCCAAACCTATCCTTGGGGTACCCCAGCCAGTCAGGTTTTCAGGATATCCTCAATGAGCATGTGCAAATCTATCTCATGCATATTCATTTTGGAAATCCAGAAAACCTGACTGGCTGGGGCCGTCTGGGTTTTACTTCCATTGCTTTCAATGCTAGATTAAAACAGCACAGTAGGCATGTGCCTAGGGCCCAAAATGTTCAGGGGGCCCAGTGCAATGCTTTAATCCAGCCATGTTCTTTTTTTATGTACTCTTTCAACAACAACATTTGAAACAACATTGTCCGTCCAAACCCCACCTCGTCTGGTGGTCTCATCATCCCCCCTGGTGGTCCTTTAAAATTGCCTTTGTGGCCAGCAGCTCTAAACAAATGCCATTTGCAGCCAGGCTGGGGCCTTCTTTCTCATGTGTTCTGCTTCCTCTGACACAACTTCCTGTTTCTGATGGGTTGGGAAATGCAGAAAGAATGCCCTGGGCAGGCTGGAAGGAGGAAGAGGGAGAGATACTGGACCTGCAGGGGGGGGGAGGCAGGAGGGAAAAGAAAGGGAAACATGCTGGATCCCTGGGGGAGAAAAGAAGGATCAGAGAGGGACAGATTGTGGTCCTGGAGGAGGGAGAAAAGAAAGAAAAGAGATGGGGAGATGCTGGCTGTGGGGGGGAGGGACAGAAACATAAGAATAGCCATACTGGGTCAGACCTATGGTCCATCTAGCCCAATATACTGCTTCCAACAGTGACCAATTCAAGTCACAAGTACCTGGCAGAAACAGTAGCAACATTCCCTGTTACCAATCCCTGGACAAGCAGTGGCTTCTACCATGTCCATCTCAATAACTATGGGCATTTCCTCCAGAAACGTGTCCAAACCTTTTTTAAACCCAGATACGAGAACCGCTGTTACCACATCCATGGGCAGCAAGTTCCAGAGCTTAACTATTCTTTGAGTGAAAAAATATTTTGTCATATTCGTTTTGAAAGTATTTTCATGTAATTTCATTGAGAGTGCCCCGGTCTTTGTACTTTTTGAAAGAGTGAAAAAAATTGATTCACTTTTACCCATTCTACATCACTCAGGATTTTATAGACCTCAAAATCATATCCCTCCTTAGCCATTTCTTTTCCAAGCTGAAGAACCCTAAACTCTTTAGCCTTTCCTCATATGGGAGGAGTTCATCCCCTTTATCATTTTGGTCGCTCTTTTTTGATCCTTTTCTATTTCCATTATATCTTTTTTGAGAAACAGTGACCAAAATTGAAGGCAATACTCAAGGTGAGGTTGCACAACGGAGCGATACAGAGACATTATAATCTTCTTGGTCTTATTTCCCATCCCATTCCTAATAATTTCTAGCATTCCGTTTGCTTTTTTGGCTGCCACTGCACATTAGGCAGAAGATGTCAGCCTATTGACTACAATGATGCCTAGATCTTTTTCTTGGGTGCTGACTCCTAAGGTGGACCCCAGCATCAGGTAACTATGATTCGGATTATTCTTCCCCATGTGCATCACTTTGCATTTGTCCACATTAAATTTCACCTGTCATTTCAATGACCAGTCTTCTGGTTTCCTAAGGTGTTGCTGCAATTTTTCACAATCTGCACATATTTTTGACAACTTTGAATAGTTTTGTGTTATCTGCAAACTTAATCCCTTCGCTCATCGTTCCATTTCCAGATCATTTATAAATATGTTAAATAGCACTGGTCCCAGAACAGATCCCTGCGGTACTCCACTATTCACACTCCTCCACTGAGAAAATCCAGATACAGTACATCAACTGACTCACCTTTATCCACATGTTTATTTATGCCTTCAAAGAAATGAAGCAAATTAGTGAGGCAAGACTTCCCTTGGTTGAACCCATGCTTACTCTGTCCCATTAAACCATGGGGGGGACTTCGGCTGGCGGGGGTTGGGGACCCCCGCCAGCAAAGGTACCTGGCGGTGATGGTGGAGGGTCGAAAGGGACAGGGAGGGGCGGCGGCGCCGGGGGTGCCAAAAGTGGCGGGGGGGGTCAACGGCACTGGGGGGACTAAAATGTGCCCCTCACCTCAGGCTCTGGACCCCCCTCCCGCCAAAGTCTGGCTACGCACCTGGTGTGCGCGCTAAGTGTAGCGTGCTAAAAACACTAACGTACCTTAGTAAACTGGGCCCTTATTACGTAAGGTTGGCAGAAAGTATAATCCATGAAAATTCCTGCATTTTCAGGAATATTCACTGAGGGCCCTGTTTACTAAGACCTGCTAGTGTTTTTAGTGCGTGCCTAAAATTAGCACACATTAAATGCTAGAGACACCCATATATTCCTATTGGTATATTTAGCGTTTGTTGTACGCTAAAAATGCTAGCACGCCCTTAGCCCTGCTTAGTAAACAGTGCCCTGAATGTGAAATGCAGATTGAAGAGAGAAAAAAAAGAAAAGCACACTTTGACATATAATAAAATATAGAGCTGAATACATTTTTAGGCAGTGCATTTTTTCTAGCAAAATAGGTGCCGGTACTCACCCTTCGGGGGTGGGGTGATCACTGAGGGACCCATTCCACAATAGCCAGCCCCCTGCAACCAGTCACAGAACCTATGACAAGGCAGAATTGGTCTGTAGAGACTGAACTCTTTCATTAAAACTGAGGGCCATGGGTCAATTTTAGTAGACAATGAAAAAGGTGCCAGTACTCAGTACCCCCCAAGTACCCCCTCGAAGGAAGCCCTGTTTTTAGGTTTGGTGACAAGCTTAAGTAACAATGTTTAACTTAATTTGGATATTCTGCACCACTATATAAGCAGCAATGCTGAATATCCAAATAGTTTGATCACCATACAAGCACTATTCATTTAGTTTAGTCAGGGCCGCCGAGGGGGGGGGGGGGGGGTCAAAATTCCCCGGGCCTGGCCTCCAAGCATAGGCCCGGAGCCAACAAGCTTCTTTCTGCCTGCCAAATTCAGGGTCTGTCTCCTGCTCCGATTGCCAGGACTTGGATAATTACATTAACGTGATGACCCGAGTGACCTGAAGCAGGAGACCACAGACTGATGGAGGAGCAGTCAGACACATGAAGGTGCAGGGGTGATGGCCCAAGTGTGGGGGGTGGTTCAAGTGAAAGGGAGTGGAAGGGCATGGCATGGCACGGTGCAGCAGTGGCCCAGGTGGGGGAGGGGCAGTTGGTCCTGCCCTGGGCCCAGCTGTGTTTCTCGGTGGCCTTGAGTTTAGGCATGCTATTCATTAGGCCTTAACTGAATGTATAAATTATCCATTGCTAACTGGATAATTCCAAAACAGGCCTTCACTCCACCCTCCATCCACCCCTTAAATAAATAGGTAATATTGGGCTGTTCAGTCAAGTGCCACAGCGATCTGTACTGGGACTGGTGCTATTTAACAGATTTATAAATGATCTGTAAATCAAAATGACAAGTGAGGTGATTAAATTTGCAAACTGTGAAAAATTTCAGGAAGACCTTAGGAAACTGGAAGACTGGGCATCCAAATAAAAGGTGAAATTTAATGTGGACAAAAGCAAAGTGATGCACATGGGGAAGAATAATCCAAATCATAGTTACCTGATGCTAGGGTCCACCTTAGGAGTTAGCACTTAAGAAAAAAATCTAGGTGTCTTTGTAGACAATACGCTGAAATCTTCTCCCAGTGTGCGGTGGTGGTCAAAAAAGCAAACTGGATGCTAGAAATTATTAGGAAAGGGTTGGAAAATAATACCAAGAATATTATAATGCATCTGTATTGCTCCATGGTGCGACTTTACCTTCAGTATTGCATTCAATTCTGGTCACTGAATCTCAAAAAAGATATAGTGGGATTAGAAAAGGTTCAAAGAAGAGCAACCATGATTAAGTGGATGGAACTCATCCCATTTGAGGAAAGGCTACAGAAGTTAGGCCTCTTCAGCTTGGAAAAGAGACTGCTGAGGAGGGGATATGATTGAGGTCTATCAAATCCTGAGTGGAGTAGAAGGGATAAAAGTGAACCAATTTTTCACTCTGAAAAACTACAAAGACCAGAGCACACTCAATGAAATTACATGGAAATACTTTTAAAACAAATAGGAGGAAATTTTTTTTCACTGAAAGAATAGTTAAGCTCTGGTACTTCGTGCTGGAGGATGTGATTGCAGCTGTTAGTGTATCTGGGTTTAAAAAAAGGTTTGGACAAGTTCCAGGAGGAAAAGTCCATAGTCTATTATTGCGATGGACATGAGGGAAGCCATTGCTTTGCCCTGGGATTGGTAGCATGGAACGTTGCAACTAATTGGGATTCTGTCAGGTACTTGTGACCTGTATTGGCCATTGTTGGAAACAGGACCCAGTATGGCTATTCTTATGTCCTTATGTAGATTTTCAGCCTGAAATTCTCTGGATGTGATCTTAAAATCCATGAATAAGGCAGTCATACATTCATTATCAGCCAGTAAATGTATTACCGGCTTTGAATAGCAGCCTGGTAAACCAGGCACCTTGTCATAAAATTACTCTCCACAAATGTAGGAAGGCATCCATTACCTGGCAGACTGTGAAAAAATTACAACAGAACCAGATTGTTCAAAGATCAAAATTAAGTACAGCTTAAGTAGTTCTTTTTTAAACATTGAATATCTAACATTTTTCTGCTTCTGAATCATCAATTGTTCTTTTTTAAATAACAGGAGTGAAAGGCTGGTTTTATAAATAAGCTGTCACTAACTAAATGGATGCACGAATGAAAAGCATGCATTTATTTATTTATTTTAAACATATCCTGCTCTGTTCTCTACTAGTTTTACAGCTAATGTAAGAAAAAAAAAAGTGGGTTTCACCCTTTTTCTTATTTCAGTTTTAGACCAAGAAGCTGTATAGGAAAATAGTGTGTACATCAAAAGATTCTGACCCACAACCACAGCTCAAAAAGACCCTAAAATGCACATTATAAAATATGGTGTAGCTGCTCAGAATAAGAACAAATAATAAATAATTAAAATTATTGAAAACATTTGTTTAAATATATGCGATCAATAGCAAGCAGATTTCTAAATAATTTTCAAAATTGTCAGGTATATGTGATAATGTTGTTTTGCAGGTGTTTTTACAATAACAAGAAAAAAAAAAAAGCGTGTTACATGTGTGAGGATTTTTTATTAGACTAGAAAATGTTTCTGAAGTTGCTACAAGGTCAGTACAGAGTGTATTAAAAGACTTGTAACCAGCAATCTGTTCCTTACCAGAAGCAAAAGGATAAACAAATACTGCGTAATTTGATTTACCTTTGCAATGATACCAAGACTTTTCCCCTCAGGTGATTAAAACTATTGTAAAAAAAATATTACATAAACCCTGCACTCACTTTATTTTTATTTTTGAACAATGATATATTAGAGCACCACGAGCAGCCATAAAGAATCTGAAAGATAGATCCAACAAGAAAAGAACGTGCAGAGAAAGCTTCTCAGATAATAAAACCATCATGCTCTCTGACACAGAGGAGAGTTTGTTCCAAATAATTGTATATTAGACCCCCCCTGAAGATGTCTCTGCAGAATATAAACTGTGTACATCGGGTATGTTTAATGGAGTACTTATTCAGAATAATGGTGTTTCATTAATTTAGATACAATCAAGCAGTAGATGTACATTGTTTTGGAGAGTGGAGTGTAGTACCGCACCAGACAGCGGTGTTTCTGAGCACCTTCCTCTTGAACTGTGGTGTGAAGGATGTGGGAGCAAGAACTTTGGGGATAATTCTAGAAAACTGTGCAGCTCCATTTAAGCGCCCTAAGGATGTACATTAACAAGTGTATTCTATAACAATGTGTGTAACTTAATTGGTTTAACAAGCTAATCAGCGTTGTTAACAGCACTTAAGCAATAATGAGCACTAATTGGCAATAATTAGAATTTACTCGCACTACTCCCTAAGTGTATTCTGTAATTAATGTGTTTAGGCATTAATGTGTTTAGGCAAAAGGGATGTGGTTACAGGTAGGGAAATAGGCATTTCATAGACGTTCCAAAATTTACATGTGTTGTTATAGAATGTGGCCTTTTGTGCCTAAATCTATGTACTGGGATTTATGTCACGTTTTCATTCATGTAAATGGATGTGTGTAGTTTGAGGCATTAGGATATTGACTAAGCGTATTGTAGATACGCACCTAAATCTAGGCGCTGCTTATAGAATTCGCTTAGGCAGAAATGTTTTCCACATGGACCTTTTAAGCGTCATATATTGAATACTAAATTAGAACAAGACAAGAACTAGGATTGCTCATGTACCTATAAGAACTGTTTTCAGCACACAAGGGAACACATGAATTATCTGAAAGCAAAGAGCCAATCAGGAAACAAGAATCAGGATAACTGGAGATACAAGACACAGTTAGGCATGGCCTGACTACAGCAGATTCTAAAGAGGCAGTATTCTAAACTCTAACCAGCGTTCCTGTACTGAGTATATTCAGAGAGTTAAACTTGGGGTTGCTTATTACCAAAGAAAATACTCCAATCCTTAATCTAATTCTTCATTTAATACAGTTGATGACAAGATAAACAAATCTATCACTTACAGGTGTGCTGAACCAGATTAGGGATTCTGTACATACAGAGTGAGCCTATGTCTGTGATTAACCCCTTTCTTAGAGAGAAGGAACTGTCAGTGACTGGTAAAATGAAATAATCTGCAGCCACGACAGCAACCGCAGCAGCAGCTGAAGCAGTTGAAAAAAATCACTATGGATTACTAACTCTTAGAGGAAAAAACAAGCAGCAGTTTACGGCCTCTGCATGGAGAGTTCAAGCTCTCTATATGCTGGGTCTATGACCTAGACACAGCTCTCAAACAGTTTGCCATATCTTTTCTTGTTTACTTCAGGAGAACAATCGGAGGAAGGGAGAAATCAACTCCTCCCAGCATGCATGGGAAAATTAGTTAATTGCCTGGTAATTTTCTTTCCTTTAATCCCAAAGGACCAGTCCAGACAATTGGGTTGTGACCATCTGCTAGCAGGTGGAGATAGAGAACTCTAATTAGTTATGCCTCATAAGCTCCTGCGCTTAGTAACCAAGCCAGTATTCGATAACAAAGCAGTGAAAGAGAGTGACTTCCAGAGAAAAAAATTCCAGCCTTCAGATAGAAAAAGAACTAAGAAATAAAGGGCAAAACTCATAGAAATAACTAAGCCAGAACAATGCAAACATCCAAAATTAAATATATCCCCCATAAAAACTTAAACATCACAGAAGAGCGGACTGTGGACTGATCCTTTGGGACTAAAGGAAAGAAAATTTTCAGGTAATTAACTCATCCTTCCTTCCATTACATCCCAAAGATTAGTCCAGACACATGGGATGTACAAAAGCAATCCTTATGAAGGGAAGGACTGTGATATCCCTGCAGCGAGAACTGTGGCCCCGAAGGAAGCATCTACTCGAGCAGACACATCCAAATGGTAATGCTTAACAAAGGAAAACAGCCAATCTCATGACCTCCAAGGCACTGAAGTCCCACAATCTACCCACAGCACAAGCGCTCCCAAAAAGAACTGCAGTGGCTGCTTTTTTTATTTTTTAAGATAGAGGAAGGAGAAAAAGGGAAGGGAAGACTGAGATAAAGAGGTAGAAAGTGGCAACGGGGGAGCAGAGAGGGACCTAGACCACTAGGTTTACACCTGAGACACAGGATATTCTCAACCCGAAACTCATCTGAACCTGCAAGCAGGACAGGAGGCCACACAGAAGTCACTACAGTGCACAGGAGCTTCTATGCCACCTGTTGGAGATAGAGAGTACTGGCTTGGTTGCTAAGTGCAGGAGCTTATGAGACACAACTCATTAGAGTTCACTATCTCCACCTGCTGGTGGTTGGTCACAACCCATTTGTCTTGGGATGTTATGGAAGCTTAGAATAATGAGCATGCAAATTAATGCTGCATTAAAATCACGGTATTAATTAACAGCTCTATATTCTGCTCTAATATTCCTGTCAGTGCCTGAGCACTGAGTGACACAATGTCCCTTACCCAAACCCCTAAACTATTTATAAATTTTAAAAAAACCTGTCGCATCCCATGCCCCCCCAAGCATCAGCACAACTGCCCAACCTTTAAAAAAATATCTTTGGTTGTCTGGAGGACCCTTGATCCTCCCCCCCCCCCCCCCCCAAAGAAGTTAGAAAAAGCCCTGGTGGTCCAATGGATCCCTGACCCCCCCTTCTATAAATTTTGAAAAGGCCCTGGTGGTCCAGTGGATACCAGCCCAGCCAGGTCAAGCTAGGACCCCCCCCCCCAAAGTACAGCCTGAGAGGTGAAGCCCCTCCTTGGACCCCTTGGTACTTAAAGGAGATAGGAGGGTGGAGAGAGGGATGCCTTCTTCCTCCTGTTCCTGGGTACATTATCAAAATGGTGGCACCTCTCCCTGCCCAGTGCATTCTAGGATACATTGGGCAGGGCCTAACTACCACACTGAAACCATTAGAGCATTGGGTGGCACACTAATGCCGGCGCTAATTGTCTGTAGTGCCGGTGTTAGGTTTTGAGCATCGGCCCATGAGAGCAGAACACAGGTTTTCATAAATGTTAATCACAGAGGACTACAGAAATGCAGGGACCTGGTTCATTATATACAACTTAATAAATATACAGACACGTAATCAGTTACAAACAGACAGCACAAGCTGCTTCTTTTAATGGGGGTAGAAAATTGCTAGGTTGCACAGGTATGATCTGTGAGGGAGGCAGTACAGAAAGAAGTGCTAGAGGGAGGAAGAACTCAGTTGCCCGGGAAAGACACATGGAAAAAAAATAATGCTACAGGAAAATCCTGTTGTCTAGGAAGCGAGGCATTAATTATTTTATTCCATTTTATACATAAATCAGATCCAAATCTGATTCTAGGCAGAGATAGCCAATTTAATCCTGAAAATTGGCAGTCATTCCCATTTAAAATTCCAGGGACATCAATGACAACCATTGCTTTATGCACAAAGCCCATTATTTTCTTTAGAAGAAAAATAACAAAGAGAGAAAGCAAAATATAAACCTACATGCATTTCAGCTGTATCACTAAATAATTTCATCTCCATGGTGAGACGCTTTTGTGAGATAAAATGGCTAAAAATAGAAATGAAATGTTCACAGTTTGCTTTATCCTTTTTGTCATTTGTCACCAGCAGTAACAGCACTTCTGTTTTTTGTTTCCTAAAAGATGAAGACTTTTCTTTTGTTAAAACAAGAAAGACTGTATTGTTTTTAAAAAGATGGATATGCATGCCAAATCATCCAATTCTGGGTTACACTTAGGCAGGACAGGATTAACCCTTTGATGGGCCCTAGGCAAACAAGGACTCTGGGTCTCCTGCCCTTCGTTCTGCCCTGTCACACCTCCACTTCACACCCTGCTCCCTGGCCCAGCCCTCTGACCCTATCAAGCATCTCCCTTTTCTTCCCCCCTCCCCTACTGCATTCAGCATTTCCCTCTTCTCTTTTCTTGCCATTCCTCCTCAGTCCATCATCTCCCTTGGAGTAAGACATGCTACCTTTGTTTCTAGTTAGCTAGCTCTCTATCCTGAGTGAGCAGAGGAAGAGAAGGCACAGAAAATGATACAGCACATATGCATCCTGCCTTGGTGGCAATGGATAAGGAGATATTAGCCAGCCTAGAACAAGAGCTACCTACCGTACTCCCAATGCAACAGCTTTGGAGGTTACCATTTGTGCAGGATAAATTTTGCGTGTACTTGATGATGCTGATGGCCTGATGCAGCAATGTGACCTCACCATCATGCATATGTTGAAGGGATAACATTACTGCATTGGGTCGTTGGCATCATTACAATGTGATATCATCAAGTGCGTACATAACTTACCCTACATGAGGCGGCCATTGCTGGAGCTGTTGCATCACAGAGTAAGGAAGGTAGCTATTACAGAGATAAAGAGTAATATTTACCACCCCAGTGAGTAAGAATGAAAGCCAATGGGTGAGATTTTCTCACAGTCCTCAGCCATATCTAACTTTTGTTCTGGCAGATGTACATTCCAAAAACTAATATTTTTTTCCATGAATAGAAAATAAAATTCTTTTTTCTACCTTTGTTGTATGGTCATTTCATTTTTCTGATCATGTTGGTCCCAGTCTGTGGTTTCTTCTTTTCTCTGTCTTAACTCTCTTACTGGGGTCTCCTTGTTCATTCGGCATTCTTCTCTCTCCATGTCCATCTTACATTTTCCCTCTGCATCCCTATCTGCCCTCTCCAGAATCTCTTCTCCATGCCCCTACCCCAATTCCCCACAAAGTTGCACATCTACCCTGTCTGTGCCCCTATTCTTGCCCTGTTTAGCATCTCTGTTCTGTATCCATATCCCTCCTTTCTGTCCAAGCATTGTCCTTTTACGTTCCTATCTTCCCCCACGTGTCCAGCATTGCCCTCTGTGTTCTTATCCTCTCCCCATTCCCAGCTTCTACCCTCACTCTTCCCTTCTAGTCCTTAGTGGAATTCAGGGCATGGTACGAAAGGTAACGGTGTTGGGAAACAGTTATCATAACATGATCAAATTTGAGCTGATATCTGGAGTGGTCAGTAAAGAAATCTACTGTAGCAGAATTCAATTTTTGAAAGGATGACTATCAAAATGAGGAAAATGGTTAAAAAGCAGCTGAAAAGGTCAGCTGCAAAAGTTAGGACTTTAAATTTGGCGTGGATGGGGAGATCACGTGGTGCAATGAGCTGAGCAGACGCGTTTTGCTGCAGCTCGAGGGCCCTCACCCTGAAATTACATTTACATCGCTTCGTTAGCGTTTAGAAATCAACCGCTGGCCACAGCGAGACTATATGGACAAATATATAAATAAAACTCCAGTCGGAATGGCACTACGCACCGGGAAAAAGGAGAAAGAGAAGAGTAAAGTGCCTACCCCAGAGTTCAAAATGGCGGGCGAACCGCTGCAGGCTGACCGGGTTTTTTCAGCATCGCAACTTGAACAACTGACAACGGCGGTAGCGAGGGCCTGGCAGCCTAAGTGGGACGCTCTAGAGATTAAGATAGATGCCTACCATACCAAACTAGAAGGATTGGAGACTCACATGGAGGATCTGGCAACAAGGGTCTCGGCCCTAGAAGACGATTCACAGGGGTACAGCGCAGACATTCGTGAAATAAAGCAACAACTCCGGGAACACGCAGATAAACTAGAAGACCTGGAAAATCGTTCCCGGAGAAGCAACATACGAATTGTGGGTATCTCAGAGAATATTCCAGATAGAAATTTAGTGACATGGCTTACGGACTGGTTAACCAAGGAACTGGCACTGTCAGACTCTCTGGGGCCTTTAGTACTTGAGCGCGCGCACCGCGTGGGACGTAAAAATGATACCCAGACAAGACCGCGAATGATAGTGGCACGGATACTTAATTATCGCCACAAATTGGAAGTTTTAAATGGATTTAAGATCCGCAGAGGGGATTTAAAGCATGAGGGGCGACCAGTCCTTATGTTTCAGGATTACTCCGCCGGGGTCCAGGAGCAACGGAAAAAATTTCATCAAATATGCGCAGCATTAGCGCAGAAACAAACTCGCTTCATACTCCAATATCCAGCATTGCTGAAGGTCTCACTACAAGGACAATGGCGCATGTTTAAAACTCCGGAGGAGGCTAAAGTTGGATTGCGGGAACATGGCATCTCTGAGGAGGACTGAGGGTATGCTTAGCACTTGCTGTGAGACAGCGTCTTAATATAATATAATTACAGTAAGTAAGGAATTACATGTTAAATGAGGGTGAGGGCTCCCTGCTAATCAGGTGATCTCGAGCCGAAACCAGGCTTTGGCCCGGTAGATGGCTAAGGGTTGGACAGAGAGGGGGGAGATTAGGGGGGGGGAAGACTAGGGAACGGGTCAAACAAGGAAGTCAGAGGTACCAAAAGTTTGGGCAGGAGGCAAGTCGGGGTCACAAGAGTTTACAATGGGGCCAATATTAAAGGGGACAGATGGAATGAGCGAACCCGGAGCTGGGGGGACCATGAAAATCTTTGGAGAGGGAGTAGAACCAAAAAAATGAGGGGCAAATTTGATGAGGATAGCGAAATTGGACAAAATGACCACTAGAATAATATCCTGGAATGTTGGTGGTATAAGCTCCCCGATTAAAAGATCTAAGATTCTAACCATGCTAAAAAGGTATAAAGCTGACATAGCGTGCTTACAAGAAACACGCCTGACAGACAAAGAGCACCTTAAATTACAAAAATTATGGGTTAGCGAAGTGTTGGCGGCCCCTCCTCAGGGTAGGAAAGGGGGAGTCGCTGTATTATTTTGTAAAGGACTGTCATATAAGGCTACAGTACTGGAAAAAGGAGCCAAAGGAGATTTCATTCTATTAAGAATATGGATGTCAGGGAGGGATTTGTTGTTGTTGGTCCTTTATGGGCCTAATAACTTTGATGCAGCATTCTTCAAAGCTCTAACTGGGAAATGCTTGCAGAGTGGGGGAGGAGACTTGATAGTAGTGGGAGACTTCAACGCAGTAATAGACCCCCATCAGGATTGTTCCAGCACTATAGCTTCTCAGTACCGAGGGACGCGGGCTCGAGAATTCCAAACTTTTAATAGAACCCTTGATCTGGTAGATCCGTGGAGGATATTACACCCCGGAGAGAGCAATTATACGCACAAATCAAGGGCTCATGGCACGTTTGCTAGAATTGATTACATCATGTTAGCTCGCTCTCTTTTTCATCTAGTAGACGCAGCAGTCATTGGCCCAGAAGTAATATCCGACCATGCTATAGTGTGGGTAGATCTCAAACTCACGCCAGACCCAGGGGGGGGATAGGGTGGAGATACCCAGCTCATTTGCACTTTGACCCCCATTTGCGGGAGCATATACAGAAAAGCTGGGGACAGTATATAGAGCATAATAAAATCCATGCAGATACCCAACCTGAACTATTCTGGTCAGCTTCCAAGGCTGTTTTACGAGGTGCTATAATAGCCTACTGCAGTGTCAAAAATAAAAGGAAAGCAGCTAGCATCCTGCTACTGGAGACGCAGCTGCAAAAGGCCAAAAGAGGACATTTGCGCCACCCCACGACCGCCACTCTAGAAAAATTGAAAGCCACCCAGATAGCATTAAACAGCTTGCTGCATGAGAGAGAAATGAAATCAGCTTTGTTTTATAAGTATAAGCTGCAGAGGTTTGGAAACCGGGCAGGTAGAATGCTGGGACGTCTAATAAAAAATGTAGGTGCGCCAAGGGCGGTGACCTCACTTAAGGATCCCAAGGGTAACCTCATCACAGACAGCAAAAAGATAGGGCAAGCATTTACAGAGTACTTTAAAGACCTTTATCAGGCAAACTCGCCCCCCAATGAACAAAAAACGCGAGAATATTTACAGAAGATAGGCCTTCCCAAGCTGACGGAAGAACAGTTAGAGATCTTAAACAAACCCCTAGCACTGTCAGAGCTACAACAAGGGATTAAAACCTTAAAACTGTGGTCAGCGCCAGGCCCGGACGGATTATCCGGGGAATACTATAAAATCTTACCAGGGGAAGCACTGGCGGCACTCTTAGAGTACTACCAGGAGGTCATTGAGGAGGGAAGTTTCCCAAGATACGCTAACACAGCGCTGATAACATTAATCCCTAAACCAGGGAAGCCCCTCGATAAAGTAGAATCTTATAGACCAATATCTTTGTTAAACGTGGACATAAAGATTCTGGCAAAAATGATGGCAGAGCGTCTGGCGCAATGCTTGCCATCGCTGATAGGCCCAGAACAGGTGGGGTTTGTGAGAGGCCGCCAGTCAACTCACAATGTCAGGAAAACCCTGCTGGCTATAGCGTCTAGCCAGCAAGCTGAGGCGCCCACCTTGATCCTGAGCCTGGATGCTGAAAAGGCCTTTGATCGGGTCGGGTGGGACTTTATGTTTCAAACGTTAACGGTAATGGGCCTGGAGGGATGGTTTATGCAAGCTATAAGAACACTTTATGATCAACCTCGAGCGGGAGTACTAATGAATGGCATCAGAGAATCAGAGTTCCAGGTTGGGCGGGGTACAAGGCAGGGCTGCCCCCTGTCCCCATTGCTGTTCCTCCTGTCCCTGGAACCCCTGATACGGACGGTCCTTGCAGCTCCAGATCTACAGGGGGTCACTTTGGCGGGTCACACCATAAAGATTTTAGCTTATGCAGATGACCTGTTGGTGGTGGTGAGGGAGCCCTCTAGAACTTTGGGGAAACTGTTAGAGATTATTGAGCTATATGGGGGATACTCAGGCTTTCGACTAAACCTGCACAAATCTACTGCCCTCCCAGTGTTCCCGGAGGTGCGCACAACATGGCCTGGGACCTTCCCTCTGCAGTGGGCACAGACCTCTCTGAAATACCTGGGAGTGTTTATCCCCATGGACCTGTCCAAGCTTTACGAACAGAATGTGTTGCAGTTATTACGAGATACCAACAAGCAGTTGCTAACTTGGGGACCACTACCGCTTTCCTTGCTGGGACGGATTGCTCTGGTCAACATGGTCATAGTCCCCAGGTGGCTATACACATTTCAAACTCTCCCGCTATTCTTAAAGAGGACAGATGAGCAGAGGCTGATAAAAATCATACAGACTTTTATATGGAAAAAGAAAAAGCCTCGCCTTCCTTACTCCACGTTGTGTATACTGAAAGAATATGGCGGTCTGGGACTCCTGAACATTAAGCACATGACTGTGGCCAGTGGTATGCGCCACATAAATGACTGGTTTAGAGGCACCCAAGACTACACGAACACGTCCTTGGAGCTGCAGATATACCCTGAAACTCATTTCAGCAGCTACCTGCACACAAAGGGTTCCCAGATACCTTACATATTGAGAAGAACCGGAATAATGGGATCAGCAAAAGCAGTATGGAAATGGATTTGCAAGCTTCATAAGTTCTCGGCAAAAACCACTCCGTATTTATCAATATGTGGAAACCCAGACTTCAAGCCTGGCCTGCTCTACCCAGCGTTTCAGCGATGGAGGTGGAAAGGGATGGTGTTTTTATCCCATGTCATCACCTCTGAGGGAAAGCTCAGGTCGTTTCAAGATTTACAGAAAGAATTTGCATTACTTCCAACAGATAAATTCCACTACCTCCAGCTGGGACACTATGTACAGTCCCTGCCGTGGGAGGACCTGGCAGAGGATGTTCAGGAGGAGCTGGCTTCGGCCTTTTCTCTGGCGGCACAACAAAGGGTCCCACTTAAATTTCACCACAGGCATATCAGAGACACTGCTGAAGAACTAGATTATGATAAACTGTTGGACATGTGGCAACAGGACATACCAATAGATCTGACGGTCTCACAATTTAAAACACACATCCTAACGATATGCAAGCAGTCTACCTTAACCTCGCACTGGGAAACACAATATAAAGTGGCGCTCCGTTTATACATCTCCCCGAGAAGAGCCTTCCACATGGGACTTTCCCCCTGGGGGGAGTGCCCTAAGTGTGGGGGAGCTGGAGCCACGCTGGGACACATGCTCTGGACTTGTGGGGGCTTGGTTCGCTTTTGGACAAACTTGATTCATTGCATTTCAAAAATCTGGAAGACAGACTGGAAATATGACTCTGCCCTACTACTGGGGCGTCCGAAACTTATACATCCTGTCCCGGCAGGGTTTACAGCTTTTGTCCAGAAGTCTATCATAGTAGCTAAACAAGTGATATTAGCGGAATGGGTGTCCCGACAAGATCCCACTTACTCCCAGTGGCGGACACGTATGATAACACTGTTGCGGTTTGAAAGATTGGGAATAGCAGACTTCAAATCCAAGGCTGGACTACAATTCCAGAACATCTGGAGCCCTCTCCTCAATACAATGTCCCCGACTGCCAGGAGCAGGCTTGTTAACTATTAAGGGTACCCTAGTGGTTGCACAAGTAGAGTGGGAGGGATAAGGGGAGGGAGGGGGGTATAGAGATAAGATGGAGGGATAGGGAGGGAAAGGGCAGGAAAGGGGAGGGCGTTGGTAGGGGGGATGTTGATAAAAACAAGTTTGTGATAATTGCGTTATTGTAATGTCATATTTCTTTCTGCAATAAAAATGATTAAACATAAATTTGGCGTGGACATTGCTTAAAAATTCCATCGGGAAGCCAAGACCAGATATATTCCACATATTAACAAAAGGTGGAAAGAAGATCAAAAGACAGTCAGTGTAGTTAAAAGGTGAAGTGAAAGAGACTATTTTAACCAAAAGAGCATCCTTTAAAGAATGGGAAAAGGGTCCGAATATAGAAATTAAGAAGTAACATAAGCACTGGTAAGCTAGATGGAAGCACTGATAAAGAAGACTAAAAGAGAAAATGAAGAAATTCTTGCTATGGAGACAAAAACTCGTAGTAACACCTTTTTCAGGCACATCAGAATCAGAAAGGCTGTGAGGGAATCCGTGGGACAGTTTATTTATTTGTTACATTTGTATCCCACATTTTCCCATCTCATGAAGGAGCAAAAAGGGCACTCAGGGAGGACAAGGCCATAGCGGAGAGATTAAATGAATTCCTTGCTTCAATCTTTATGGAAGAAGATGTAAGAGATCTACCCATATCAGAAATGGTTATCAAGGATGACAATGTGTAGGAACTGAAAGAAATCTCAGTGTACCTGGAAGATGTACTGAGCCACATCAATTAGTTAAAGAGTGATAAATCACATGGACCATATGGCATACACCCCAGGGTACTGAAAGAACTCAAACATGAAATTGCTAATCTGTTGTTAGTGATCTGTAATCGGTCATTAAAATCATCCATAGTACTTGAAGATTGGAGGGTGGCCAATGTAATGCTGATTTTTAAAAAAGGTTCCGGGGTGATCTGGGAAATTATAGACTGGTAAGCCTACTTCAGAGCCGGGGAAAATAGTTAAAGGGCCCCTAAGTGTTCTGTTTTGCATGGTGAGTAATAGAAGGGACTTCTCCAACATGAGAGTCTCCTCAGTCAAGCTTGCCTAGTGAGAAGGAAGGAAAGGGAGAAAGGGCACATCAATGGGACCAGTATGGGATACAGCAGTGGAGGAGATAGAGGGTGTGGAAGGGTAGGGCAGGATAACTCCAACTATCAGCCATCACTGACCCAGAAATGTCTATGTACAGAATACATCTCTTGTTGTCATGGTTGCCTCTCCTAAAGATTCCGAAATTTAAGATTTGCTTCAGCATCCTAAACATCCAAATGTCTATGTGAAGTCCCCATTATGGCAATGAGAGATATCTCCAATGGACCATATGCAAATATGCTGTGTGTTTTGCCCCTATATTCATGGAAGCAGGATGCATTGTAGTGCATACTTAGTATGAGTATTACTGTATTTGTATTCAATTGCATTGTCTATGTATAGATAGCATTGTGTACTAGGGCTTCTGTCCCTATAGTTTGCAGTTTCCTGTGATTGACTCCTTGTAAACTTTCCCTATTGGCTCTTAGCTCTGGGTCATGGCCAGTCCTCTCTCTCTCACTCTGGGGGTGGTGAAAGAGTGTCCCAATCTTGCTAGTATACCTTTGAGATCAACAGCTGTGCTAGGGGCTGATACCTATTCTTAATCTACCATGATTCCATCAAGACTCTTCACCACATTATTCCCATATTGTTCCCACATTTATTCCCCTACAGTTTTTCCTTTCAGCTGGGCTGAGGTCCTTGCCATCTCCTTGCCTCTGAGGTAGCTAGATACGGACTCTGTTTGCAGAAGACAACAATTCTTTCCAAGAAACTGAACTGTAATTTGATTTTTCTTTGCTATGATTACTACATTAAAGAAAAGTCGGATTAAGAATTGAGAGCCTATTGGTAAAGGTTTTACTTGGGAATTGCTTAACCAGGCTGTTGAACCTTTGTGACCACACACACTTTGCCTAGAACAGCACACTGTGCATCTTTCTTTGGAGAACACAGTTGGAAAGAAAGAGAGAAAGAAAATGAATGAGAAAGAAAAAAGTGAAAATTTGAATGTTAGAGTATTCCCATCCTGCATGCTCACACCTGCATAAGAACACAAAGCCTTTTGCTTTACAGCTGCTTGTTTGTAATTAGTCTGGTCAAATTGCTCTAGTAGAGAGCTCATTAAGGGATTGATTAATGAGCGACACCTGTGTGGCAGGCCAGAATCTCAGCAGTAACAAATAAATAGAACATAAACGAGGAATTAAGTTTTCATTTGTTAATGGTTCTATAGGTGAGCAATTTGTGGAATGTCTTCTGTAAAAAGGATGTTAGGGAACCATTTGAATGTGAAGATCTATGAACATGAAGCTGCCTTGATTTGCTTCTTAATATGTGAAGAGACATAAATCGCACACTCTCACATCAACCTAACCTAAGGCACAGCATACAAGTATGTGAAAGGCAGCTGCATGAAGTAACATGCAGGTAAGAAACACTCCCAAGTGGGCTGTTCAGAAAAAAATATGAACTATAGGAGCAGTAAGGGAGAAGAGGAAGGAAAACAAACCCAACTCTGCAATACTAGTACTCAGCTAGCATAGCAGATATATACATATGAGAAGCATTTTTTCCAGTGAGTATATTCTACTCAAATTTTCCCCTGTATATAATTTTGAGTACATTTTCTTTGTGTGGTCTTTTGAGCTGGTTTTCATTTTTGGTTGGTCTAAAAAAAACCTGCAATAAACATTTAGCATATATCTTAATGCATCTTGTTACTTCCCCTTGTTTATGCTTAAGAAGACAGAAGTTAACACAACTTACTTGATCAGATGTTAGAGCAAACCTAATAATCTCTTGACTCCATTGTTTTGAGGAGGGAGAGGGAAAGAAATGAGGAAAGGGGAGTAACAGGTAGGGAAATCCCCAACAATTTGCTCATGCTCAAAAATAACTTAAGCAATATCATGTTTTCAGTACCACAAATTTCATGTTATGAATACAAACTGTACAAAACGTGTGCAGACTTCATGGGAATTTTTTTTTTTTAACAGTCACAACTTAACTCCCCTGTAATTTTAAAAATGTCTGCACAATTTTGTACAGTTTGCATTCATAGTATGAAAATTGCAATACTAGAAACATTATATTGTTTAAGTTAATATTGAGCATGAGCAAGGTGGCCAATTTCCTGTCTGCTATTCCCCTTTCCTCCTCTCTCCCTCCTCAAGCTAATGGGGTCAGAAGTTATTAAGTTAGGGCCCCTTTTACTAAACCACTGTAGTTGTTCCCATGAAGCAAATGCGACAGAGCCTATTGGGCTGTGTCACATTTGCCGCTCCAGGAATCACTAGTGTGGTTTAGTAAAAGGGGCCCTAACTTTCCTCTAACATTTGATCAAGTGAGTTGTATTAATTAACTTCTGTCTTTCTAATCATAAACAAGTGGATGCAGCGAGAGGCATTAAAATCTGTTTAAATTTGTATCACAGATTTTATTTCTGAGTAATTTGCAAAAATCAGTTAAGTAAAAAATCTATGTGAAAAGAGAAGAAAAAAAAAACATTGAAAAGGAAGTAAAATAACTTCAGAGGCTTTCTGGTCCATGATAAAAAGACTTGGGATGCCCAAGCTAGACCAGAAAGCTCCCTACACCCTATCTACTCACCCTACAGAAACCTCAGATGATCTCCCAATGCTTGCTTTAACTAAGGAGACATCCTCCTCCTCCTCTTTTCTGTATTCCTGCTTTCTGCCAACCAACATCCTTCTAAAACTCGACTAGAATCTACACTAAAGTGCCTTTTACTTTGTTTCACCTGCATTATGGAATTCACTACCACAACATCTTCGCCTTGATCATTCATTCATATTCTTCATTTAAAACATCTTTCAGCAGGCCTACAACATATGACCAGGTTGATTTCTGCAGTAGGGGATGGGGGGCTGTAAATGTCTGTTACGAATGCTTTATCTTGGTTTGAATTTTGGCTAGATTGTCTGTGATAGCTAGGTCTTTCCTATCTACTTGTTGGTGTTCCTTTCTGATTTTCTGTTTTATTATTATATTTTTTATATAAACCTCTTTGATTTGCATGCAAGGAAAGCGGTATATTAAATGTTAATAAACGATAAAAGATAATCAAGATAAAGATGTGAAGCATATATTTCTCATATGGCAGATCACTTTTTTAAAGTCAATAATGAGAATATACCAAATGCTTTAATCAAGGCATGAACCTTACATGGCATTGCCTACAATCTGTACAATTGTGTGACTATCCTAATCCCTGTATAACTGGAACACTATCAATAACTTGAACAGTCAGCCAAGACTTGGCCTAGCAGTCGGGTTGATTATGGTGCCCTGACCCCTCCCTCCCATTTTCTGCTGAGCGGTTTTCTTTCCTGGGTTGATCGCATCAGTGGCGTAGCCAGACTGCCAATTTTGGATGGGCCTGAACCCAAAGTGGGTGGGCACAAAAGTTTCTCTCTACCCACCCCCCCCCCCCCCAGCAAAATTTAGTCACACTCAGATGCATTTGTCACACAGGGTAAAGTGCTGCTTTTCAGTGCATCAGATTTCAGAACATTTATTTAATAGCCTAACACCCTTTTCAGTGAGCTTTCAGAGGCCAAAACCTCCTGCCTCAGGTCAGTATAATGCTGTTATGGTATCCTCGCCTGACCTAAGGAAGGAAGTATTGGTCTCTGAAACTTCATTAACACAGGTACCATATTACTTTATCCTAAATTTAAAATAAAATTATTTTCTTTACCTTTCTTTTATGGCCATTTACTTTTTCTCATTGTGTCGCTCCCAGTCTCTAGATTCTGCTTTCCTTCGTTTTCACTTAACTCTTCTGCCACGGTTTCCTGGCCATTTCTCATTTTTCTCTCCTTTTTCTTTGCTTTCTTCAATATTTTTCTGCCTCTCTCTCTCTCTGTCCTGATTTAATTCATTCTTACTATCCATTCTTTAATTTCCTTCATCTACTTATGGCTTTTCATCTTTTTCTCTCCCTTGTTCTCCCCATGCCCCTTCCTCTTATTCTCCAGTCTTTCACTACTCCCCTTTTCCATCCAGCAGCTCTCTTCTTTCTCTCCCCATCCTTCCAGTCTCCCCTCTCTCTCCCCATCCTTCCAGTAGTCTCCCCTCTTTCTTTCTGCATCCTTCCGTCCAGTGTCACCTCTTTCTCCCTACCCTTCCATCCAGCGTCTTCCCTCTTTCTCTCCCCATCCTTCCATCCATCTACCCTCTCTCCTGATCCTTCCATCTAATGTCTCTCTCTCCCTCTTTCTAACCAGTGTCTCTGTATCACTCTACCCTTTTCTGTTCAGTGTCCCTTCTCTCTCCACATCCTTCCAGTCTCTCCCCTTTCTCTCCCCATCCTTCCATCCAGTCTCTCTCCCCATCCATCCATTTTCCCTCTTTCTCTCCCCATCCTTCCATCTGTTTTCCCTCTTTCTCTGCCATCCTTCCATCTGTTTTCCCTCTTTTCTCCCCATCCTTCCATCTATTTTCCCTCTTTCTCCCCATCCTTCCATGTTTTCCCTCTTTCTCTGCCATCCTTCCATGTTTTCCCTCATTCTCTGCCATCCTTCCATCTGTTTTCCCTCTTTCTCCCCATCCTTCCATGTTTTCCCTCATTCTCTGCCATCCTTCCATCTGTTTTCCCTCTTTCTCCCCATCCTTCCATGTTTTCCCTCATTCTCTGCCATCCTTCCATCTGTTTTCCCTCTTTTCTCCCCATCCTTCCATGTTTTCCCTCTTTCTCCCCATCCTTCCATGTTTTCCCTCATTCTCTGCCATCCTTCCATCTGTTTTCCTCTTTTCTCCCCATCCTTCCATGTTTTCCCTCTGTCTCCCCATCCTTCCATCTGTTTTCCCTCTTTTTCTCCCCATCCTTCCATGTTTTCCCTCTTTTCTTCGACGAGGCCTGCCCTGCATGCCAGCGCCAGCTCCCATTGCCGGCCACTGCTGCTTTTCCTGTTGAGCAGCAGGGCGGGCGCTACAAAAAGAAGAAGTGCTAACGGCGCTAAGGACCGTAGGACGAGAAATGTTTAAAAAAAAAAAAAGCGCGGCACCGGCAGGCACTGTCTCGGCAGCCTTGAGGCATTGGCTGCTGGCTCGCAGGCTCCTCCCGTCTGCGGGAGGAGCCTGCGAGCCAGCAGCCAATGCCTCAAGGCTGCTGAGACAGTGCCTGCCGGTGCCGCGCTTTTTTTTTTTTAACATTTCTCGTCCTTAGCGCCGTTAGCGCTTCTTCTTTTTCTAGCGCCGGCCCTGCTGCTCAACAGGAAAAGCAGCAGTGGCCGGCGATGGGTGCTGGGGCTGGCGCTGGGCGGGCCTGGGCTGAAATTGGGTGGGCCTGGGCCCAGCCAGGCCCACCCGTAGCTACGCCCCTGGATCGCATGTTCATGATATTCTCACAGGCAAACCTCCCTGTTCCACCCTCAGCACAGAGAAGTGTTCTAGAGTTCTTCATTGTGCTGTTCTTGCAGGTAAGACTTCCTGCTCCACCAACAGGCCTTGCTTTCATCCAGGCCAGTGCTACTGCTTGAGCCTTGTCGCTATCTAGCCCTTCCTTGCAGGCCCTGGATGTCAGTCATGATGGGTGGTTGCTGCAGCTAATCCTACAACAACTCTGTGCTGGCCTAATCAGAGCCGGGGAACATTCTCCAGAACTTACCCACCATGTCAGTGCTGATGTCAGTGCCGATGTTGCTCTTTTGACCACATCCCTCCCCCCCTGGATCCAAGACAGGAACACCTACTGGTGCAGGAGCTCAACCAGGAGCCCTCACCTGCTCTAGAGCTGTGCCTGCCACAAACCTACAGCACAGAGCAGCAGAGAAAGGCTCCATGGAAAATGCAGGCTCTCATTGGGACCTTGGGCAGCAAAAGGAGTACAATTGGCTTTACCCCAGACACCAGGCAGCAAATAAGAGACACAGCAGACAGCACAGACAGAAGAACCCACACAAGGAAGAATATCATACCTCCTCCTCAAACTCCGCCTCATGACACAGGCACCACAAATCTCAACATAGAGACCACAGGCACTGAGAGTCCCATAACCAGGAACACCAACATACCAGTAGCAATGGAACCACACACCGTCGAGGACTCAGGTACCTCTCTACCAGCTGCTCTTCTGCCTCCCTGCCCCTGGGAAGCGACCCAGTCAACACAACTCAGACCATCCATCCCACAACTCCTCCCACACCCTAAATTCAATGGAACACAGTGCCTCATCTAGCTCTCAACTCCACTTAAGCAGCCCCACACCAACCTCCACAATCCAAAATGGAGCAGAACAGCAGCACCAACAACTGCTTCAACATCTGGCTCAGTTCCTCAACCAGCAGCAAGCACTTAGTCTCTTTGAGGACAGGCTAAGCAAAACCAGGAAAAAAGCAAGTCAGTAATGAGAATATACCACATGCTTCAAGGCATTAACCTTACGTAGCATTGCCCACAATCTGTTTTTTTACAACATTGACAAAATTGCATGCTTTTTAATTTTCTCATATTAACTTTCTTCACTCATGTATATGTTTATAAAATTAACTTCTTCCATAAAGTTTGTGTGCTCCTCTTTAATTTCTGAAAAACAAAAGGCCTGAGACCTCTATCTTACTGTAGTTTGTTTTCTTACAAAATGACACTGATTTTTGCATCAGGATCTTGTCTCCTCTTTTCTTTAGATCAATTGTACCATTAGACCAATTGTCTTTTAGACTAGCTGTCATTAGATCAATTGTCAGGGACCCAAGCGATACACTTTAAGAGACGCTACTGTGTACAAAGCATCTCACAGTGTGTTATTCCAAGAGATGGCTTGCTCTTACATGAGTAAGTCAGCAAATCAAATTCTGTGAAATGATCTTTGTACCCACAGGTACACCTGCTCATTGGGATTGGGATTTGGGATTTATTAACCGCCTTTGTGGAAAAAATTTGCCTAAGGCTGTGGCCTAGTGGTTAAAGCACCAGTCTTGCAATCCAGAGGTGGCTGGTCCAAATCCCACAGCTGCTTCTTGTGATCTTGGGCAAGTCACTTAACTCTCCATTATCTCAGGTACAAACTTAGATTGTGAGCCCTCCTGGGACACAGAAATATCCAGAGTACCTGAATATAACTCACCTTGAGCTACTACTGAAAAAGGTGTGAGCAAAATCTAAATAAATAAACATAAAACTTGCAATTTTGTTAACAGCATAAGAATAGTAAAAACAACCAAATATAAATACAATAAACAAGGTAAACTTAAAAACAGTAAATTGAAACCTAATAATAGGACTACCATGAAACAGTATCAAAAATATACACATTTAGTAGCATCACTGTAATTCAACTAATACGATGCCAGCATAATACTAATGAAACACCTTTTAAGCACGCATTAGAACATTCAGATAACATAGATATAATGCTAATGCTTTCCTACAATACAGCTTACCATGTAGCCAAGGGGCCAAGTGCAGCAATACAGATGGGGACAAGATGGGTGGTACATGAAAGGTTAAGCCAAACTGGACTAATGTGTGATCAAACCAAGACAGAGGAATAGTGCTAAATGAGGAAACAGAAGGCAGGAGGGGTGGGAGGACAAGGCTAGCCTGAGAAAATGTCCACAGCATGGATAGTCAAGTGAACATGCTGAGTAAACACAAGATTGTCCATAAATTTGAGAATGTCTATCTCTAGGCCAAGGGTTCTCACCCCAGTCCTCAGGACACACCTAGCCAGTCAAGTTTTCAGAATATCTATAATGAGTATACATGAGAAAAAAATCTGCATGCACTAGCTTCATTGTATTCAAATTTATTTTGTGCATATTCATTTTGGGTGTCCTGAAAACCTGAATGGCTAGGTGTGTCCCAAGGACTGAGCTGAAAACCTGTGCTCTGGGGGACTTATAGGCTTGTTGGCATGAATATTAAAACCTCCTAGGATAAGCAAGTTCTAAGCAGAATGTATTTTCTATATCATAAGGTGGATTAGATAAATTAGCCTACAGCCATTTCCTCCAAACCTCTGTTGTGTGCTTGACTTCTCACAGCTTTCTCACAGTGTGCCTTATTCCTTCCAAACTTCACTCCTGGTTCCCTTCAGGTTGGTCTGATAAACTGTCATTCCTTGAAGAATAAACTCATTCTGGTCCATGACCTTATTTTTTGTAGAGAAACTCCAAAGCCTTGTGTTATAGTTATAGGGACCTAGCTGAGGAAGAGGAGCCTTCTTCATATCCCAAGCCTTTCCCAAGCCTTTCCCCAAGCCTTTCCCCAAGCCTTCATATCCCAAGGACTTGTGTGAGGAGTGGGGGGGGGGGGATCGATCAAGAGAATGGAAAGTGGATAGCAATTGTCAATATTAACCACAGGACTAATCAGAATTGCTTCAGAATAAAGGTATCATCATGGCACCTCACAGACCTTCATTTGGCAAGGAAGAAGGAAAGATACTCCTCTTCCTTCTCATTTATCTAATCTATTCCTGTAAAATATAAAGTTAGAGGGAAAGGCTTGGGATATGAAGAAGGCTCCTCTTCCTCAGCTAGGTCCCTATAACTATAACACAAGGCTTTGGAGTTTCTCTACAAAAAATAAGGTCATGGACCAGAATGAGTTTATTCTTCAAGGAATGACAGTTTATCAGACCAACCTGAAGGGAACCAGGAGTGAAGTTTGGAAGGAATAAGGCACACTGTGAGAAAGCTGTGAGAAGTCAAGCACACAACAGAGGTTTGGAGGAAATGGCTGTAGGCTAATGCATTAAAGATGGACCGCACAGTGTAGGCCTCGTCTCCTACCTTATCAGGGAGTTTGAGTTCGGTTAGGAGAATCAGCAGCAGCCAAGAACCAAATGGAGAAGGGAAAAATAGAGGTACCTGGCACAGGCATTTGAAGGAGCATCCAAAAGAGTGTATCCTGCTCCTTAGGCATTTATTTATTTATAAAACTTTCTAGACCCTTTTCTTTGCAAACAAATTGTCATTCAAGATGGTGAACAATACCAGCAAGTGTGATAATAGATTTCCATTTTTAACTTGACCAGTCTGTAAAATGGTAGGAAAACAATGCATAAATGGGCCCAATATTCAGACCATGCGAGGTAGCTGGGCTGCCTCCTGTGATTGGTGCTGAGCCTGGATATTCAATGCCTGGCTGTTTCCGGTGAATATCCAGGTGTTTTTTGACTGGTTAAGTTTATACTAGCCAAAGATATTCTAGCTATTGTGGCGGCCTAATTTGGCTGCCAAACTTAGTCGGCGATGTGCTGAATATCGACGGATAGCCAGTTATATTACGCAATATAACCAGCTATCCGCTAAGCGTTTACTTGCAATATTCAGAGGGAGATAACTTGCTATCTCTCACTAAATATTGCTGGACAGCCAATTAAGTGCCATTTAACTAGCAGGGAACAATTCCTGGCTGGTTAAATGGTTTTAAATATCGGTCGAAATTTCTTTATTTTTCTGACAGCCTTATTCTTTCTCACATTTTCTGTTGTACTCTCTCTCTCTTTCTCTTTCTCTCTGCTGTTCATTATCCTTTTATATCTGTGGATCTCATTTCAGCATTATCTTGATGAAATCCTCTCTTTTAAAACTGGGTTCAGTTTAGTCATATATTTTACAAAAACACCCAAATGCATGTTCATTTGTTTTTGAGGAATTCATGCTGACTGATGCTAGCCCTCCATTGGATTGTTGGCTGTAATGTGAGTTAGCAAGTGGTTGAGTTGCATAACCCTACAGAATGACCCTGAGAAAGCTCTGCTCCAGATTTACTAGGGGTGAATAGTCAGAATGTTTAACCACAATGATTAATATTCAAACCTTATAATGTTGAAGGCCATTCTAATGGCTGTACAAGCACTGCATTGCATTCTTGATTTCTACTACGATTTCCAATACTCTGAACAAAT
Organism: Microcaecilia unicolor; assembly: GCF_901765095.1. Classification (NCBI taxonomy): domain Eukaryota; kingdom Metazoa; phylum Chordata; class Amphibia; order Gymnophiona; family Siphonopidae; genus Microcaecilia; species Microcaecilia unicolor. The sequence continues at coordinate 192,910,349 of NC_044032.1, forward strand.
TGCTGCATTCAGAACAGATTATTAGCACTTTAATTTCTAGTAGGCTTGACAGCATAGTTTGTGCTGTAGTGTTTTGACTATGTATTTAGTTTTGCATTTATTTTGCAATAGCATTTCAATTTACAATCATTTATTTTAGTTTGAGTATAGATTGAGAAGTATACATCTTTTTATTTAATGATTTACGTGAAGTGTCAGGGATTGTTGACAATTTTTCATACAAGCCTCTGTTACCTGTAATGTATTTGAACTTGAGCACTTTTCAAAAACATATTTTAAGTCCATATATTTGTTCCATTAGAATGGGTCTTGTTGATGCTAGGAATGGGCATTTGTTAGTGTATATTTACAACCCCATTTTAGATAGAACAGACATCGAAATTGATACATCCAAGTTGGGACTTGTCAATTTACGGCAGTATTTATTAAGAACAGGTTCTGCCAATGGACAGCCTTTTCTAAAATGCATGCAAAATGTCATATGGGCACCGGTTACAGGTAGCAGGAGCAACCATTATAAAACATCCAAGGAGGCAACTCAGTATTTCAGAACCTAGACGTGTAAGTACCTACATCTCTAAATGCTCACAATTAAGTTCAGAGGCCATGATCATTCACCACTATCAATGTGGGGGGAAAAACACTGGCCTACCAATATTCAAAGCGATTTAAGTGGGCAAGTACTGCGAGAGTGAAATGAGAGGTCACAGCCACCATTTTGTGACAGCATCCATAAGGGGCAGGAGTGAGTAGCTTTGCTCCTGCCCCCACTGGATCACAAGGGTGCAAAGGTAGGCCCAGGGGGCCTATCTAGACCAAGGGAGGGGGAATTGAAGGAGGGGGGCTGAATTGGCGGTCAGGAGGGGGAATCACATGAAGTTTTTTTTTAAGAGTTATGTAGGTCCTGGTCAATATTCAGCTGGGGCCCACATGCGGACAACGGATGAATATTGGCTGGGATGGGACCCACATAAGTTTGGCAGTCAGTCCCACATAAATTAGCACCAGCCCCACATAAATTAGCACCAGTGCTGCCCGGATATAGCCCGGCACTGAATATCTGGGGCTAATTCTCCCCACAACTGTCAGCATTTTAAAAATCGTTGACCATGATGGGCTAAATATTACCCCCAGGGAGATTAAGGGGATGAGCTCCCCTGATCCTGTATAATGCTGCACAAAATAAGCACTTTAAAAAAATTATAATCAAGAGCAGCAATAAATTCTGATGTTAATCTCGGTGAGACATGAATTCCCTTTCTGAAATAGGAAACATAGAAACATGACGGCAGATAAAGGCCAAATGGCCCATCGATTCTGCCCATCCTCTGTAAACACTAACTCTTCCTTTTCCTCAGGGATCCCACGTGCTTATCCCACGCCTTCTTAAATTCCGAAACAGTCCTCGTCTCCATGACCTCCATGCTTCCACCACCCTCTCCACGAACGAATAATTTCTTAGATTCCTCCTAAGCCTGTTTCCTCTTAACTTCATTGTATGCCCCCTCATTCCAGAGTTTTCCTTCATTTGAAAAGGGCTCACTTCCTGTACATTAATGTCCCTGAGATATTTAAATGTCTCTATCGTATCTCCTCTCTCCCTCCTCTGTTCCAGCATATACATGTTGAGGTTCCTGAGCCTATCCTGCTTATAATCGAAAGAGAAAAATGCCTATATTGCGACCCAAATCAGGAGATGGGCGTCTTTCTCCCGTGGGCGCCCAAATCGGTATAATCGAAAGTCAATTTTGGGCGTTTCCAACTGTAATCCGTCGCGGAAACGGGTAAAATTGATGGGGGCGTGTCGGAGGCATGGTGAAGGCGGAACTGGGGCGTGGTTATTGGCCGAGGAGAGATGGGCGTCTTTCGCTGATAATCGAAACGATTTTGGGTCATTTTTTGTGGACCCTTTTTTCACGAGCAAGTCCCAAAAAAGTGCCCCAACTGACCAGATGACCACTGGAGGGAATCGGGGATGACCTCCCCGGACTCCCCTAGTGGTCAATAACCCCCTCCCACCAGAAAAACCCCACTTTAATAACTTTTTTTCCAGCTTCTATGCCAGCCTCAAATACCGTACCCACCTCTATGACAGCAGAATGTGTTCTATCCTGTGACAGCCTTTCCCTGGTTCTGATGTGGCTCTCGGGTGAGTGTGACACCTTTTCTGTTTTGCGCACTGCAGAGTCACATCAGCAATGCATTGTGGTGGGTGTAGGGTATTGGGCTCCATGATTCCACTAGTTTGTGGCAAATGCTCATGATATTGGTAGTTGGTAGTCTCTACTCCCATGGTGCTTTTCCCCCATAAAAATAAAACAATTTTCCCTTTTGAGTTGGTTAAAAGGCCAGCCTCAGTCTGCAGACATGCAATAAAACGGGTAATCAGTCCTGTAAATAAGCATGCCTAGCAATATGGCAGCAGTTCTCTGCATTCTTAAAATTTCATAGTTCAGTAATCAACCTGTTTGTCCTTCTTTTTTCACTGGTATTCTCATGTGAAACTGTAATGTCTGCTTGTTTATAGCTTATAACCCTTTTGGCCATTACGTTTTCAAGCTGTAAGTTCCTTCCTATTTTGATCCGAGTTTGGTCACCTACAAAATCTGTACTACTGCTGATGTTCCAAAATGTATTTCAACAAAGGTAGAGTGACTGTAGTTCACGATGAAGCCACATATAGCCTGGATGGGCTGCACAAGTACTTTAACTAGAAAAACATACCTGGAAATATTTTGATGCTGAGTGGAAATGTCCAAGATTGTGGAAGACTTTGACTGTAATGATCTCTTTCATACTATGGTTGATTTGTTACTTGGTTCTCAATTATTCCTGATCATTAGACAAAACAGTTAAGGCAGTGGTTCTCAAACCTGTCAGGTTTTCTGAATATGCATGAGAGAAATTTGCATGCAGTGGAAGCATTGCATGGAAAACAATCTCATGAATATTCATTGCAGATACTCTGAAAATCTGACTGCCTGGGATTCCTCCAGGACAGGTTTGGGAACCACCAAATTAAGGTCAAGTAAACATTTGCAAATGCATCACTTAAAAGTTCTTGAGGTATTCCACATCGACTTATGTACTAATGGGCTTTAATATTAATGCACACTTTTTGCATGCTCGTTAATATTACAAGACAGTCATAATAATATGCATGTAATTTTAAACAAATTGACTTATTTGGTATGAATAGATTTAACATGGCCTACTTAATGTCACAGTGAAATTCAAAGTGTGATGAACTACAGTGTGTAGCACCCTCAACAGGCAAAAGGAAGATCTAGCAAGAAGATCATTTCCTAACAGAATTGCCTGAAAAGACCTGGAGGTGGGGCAAGGGTCACCTCCAGCATTTGGGAGAAATGGGTGAGAGGAGAGGGGCCTGTATATTTTCAGAGATTGAGGTGTTTAAACCCAAACACAACTTTGTTTAGCCAGAGGGGGATTCACTGGGCTATTGTTTTCTTCATTATGGGCAAATTCATACAACGAAAACTGAGTTGCTAAACGTTTTTGTAGTTGTGTTACCTTTAATGTGTCAAAAAAGAAGCAGCCAGAAGTACCAACTAGTGGCTGTAGAATATGGAATTTATTTCAAAAAGCAATCTTTTGTGATGAGGTGTGTTATGTACTGTCCTACCACACAGGTGTTTCAGTCATCGCTCAACATGTTTCAGCAGCTAGACTGGCAGATAGAGGTACCTGAGTACACTAGCTAGGACAACCTAAACAAAGAAGTCTAGGATCCAGTATAGTAGCATTAGCTTCTTAAGCTCTGTGTTGTGAAGGAGACCAGTGGGAATGGGGAACATGCTGCACCCATTCCTAGGGCCAAGGAATAAGGAAGAAGCTGGGTCTAGTTGTACATTTGCAGTAGGGCAACCAGGACCACATACCATAATCCAGGTGCCTGGAACATCCTGTGAGGCTGAAGAAACTACATACCACTTGCACCAACTAGTCTCCTGGGGATCAACACACCGTCCAACCAGGACCAAGCTACCTGTGCAACATTCTAGAGTCTCAAAACCCCTGCTTGTCTCAGCTCAGGTGACCACGGAGATTAAGTGACACATCTTCCTTCTGAATTTATTTATTTGGATTTAAAGCACACCTTTTTCAGTAGTAGCTCAAGATGAGCTGCATTCAGGTACATTAGGTATTTCCTTTTCCCTGGAGTGACCTTGGCAAGGGGGTACCTATACACTATATTTATCAAGTATCACTGGCTCCCAGATGACAAACGGTTAATTTTCAAAAATCTTGTATTTGCCTTAAAGCCCTCAGACTGGGCCTTCCACTCTATTTATCTAGTCTTATCATCCCTTACTTCCCAACTCATCTACTCTGCTCTATCAATGATCACCGTTTATGTCTCCCTGGCCCTAGGTTCGCTCAACTTGAGTCTACTAGACACTGAGCCTTCTTTTTTTTCTAGCCCCTTTCCTTTTAAACTCTATGCTCCTCTCTATTCATGCTGTCCTTCAAACAAATTTCAAATCTGTCTTAAAAACCTGGTTGTTCCATCAAGCCTTCGGCCCTACTTAAGATCTTCCTACCCTTCCACTGAAGGGTGACAAAAATGATAAAGGGGATGGGATGACTTCCTTATAAAGAAAGGCTAAAGTGGCTAGGGCTCTTCAGCTTAGAGAAAAGATGGCTGAGGGGAGATTTGAGATGTCTATAAAATAATGAGAGGAGTGGAACAGGTGGACTGGGACTAGGGGGCATGCAATGAAGCTACTAAGTAGTAAATTTAAAATGAATTGGAGAAAATATTTCTTCACTCAACGTGTAATTAAACTCTGGAATTCGTTGCCAGAGAATGTGGTAAAGGTGGTTAGCTTAGCGGGATTTTAAAAAGGTTTGGACAGCTTCCTAACGGAAAAGTCCATAGACCATTATTAAAATGACTTGGGTAAAATCCACTGCTTATTTATGGGATAAGCAGCATAGATGTACTGAACATTTTGGGGGATCTTACCAGGTATTTGTGACCTGGATTGGCCACTGTTGGAAACAGGATGCTGGGCTTGATGGACTTTTGGTCTGTCCCAGTATGCCAATACTTATGTACTTATGTACTTACGCTGTCTCCTACAACCTACCCTCGAGACGTATTGCTTTTCTTTCTCCCTCCCGGGTCCTTTTCTCCTTCCTGTCCTCTATCTCCTCTTGTGTGTTTATATGGACTTCAAATGTGTTGTTTTTGCTTTCCTATCTTGTATTTGTAATTCCTTTCCAATCTTTGTTCTTGTATTTAGATTATGAATCTGCTGTCATCTGCTAATTACCTAATGGTGGTATAAAAAAACCTAATAAACTGTAACTGTATAACAGCAATTCTATAATTTGGTGCAAACATATATGAACAAACACAACCATATCTCTCACCAATCAGATCAACAGTACATCATTGCACAACTGAATGTAAAATAAAGAGGAAAAAGCCTCAGTCAACCCCTGCTAGTTCATAATGACATAGCAATAAGGGGTTACAGTGTCTATCATAGGTATAAAAAACTTCTTTGTATAATTTATATGAAAAACATGAAAATACTCACTGCAGATCACTCTCAAAAATAACTATACTTAGTTTAGAAATCTTCTAACCACCAGAATAGTCCGACGGTGGCCAGCGTTTCGTTCTCTGCTTCAGGGACTTGAGGCAATTAGTAAGCAGGAGAAAACATTTCAAAAAATCAGGCAGCTTAATTTACTCTTGCTCTCACTCGATCGAGTAAATTGGGCTCCCTGATTTTTTCAACTGTTTGCTCCTGCTTACTAATTGCCGCAAGTCCCTGAAGCAGAGAACAAAACACTGGTCACCGTTGGATTATTCTGGTGGTTAGAAGATTTCTAAGCTAAGAACTGATTTGCAGTGAGCATTTTCATGTTTTTCATATTATTTATTTATTTGTTTATTTATTTACTGCATTTCTACCCCACATTTACCCACATGAGCAGGCGCAATGTGGCTTACAATAAATCAAGTGGATACAATACAAGACAATGATGGCCCAGAATCAGAAAGTGACAGTAGGGGAAGGAACAGGGGCTAACACAGGGTAAATGACAGGGGTGAAGCGACGGCAAGAGGGAGAGGTTAAACACTGGAGTTGCCAGTGGAGTAGGCCTTGTCGAATAAGAACGTCTTTATGGACTTCTTGAACAGTTGGTGGTTGGCGAGTACCTTAAGTTGTTTTGGTAGGACATTCCAATATTTCAGACTGATGTAAGGGAAGGATGATGCAAAAAGAGTGGAGTGATGCATATTAATAAATTATACAAAGAGGTTTTTTTTATGCCTATGATAGACACTGTAACCCCTTATTGCTATGCCGTGATAAACTAGCAGGGGTTAACTGCGGCTTTTTCCTCTTTCTTTTACATTCAATTGTGCAATGATGTACTGCTGATCTGATTGCTGAGAGATATTGTTGTGTTTGTGGATTTCATAAGTACTCCACCACCTTCCTTATTGTTATAATTAGTGTAAACATATATGTGTCAATTGAACATATAAAAGTAGAGAATGCTAGCGCTTTCATGGGTAAGTGCAATTTGTCCCCATATTTGGAGGTTTATCCCTAGCGGTACCGCGAGAATACCACTAGGGGTCAGTGTCAACATTTTAATACCCAGAGTCAGACAAGGCAGGAATGGAAGGGACTGCTCTCTCCCTGATCCATTATACCACCAGGGTGAGTTGTGGGAGTGGCTTGAGGGATCATGTGGAGTGAAGAGAGGGGTTAAGTTTGGATACATAGAAAGAGCTTTACATTGGATGGAAGAGCTTGGAGGTGCACAAAGGGGGGAGGATTGGAGTAATCTGATGGGGGTTGGGGCAATTAAGGGGGATCTGATCAGGGAGGTCAGGATTTACTGCCATGGGTGTGTAGTGTTTGGCACTTTAACATCTATAGTCTAAAATCCCCACACAGATATCGCAGTACCTAACCTGACACATCGATGGTGGAGTGGTTACCTTCAATGTTATCAACATCTGCAATTCTAAAATTAGTCTTCCCACAGGATGTAGCTGCCACAGGGACGTTCAGGCCAGCATGTATCATTGAAAGGGATCTATTTTAGAAGACCCTTTTCTAAAATACCTACAAAACTGTAGACATCCCAACCTGGAAGTCTCAATTTCAGTTTGTGCATCCATCCTTTCAAAAATGTATTATAAACTTTCCCCCAAAAATGGTGCATCACAAACAAACTGAAACATTTGATTTTCCTTATTATAAGAAATATACCACTCACCTGCTTAGCACAGAAGTCTGAAAATTTTATTATGTCTTTCCTCTACCTTTCAAAGGCTATTACTTATTTTACTTCAGAAGAAGCACTGAGTCATAAAACTCTAGCAGAGTTAATTAACTGTCTCCTTGTTTGATCTGCAAGGTAGCTCCTTCTGTTCATTTTACTACCAGGAGGTACTGAGTGTAGTGATGGTTGTCCTTACTTATCAACAGTGCTTTACCAATAACACCTTATGGAGCAATTTTGCAAACCTATCAACATCAGTCACAAATTCCAGTTCATCTACATATACTTTATTGCTTGCACATGGTGTATTATAAATACGACTTCTATTCTTAGGTGCTTATGAATTGTAAATTTAGGCAGGTGTTTTATTTTCCAGCTAATTGGGAGATCTTTGAGAATACAGAAAAATCTATGTTTATTGGTGTTTTCTGGTGCCATTGCTGGGTATCTTTCCTGGTGTAATCAAATACAAACATATGTGCAGCCGAAGAGTCATCAGCACAGAAAAGGGACTTGATATACTGCCTTTCTGAGGTTTTTGCAACTACATTCAAAGTGGTTTACATATATTCAGGCACTTATTTTGTACCAAGGGCAATGGAGAGTTAAGTGGCTTGCCCAGAGTAACAAGGAGCTGCAGTGGGAATTGAACTTAGCCCCTCAGGATCAAAGTCCACTGCACTAACCACTAGGCTACTCCTCCTCTGCACAAAAACAGAGTTGTGGATCCAAGGCAGGAAACGGAAGGGGTGAGAGATCACTAAGGAAGCTGTATCTCCATATGTGTTCATTTTACACATGCAGTGACAGCAATGAACCTTATACATAAGTCAGTGATATTGTGGAAGGGCTATATAGTAAGATTTGCTTCTTTTGTGGATGATACAAAACTCTCTACTACAGTAGCCTCCCCTGATGGTGTGGATAGCATGGGGAGGGATCTAGCAAAGCTATAAACATGGTCCAGAAATTGGCAACTAAAATATAATGCTAAAAAAATGTAGGACCACACACACTAGGTCTACAGAAGCCTGATGGAGCTGTACCATTGGGACTCAGGGGTGATCATTTCTAACAATCTTAAGGTGGCCAAACAGGTAGAAAAGGCAACGGCCAAAGCTGGAAGGAATCTTGGGTGCATAGTAAAAGGAATGGATAGCAGGAAAAAGGAGGATATAGTGCACCTGTATAAGTCTCTGCTAAGGTCCCACTTATGTACAATTCTGGAGACCACACTTTCAAAAGATATAAGATGGAATCATACCAGAGGGTGGCTACTAAAATTGCCAATAGTCTCCATCAAAAAGCATATAGGGGCAGACTCATAGACGTCAATATGTATACTTTGGAAGAAAAACAAGAGAGAGAGGAGATAGGATTGAGACATTTAAATATCTTTGTGGCATAAATGCACAGGAAGCGAATCCCTTTCAACTAAAAGGAAACTCTGGCAGATGTAATGGAGCAGTTCTACAAATTAAAAAGTAGCAAATCTCCTGCACCGGATGGTATTTATCCCAGAGTACTGAGAGGACTGAAAAATGAACTTGTAGAGCTATTGTTAGTAATATGTAATTTATCCTTAAAAAAGAATGTGGTACCAGAAGATTGGAGCGTGGCCAATGTAATGCCAATTTTTTAAAAAGGTTGCAGAGAAGATCTGGGAAATTATAGACCAGTGAGGCTGACGTCGGTGCCGGGCAAAATGGTAGAGACTATTATTAAGAACAAAATTACAGAGCATATTCAAAAGTATGGATTAATGAGACAAAGTGGAGGAGTGGCCTAGTGGTTAGGGTGGTGGACTTTGGTCCTGGAGAACTGAGGAACTAAGTTTGATTCCCACTTCAGGCACAGGCAGCTCCTTGTGACTCTGGGCAAGTCACTTAACCCTCCATTGCCCCATGTAAGCCGCATTGAGCCTGCCGTGAGTGGGAAAGTGTGGAGTACAAATGTAACAAAAAAAAAAAAAAGCCAACATGGATTTAGTGAAGAGAAATCTTGCCTCACCAATCTATTACACCCCTTTGAAGGGGTGAACAAACATGTGGATAAAGGTGAGCCAGTTGATATTGTGTATCTGGATTTTCAGAAGGCGTTTGACAAAGTACCTCATGAAAGTCTCCAGAGGAAATTGGAGAGTCATGGGATAGAAGGTACTGTCCTATCGTGGATTAAAAGCTGGTTAAAAGATAGAAAACAGACAATAGGGTTAAATGGTCAGTATTCTCAATGGAGAAGAGTAGTTAGTGGGTTTCCCCAGGGCTCTGTACTGGGACTGCTGCTTTTTAACAGATTTATAAATGACCTAGAGATTATAAATGACCTAGAGATGGGAATAATTAGTGAGGTAATTAAATTTGCTGATGACACAAAGTTATTCAAAGTCGTTACATCGCAGGAGGATTGTGAAAAATTACAAGAGGACCTTACGAGACTGGGAAACTGGGCATCTAAATGGCAGATGACGTTTAATGTGAGCAAGTGCAAGGTGATGCATATGGGAAAGAGGAACCTGAATTATAGCCATGTCATGCAAGGTTCCACGTTAGGAGTCACTGACCAAGAAAGGGATCTAGGTGTCGTCATTGATGATACGTTGAAACCTTCTGCTCAGTGTGCTGCTGCGGCTAAGAAAGCAAATAGAATGTTAGGTATTATTAGGAAACGAATGGAAAACAAAAATGAGGATGTTATAATGCCTTTGTATTGCTTCATGGTTCGGCCGCACCTCGAATATTGTGATCAATTCTGGTCACCGTATCTCAAAAAAAGATATAGTGGAATTAGATAAAGTGTAGAGAAGGGCGATGAAAATGATAAAGGGAATGGGATGGCTTCCCTATGAGGAAAGGCTAAAGCGGCTAGGGCTCTTCAGCTTGGAGAAAAGGCGGCTGAGAGGAGATATGATAGAGATCTATAATAATGAGTGGAGTTGAACAGGTAGATGTGAAGCATCTGTTTATGCTTTCCAAAAATACTAGGACTAGGGGGCATGTGATGAAGCTAGAATGCAGTAAATTTAAAACGAATCGGAGAAAATGTTTCTTCACTCAACATGTAATTAATCTCTGGAATTCGTTGCCAGAGAATGTGGTAAAGGCGGTTAGCTTAGCGGAGTTTAAAAAAGGTTTGGATGGCTTCCTAAAGGAAAAGTCCATAGACCATTATTAAATGGACTTAGGGAAAATCCACTATTTCTGGGATAAGCAGTATAAAATGTTTTGTACTTTTTTGGGATCTTGCCAGGTATTTGTGACCTGGAGTGGCCACTGTTGGAAACAGGATGCTGGGCTTGATGGACCTTTGGTCTTTCCCAGTAAGGCAATACTTATGTAAGTCATTCAGGGGCCCTTTAACAAAGCTGCAGTGAGCCCAATGTGGGCTTACCGAATGCCAATTTGGAGCTACCACTGGCCCAACATGGGCACCAGTGGTAGTTCCAGCCCCAGTGTGCACCATTTCCTGCGCTGGGGAAAATAGAGCTTGATTTTTTTGTGCGGCAGTTATCCAGCAGTAATTGGGCAGTGCCGTGTGTAACCCAGTTACTGCTAGGTGCTTATGGCCACCTCAACGGGTGACAGTAAGTGCTCCCTCTCACATGGACACATGGTAAGAGCAATCTTACTACATGGCCATGGCTACTTTTGGAATAGGCAATCCACCTAGGTGGATGACCAACAAAATCCCACGAAGAGAATACACAAAGAAAGAGTGGGAAGTGGACTGATGACTCCAGAGACGGGGGCAACTAAGTTGAACACAACTGAACTTTATTGCAGTCTGCAATAAAGTTCAATTGTGTTCAACTTAGTTACCCCAGTCTCTGGAGTCATTGGTCCACTTCCCATGGCTATTTTTAGCCATTTTTACCTGCTGTTGTAAAAAGGGCCGCAGCACATGGCAAAAACATTTCCCGTCTCCAGCGCAGGGCCCTTTTTACTGCAGCTTAGTAGAAGGACCTCTAAGTTATCTTTAATCAGAGAAAAAAAACCACTAAATCGTAACCTCCTTATATCTAGAAAGTATATGCATTTGAAGTGCTTTTTGAAATGCCTTAGAAATATACATAAACTGCTCACCCTGAAACATTTCCAGAAAGCACATTTTGTAGACATTATTTGACATCTTATAAGACCTAGTTCTGTTGTGATAATTATACAGCCTTGACATTATAAGATGCATGTGTCTTTCCTGTGAAAACGTGTAAATGTAATACAAACTTCTGCCAGAAAGCAAAGCAAAGACTATTAACAATTTGCTATGCCTGATGTGAGGGTGTATATTCTTAAATGCCATGGCAGGCATTTTTAATAGAAAAGCTGACTGTTTAGTTTCAACATTGACCTGTGTGTTTTTCTCACCTTTCAACTCTAATGAATCTCATTTTGAATTACTGGATATGAAGCTTATTGACTCCACACATGTATTCATGAGACATGAATTGAATGATCAAACTCTATGTTTGTTCAGTACCACAGAACAAACCTATGGCCTAACCTTGAATTGTTACCAAAACAATTCAAAATCCATCAAAGAAGAACCACAGCTACCACCTGCTTTGCAATCTACACTGGCTGCCTATGAGAGAAAGGATGATTCTTCAAGCTGATGGTCTAAATTTTACAATGCACTTCTAGTCATCTATGTTGATCTCCTCAGAAGAATTTATTAGTGTTATTAGAAAGGAACTGTGGAGGAGGAGAAAATCTTTTAGAATTAGTGCTGGTCCTTCAGGATGTCCTGCATAGGCTTCAAAGCCTGAGATACTGCCAGTGATAGAGAGGCCACAGGGCCAATAACCTCTTCCTCCCTCTCCTAGGCCTCTTGTTCCTTCTTCTCCTTCTGGCCCTACTGACATGGCAGATGCTTAGCTGGAGCCTGAGCTGAGGCATCTACAGAAAGGAACGAACACAAATGATTGTAAGCCATTAAATAGGATGCACTCCTTGACCAACACAGCCTTTTATCACTTATAGAGGGTTCTTACCATGGAAAGAGAGCCTGCAAGCTAGCATTGCTATGAGGTTGGAAAGGCACAGGTGTGCCTAACATACACAGCCCATGGGTCACTTGATGTAAACCACATAAGTGGATGCAGAATACTGTGAGGACAGCAATCCTATCAACTTCCATGGTACATTTCCTAGGCCTGTGTAATGTCTATGCAATGTAGGACATGGACTATGCTTTAGAGCTCTGAGAGAGGAGACTACCCTCATCAATTTAAGGCATTATTACAACAAGCAGTGAATATCTTGACTTCTGTAAGTGAAAACTGAAAAGCAGTTTCTGAGTGATTTTTTTTTTTTTGCAAAGGGAAGATAGAGCTTTTATAGATTTAGATTTAGCTCACTCCTTTATAGTAGAGGTTCAAGGCTATCTGGTATCAAGGCTATCTATTTTTGCAAGTCGATAGCTTCCCCAACTCCATCTGAAATCATTGCCTTGTCTATTGATGCTAGCTCCGCCCAACTGGCATGCAGATGATTTGTGCCTGCTTACCAGACTCCATCTGGCATTCATGCTGTTATGATTGGGGTCTGAACCCCTCTCAAACTTACCTCTTTCCTGGGAGTCAGCTTCTTAGCTGGCTTCTGTTTCTTTTCTCTTTCCTTTCTGAGCTGGCTCTGTCTCTCTGTGCTGGCAGCTTCCAGCAGTATAGGGTTAATTGTTTCACTATACTGCACCTGTGTGTGTGTTGACTGAGTTGCTCTACCTCTCTTTGGGTGTACTGGCTTCAAGTGCTTCACAGGGTTGCATTGGTGTGGGTTGGGCCTCTCTGGGTCAGTGTGCTTTTGCCTAGGTCTAGGGAGAGTGACATCATCTGGGAGGGCCTTGATAAGGAAGTGGGTTCTTTCCTTCAGGGCCTTCGCAACGTTTGCTTCTGGCTACTTGCTTTAGGTCCAGGTTAGTTTAGTGCAGTGTGCACTTGAGACTTGTGTGTTGACTTCCCTGTTTTTCCCTTTTGTTACGGTGAGTAGCACTGCTGTTAGTGCAGTGCTGGAGTTTGGTGCTGGGAGCTCCCTTGTGAGTAAGTGTTTAGGAAGCACCTTTTGTTGTTGGGGTATTTGGCTTTCCTGCTTGTTTCCTTGTGCTTGCCCCGCTTTTCCTCATGACCTGTGGTTAGCTGCTGTAGCTGGGTGCTTTGGAAGCACCAGGGTGAGAACCCATGTTTAGCTGCTGCAGCTTGGTGCTTAGGAAGTACCAGTGTTAGGTCTGGCATTTGTCTTCCCTTCCTTTTCCCTTGTGGTTTCCCTGCACTTCTGTTAGTGTAGGGCGTAGGGGCACCCCTGTTAGTTTCTGTTGGGAGCACTGCTGTTAGTGGAGGGCTTAGGAGCTTTTTCTGTTGGTGCTGGGCTTAGGAACACTTTAGGTCAATTTAGGAGTTAGGTGCACTTCAGTTACAGCTTGTTCTAGTCCTGGTCCCTGTGTCGTCCAGTAAGTCCTGCCGGCTACTCGAACCCATGAGCTCAACTCTTGGGGGGCTTAGTAGCTAAGTGCAGGTGAAGCTGTGTGGACCAGTCCAGTGTGCGCCAGTCCCGTGTTCCAGTCCTGTGTCCTCCAGTCCGGGGGACCAGTCTAGTGTGCTCCGGTCCGGTGTGTGTTCCAGTCTGGTGTGCTCCAGTCCAGTGTGTTCCGGTCCGGTGTGTGTTCCAGTCCGGGGGATTGCAGTCCAGTGTTCCAGTCCGGGGGATTCCAGTCCATGTGTTCCGGTTCGCTGGGCAGTGCCTGCAGTCCCTGCCGGTGTGCTTACCCAGTGTTGGTTGGTGGGTTTTGCCTGCTGCTGTCGCTCCTCGTCAGCAGCCCAAGGGCTCACGTTTGCTCCAGAGCCCAGCCCCGCGGGCTCTGAACCTGAGAACCTGACACTTGCCCTCTTTGTTGACATTAGCTCTGCTTACCTGGGGTGCTGAAATTTGTACCTACTTCCTCAACTCCATCTGACATCACTGCCCTGTCTGTTGACATTAGTTCTGCTCACCTGGTATGCAGAAGTGATTTCACTGAAACACTGGATATAAGTTCTTACCCCCAATGGCATCACGCTGAAGGAGTGTTCGAGAAGCAGGTGGTCCTTCAGGCATCTCTGAGGGATGTCCATTACCAACTATTTATGTGCTCTTAATTTTTAAATTTAGCTCTTATTTTCTTGATCCTTATTCACACACTGGGATGGAAGCATCTCAGATTCCAGCATTGATATGTGGAATACCTCCATGTCCTCCTATGCTTTGGTTTCCTTATCAGGTGAACTTAGGGGCCCTTTTATGAAGACGCGCTGAAAAATGGCTTGTGGTAGTGTACGGTTTTGGGCATGCGCCAATCAATTTTTTAGCGCGCCTGTAAAAAAGGCCTTTTTTTTTGACAAAAATGGACTTACGGCAAAATAAAAATTGCCATGCATCCATTTTGGGTCTGACACCCTACCGCCAACTATTGACCTAGCAGTAAAGACTGACGCGGTAACCATGAGTTAATGACCTACGCGCACCAAATGCCACTTGGCACACGTCCGTTACGTGTGCCCAAAAATAAAAAATATTTTTCAGACGTGCAGACTGGGTGAAGTCTATAACCACGTGCATAGATTTTAGAAATGCCCACGACTCGCCCATAGCCATGCCTTCTTTTCAACTATACGACTTAGAAGTTTTGCGCAGCACGTTACAGAATATGCTTAAGACATTTCTGCGTATTAATTGTAATAAATGCCAATTAGTGTCAATAATTGCCTGCTAATTGGCAAATTCAGTGCTGACTGGTTTATTAACCAATTAGGTTATGTGTATTGTTATGGAATATGCTTTGATTTCCAAGCAGACATCTCAGCGCGATATATAGAATCCAGGGGAACGTCCTTGTCTGGTGTGAGCTCCCCAAATGGAACTCTTATATTGTTTTCTGATCTTCCCCTTGTCTTTTTAGCATTTCTCTTTCTTCCTCTTTGGAAGGATATGGCAGTGATCTGGTCCTTAATCTGGTTATCACCTGTGGCTAGTGCAGCAGTTTCATAAGCTCTAATAGTACTACCCATTCCTTCAGTCTCCAGGTACACTGACTAGGCTAGCCAGAGATTCTCTTCCTTCAGTGAAATGTTGCAACAGCCAAGGAAGCAGAAGCAAAAGACAAGGAAACTCCCACTTGGCTAGGTATTGGTACCATTACAGTCTCCCTCCAAGAGTTGTCTCCTCCTGCCATTGTCAATCACTGGCAGGAGAGACAGCCTTTTGTTTCAGAAATGTTAGGGTAAGAGAAAGGTCATTATCCTGGTAGAGCCAATAAAGGTTTTCACAGATCCTTAATGAAGCAGAACCCTAGGGTCTCTGTACTAGCCACCCACTTATTTATCCTAATACCTTTGTCTTACCCATCTTGACTGTTTATATGCCTTTCCCTCTGCTGCCTATTAAGATATTTCATTATGTTGTGCTGACATTGTGAGCATAATATCACATAATATCTGTCATATGAATGTTCTATCGTGCTGATTTAATGTATATATTACTGACACTAATGAATATATGGAAAACAAAGCAGGTCAAAAAGTCCAAAGAATTCTTTATTGAAAAAGACCCGACATGGCCACGTTTCGCCAAAATGGATGCATCAGGGGTAAAAACAAAATGCAGATCATAAAAATAAACAAATACGAATCATGCATACAGACATGCATAAAAACTATAAAACTTACACTGTAAAAATGTACTCATATTCAATGCATGAGATAATATAAATAAAAACTTTAAAACATGCATGATCAATGTATTTATAAGCACTACATAAAAATATGTGATCTAAACCAAAGACTATGAAAATCAATGGCTTATGCATATTGATGAGGTGAAAGAATGTGCCCAATCTTAAACAATAAATATAAAAAGAAATATAAAAACATTTCACCATAGTGGGGTGCATTTCATATACATGGTGAAACAAAATGAAAGTCAGACAGACAATGTCTGAAAACCTCTGTGATTACACAAAGACCATCAATCCAAAGGGACACATACCTAACCAGGGATAATAGCAGTGCTTCCCCTGGCTGACACTCATGCATCCAAGACTTCCTAAATCAACTAAAAACAAGCAGATTAAAAAAAAATACTAATCACAAAACAGACCTCTATAAAAAATCCCTGCAGACAAAGGAAAAGAAGAAAACACGCTCACAAATTTTAGTCTCGAAAACACAAAAGTGGTTGGCAGCAGGGCAATAGCTCTTCTCCTCTTTCCACACTAGAATCAGCCATATTGCATACACTGACTGCTTTTTATACAATAGAAGTCATAGCAGCTAACATGCTTAAAACTTTTATGAGAAGGAGATAAAGTATTATAAACCATATGCTAAAAACAAAAACAACTAAGAGCTCATAGAGCACTTAAAAATCATCCATAGAAACAAAATAAAAAATGTAAACAATTTGAAAAATCGTGAGAATATCTTCATAAAGTGGTTAATAAATCCTAACAAACTAATTAACTCACTCATATGGGAAATGTAGGATCCTTCAGAGGAAGTTCTGATCAAGTGAACAGCTTTCCAGGTCTTGAAATGTAGGTCATCCTTAGAGACGGTCGTCCCTAGACTTGGTCATTTCTGATTTTCGGCGATAATGGAAACCAAGGACGCCCATCTCAGAAACGACCAAATGCAAGCCCTTTGGTCATGAGAGGAGCCAGCATTTCCAGTGCACTGGCCCCCTGACATGCCAGGACACCAACCGGGCACCCTAGGGGGCACTGCAGTGGACTTCAGAAATTGCTCCCATGTACATAGCTCTCTTACCTTGTGTACTGAGCCCCCCAAAACCCACTACCCCCAACTATACACCACTACCATAGCCCTTACGGGTGAAGGGGGGCACATAAATGTGGGTACAGTGGGTTTGTGGTGGGTTTTGGAGGGCTCACATTTACCACCACAAGTGTAACAGGTAGGGGGGATGGGCCTGGGTCCGCCTGCCTGAAGTGCACTGCACCCACTAAAACTGCTCCAAGGACCTGCATACTATTGTCATGGACCTGAGTATGACATTTGAGGCTGGCATAGAGGTAGCACAAAATATTTTAAAGATTTTTTTTTGAGAGTGGGAGGGGGTTAGTGATCACTGAGGGAGTAAGGGGAGGTCATCCCCGATTCTCTCTGGTGGTCATCTGGTCAGTTCGGGCACCTTTTTGTGCCTTGGTTGTAAGAAAAACAGGACCAGGTAAAATCGTCCAAGTGCTCGTCAGGGACGCCCTTTTATTTCCATTATGGGTCGAGGACGTCCATGTGTTAGGCAAGCCCAAGTCCCAGCCTTTGCTATGCCTCTGACACGCCCCCATGAACTTTGGTCATCCTCGCGATGGAAAGCAGTTGGGAACGCCCCAAATCAGCTTTCAATTATACAGATTTGGGCGACCCTGTGAGAAGGACGCCCATCTTCCGATTTGTGTCAAAAGATGGGCATCCCTCTCTTTCGAAAATGAGCCTGTTTGTGACAAAAGGTCACTTCCTGCCCTTATACAGAAGGCTGCACCCTAGTGGTAGTACTATGAAACTACAGCTAAGAGTCAACTGCCATTTTTTTAACCTGTAGCAGAACGAGATAGGAGCAGAAAGGGACCACTCCTGCCCCAGCCCACTAGACTACCAGGAAGTCCCAGGGTGGGGTGATGGGAAGTCCAGGGACCGGGAGTACAGTTGGGTTGGGGACAAGAGGACAGAGGGGATTGGAATGGGAGGGAAAGAAGATCTATCCAGGTGCTTGACGATATTCAGCCAGGACCCAGTAGGTAACTTATCTGGGATCACAGCTGAATATCGGCCAGGACCCGGACAACTGCTGGTGATCTGCACCAATGTGCCTTCTATGCTTTAAGGGAGTCCTCCAACCGCACTGCTGACAGCAGGGGGTAGTGCTTCAATATTGTGTTTTCAATTCCTAGGGTCAGGCGGGTTCCCTGGAATCCTGCAGAGGTTGCCTGTCCCATGCTATTGAAATTGTGATACTGAAACAGCACCACCCAATGGCAGGAACACAAGTGGAGGACTCCTGCACAGCTTGCAGGGAACATTGGTGTCCTTTTACAAAAGTGCACTAGTATTTCTAGTGCATGCTAAATGCTACAGACACCCCTAGAAATATATGAGTGTCTCTAACGTTTAGCATATGCTTATTTTAGAGCGCGCTAAAAATGCTAGCGCACCTTTGTAGAAGGACCCCATTGTTCTGCATCTTCCTATGTGTGACTGAATATTTACTTATTTAGATTTTGCTTACACTTTTTTCAGTAGTGAGTTACATTCAGGTACACTGAGTGTTTCTCTATCACTGGAGAGCTCACAATCTAAGTTTGTTTCGGTGGCAATGGAGGGTTTAGTGACTTGCCCAAGATCACAAGGAGCAACAATGAGATTTGAATCAGGTAGCTCTGGATGTCAAGACCAGTGCTGTAACCACTAGGCCATTCCTCCACTCCATTTAATGCCAGTGCCCGGTCTGACCACCTTGGTACTATCCAGGTTGTGCAAACCTCACAAATGAGAAACCCTTATGAAAATATATCATAAAAAAAAAAAATTATTTTTAATATGCTGTGTTCGTGAGTTGAAAAACTTGTGCAAGTTACGTCAGATGAGGGCGGGACACAGGGAGGGAAGGCCCGAAGGGAGGCGATCTGCAGACTGCCGCTGCTGCGCTTCTTTCACACAGAGCGAGGTTGAGGTGAGGCGCTATGATTTGAATTCAGGGGGGCCCGGCCCGGTGGTGGACGGAGGGGAGAGGGTGAAGGGTGGCCAGGGCCCCGGGCCTGGCCCAGTCTCTCGGCAGCCCTGTCCCCCTCAGTTGTCACTTTTCCAAACTGGAGAGCCCTAATCTATTCAGCCTTTCTTCATAAGTGAGCTGCTCCATTCCTTATGTCATTTGTGTTACTCTTCTCTGTGGCTTTTCTACATTTGCTGTATCCTTCTTTTTTTTTTTTTTTTTTAAATATGGTGACCAGAATGGCACACAGTTTTCACTTATAGGTTGCTATGATGTTTTCAAGTTTATTATGTGTTTCCTTTCAAATAATGACTAACATTCCACTTGCTTTTTTTTGACTGCTGCTGCACACTGAGTTGAGGATTTCATCGTACTGCTCATAATTCTGCTCCCTCATCCTGGCTGCTGTAATGCACTGACTGTTACTTAGGAGTCCTTTTACTAAGCCGAGTAAGGCTCTATGCATGCCCAATGTGCATCAAAATGGAATTACCACCTGGCTACCGCATGGCTCTCACGGTAATTTCATTTTTGGCATGCGTCCGATACGTGCAGCCAAAAAATAATTTTTGTTTTATGGCGCGCGTATCGGACGCATGCCAAGTAGCATTTGGGGTGCTTAGGTCATTACCGCCTGGTTACTATGAGAGATTTTACTGCTAGGTCAATGGCTGGTGGTAAGGTCGCAGACCCAAAATGGACGTGCGGCAATTTTGATTTTGCCGCATGTCCCATTTTTGGCAAAAATTTTTTAGAAAGCTTTTTTTACAGGTGCGCTGAAAAATGGATCAGCGCGTGCCCATAACCCATGCCTACACTACCGCAAGCCATTTTTCAGCACACCTTAGTAAAAGGACCCCTTAGTATTTCTAGGAATGAATGGCAGTTTTGGGACAAAGGTAGGATTTTTACAAAGGCTAGATATTCCCCTTCCCTCCTCCCCCCCCCCCCCCCCCCACTACCACTACACACTCACTAGCACTAACGTAATTTCCATCCAACCATCAGTCGTCGCTTTTCTTGTGCTGTGCTTTTTTCAATGTAAACCACTCCTATACCTTGGAGTTACTGCCCACTTAGAACCTGCTCCAAGTAGGGCCACAATCCAATGAACATAGCAAGCCAGAGTTTTCAATTCATTTTTAATCCTAAAACCTCTACCATATATACTTGTCTTTGCAAAACCACCTCTGGTTGAGAAGCCCAAAGGACCCCTTTTAATAAGCTGCAGTAAAAGGGGGGGCTGCTCTGGCATCAGCATGTGTTTTTGATGCGCACTGAGGCCCCCTTTTACTGCAGCGGGTAAAAGGCTGTCTTTCATTTTTTTTTTAAGAAATGGCCGTGTGGCAAGTGAAGCACTTGCCACGCAGCCATTTTGTGGGGGAGCACTTACCACCACCCACTGAAGTGGCAGAAAGGGCTCCCGCACTTACCCAGCAGTAACCGGGCAGCGCACGGCATTGCCAGGTAAACACTGGCACTACAAAAATAAAAAATATTTTTGTAGCCCTGGAAATATTTTGCACTGGGGGTGGGAAACTACTGCTGGACTGCTGCGGTAGCACTACCAGTTTCTTCCAGTGTTCCTATCTGATATAGTTAATTTAAAAAATATATTTAAGCAGATACCTTTTTACTTTAACTTAATATGTCTCTTGACTAGCTTTTGGGAATCATCTGGTAAACTACAAAAAGGACATTTGTAATATATTACCAGCCTGCTGAGCAGCAGAGATGTGGTTCAGGAAAGATCCTAATGTCAAATGCTGCCAGTGCTGAATTTTGCCTCTTTATGCTGCATAGTGTGAATAACAAGCAGGTAGGACATTTCATCATGTCATCACAGTAAAGCAGATTAGTACAGCTGTGCACACAATGGGATAAAGTATACCAACAAACTGTTCAGACTTACCACTATCCTTGATTCCTTTCTCAGTATCCCCACATCTTACCCCTATCTTGGTGTGTGTGTGTGTGTATACATATATATATAGAGAGAGAGAGAGAGGAGGGGGATGAATTCTATAAATCGTGCTCAAATAATCAGCACAGAAAAAAAAACACTTAAGCGCTATTCTTTAAGCCATGCCTAAAGTTAGGTGGGATTTTTTGAACTTTGGAATTTATCACTTCAGGACAGACGACATTTTTAAAAGCTAAGTACTCCTGGAGTTTATTTGTTTTCCTGTTCTTGATAATATTTCATATGGACAATATTTGGTGGCAGCATCTGACACTTTAAGTGAATGTATTTCTGAGTTTTTCACGTGTGGCACCTTTTTGAAACATGAAATTTGTCTTTTTGAGAATTCAGTTCCAGTTTTTTTTTTGACAAACATTGAGGACGGTTTTTTCAGCCAATGATGAGGAATAGATCATTTAGATCACTTTTAACTCTGTAGATCTGTTGATCTGGAGCTCTTTGAGGCTTTTTCCTTCCTCGTGGTGAAACGTGCCTTACTTCCACATATTTTTGGTTATATTAGTGGGTCATTATCTGTTACCTATTTTCTGGTGTAGAGTTGAGTGACACCACATCCATTTACATGAGTGTATAGCAAAACAGAATGAAACCAGCAAAGTTGTTCTAACAAGCTCTTCTGTCGTAGTCTCTCCAAGAAATCAGTCAAGTTCCCCTCATCTAAATTACCATGAGATCTTATGGGTGCTTCTTCAGATATCTTCACAGGCAAAAAATATATTCAATTAATTAGAGGAATATTTTCAGAGGAAAAATGCAAAACTGCAAGCAAACATTTTTTTAATATACCAGGAGGAGCAACCCCAACTGGTTTGGGGAAGTTCAAAAAAACATAAATTCAGATGTCTATTAAAACTTTCTAGTTCTATTTTACGATGAATTAACGTTTTATCTTGTACGAATTTCACATTAACATCCTTAAGATTTTTAATATCTTGTTCAGTATATTCTGCCTTTTAAAGCCACAGCAGTTCCTCCAACTGCTCCATACTGTGTCACAACCTCCAAAGAGCAAAAATCTGCAGGGGACACTGAAGACAGCCCTGCTTCTCTTGTTAACGCTCTCAATGTTCCTCCTCCGTCAGCAACCAAAGTAGCAGCATCTTGCACAGGGGCTTCTTTTATCAGTGTCAAATAGAACATAGGACAGGGTGGGGGATGAAGAGCCAGAGGAGATAACTATGTTTCCAGGCTCTACCATGAAGATGCTCCCAGGTCAGCTATAGAGCCTACTCCTCCTGTATCTGCTTTAGGGTGCTGGATAACATACCGTTCAATCAACATTTGCTTGCTAAAGGGCGCAATCGGGGACGAGGAGGCAATCACCCAAACTTTCCCTCTTCTTTCAGGAGGCATTGAGGCAATAATTCCAGGCAAAAATAGAGAGCAACAAACGCCAATCAGCTATAGGCAGCCATCTTGACTCCTCCTCCAGCTTATCCTCTTCTTGAGATTCTAATCTAAATATACAAAGGGCAACCATCCATAATTACTTGCCGAGTACCACAGTATAGTAGAGCAGCAAATGCCACTTGGAATCATTATCTTCCTCTCACCACAGATAGTATCTTTTGTTCATCTCAACCCATCATCTTTACCGTTCCCTTTCCATGTCTTCTTAGTCATATCTTCTCATAGTGAAGTCAGTGCTGTAAATATAAAGGTCAAGAAACAAATTGCCAGTGACTAAGTTAATGCATTTGTGACTAGCTTTCAAAGGTTTTATTCCCTTCATCAGGTTGGTGGGAAATAAACAAAGGATGATCTCTGAATGCACAAGTAAATTATAGGCTGGATTACAACAGCTGTGTTCAAAGCTGTAAAGAGGTATGAAGTGTTATAAAAGAATAACATGATGCACAAAAATCTCAAGTCACACCACCGGGAATGCTATGTTTTACTGCAGCTAGAGTATGTGCATTATAAAATAAGGATGTGCATTCGCTAGCACACATTCAAGTTCATTAACACACCTTAAAATTTTTTAGCACATGCTAAATTGATTTAATGTTCATTAGCCTACATTTTAAAATGTTCTAACATGCATTAAAAAATATTATTAAAATGAATGTGTGAAATGAACCAAAAAATCCAAAAATTGGGAAAAAGTTCAAAAAGGGCCTGAAAATGAAGCAAAAATTGCACAGTTATAACCAGCTGAACTTTTTCATTCTGGTCAACTCAGCCACTCTACTTGAAAAATTCCTAATTTTACTCACATCTTCCAGACTAAGCCTTCAAAAAAGTTAACCCATGGACTTCTTTTGCCTCACTAATGCTGCAGTGTTCCTTCAAAAGCTTTGCATCAATCTAAACCTCAGCAAAGTTCCTGCCTCTTCAAAACACATTACTGAGCCAATCTGTTTGCTCACACATAATCCATTTCTAAATCCATGCAGCAGTGTAATTCTGAGACTCTTGTGCAGATGATAAGAATGTATGATTGATATTATAGGCAGCAGCTAGCCTCTTAAAAACCATCCCCCTTCCTCTTATAAAATAATTTTTTGTGATATTAAGTTCTCCTACAATTGTTAGGCTTTGGAAAAGAGTAAAGTATAATCCTTTATTTTTTCTGCAGATGACAGAATCAAAATCCCAGTGTCTGCTGAAGCATACAAAATTTCTTGAGGCAATGATTTTCTGTCTTGGTCTGTCCTCATGTGGAAGTTCTGGGAATTGCATCATGAGGCAGATATTTTGAGATGACAAGAGACTGGGAATATTCATTTTATTTACTAGTTCATAACTCACATGTCTGTGGAGGTTGATTTACTTTCTTCTCTAAGCACTAAAGAATTGTTGTCAGAACACAAAGCAACAAAACAATAAAAATATTAATATCATTTATAAAGAAATTAGCTAGAAGAATGATAATACAAACAGTGATAACCAGTAGGAACTGTTAAAAGTTTGAGGAAAGTCAGAATAGTATATATTAGGATCAGGCAGCTTATTCTTCTACAAATTAATACCTGTACTGCCATCTTGATAGCCTCACCAGATCATAAACCATAGTCAGATAGACATACATTTTAGCTTTGAAATTATGGTTATTTCACAAAGGATAAAAAATTAAAGGATGGCCAGGTCACCCTTGCTGTCATTACTGGTAGGTCTAAATATCAACTCTGTACAACAGATGAGATTTCTTATATCCTTAGAGTTGGATTTTAGATTTGATTATTCTCCCTTCCAAACCCAAGCTCAGAGTGAGTTCCACGTAGGTACAGTAAAAGGGGCATTTTTGGTAAAGTGTGCTAAGTAGTTAACATTGAAATTAGTGTGTGCTGTTAGCACATGGGTGCGGTAACTTACCGCCCTGGCATGACAGTGCACACAAATTCATGAGTTAACCACGTGCCGTGTTAGGGTGTGGAAACTGGGTGAGCTATAGGTATTGAACTGGCTTGGATTGCATACTGCATTCTGTCACTTGTGCAGCTTGCGAGGGGTGCATATACTGCCTTCTCGAGGAGGTGTTAAGTGTATCCATGCTAATTGTGAATAAACTCAATGCATAATAAAGGGCTTTTCTGCGTTAATATATTTTATTTATTTTCATGTTTTTGATATACTGCAAAATTGAGCCTGAATAAGCAGCTCATTTTCAAAGAGAAAAGCATCCAAATAGTGGGATAAATCTGCATTTGGATGTTTTCCTCACAAAAACGTCCAAATTAGTATTTTCAAAAACAATTTTTAGACATTTGTCAATGAAGTCCGTCATAAATGTGTTTTAATCAAGGGGACGTGTCAGGGGCATGTTAAGGGCAGGACCTGGGCATTCTTAACACTTGGACATTTTTCAACCATAATAGAACAAAACAAAAGTGTCCAGGACTCAAACTAAGACATTTTGAGCTTAGACCTGTTTTTATAATGAATAAGACACAAAAGGGGGTCCTAAATGACCAGATGACCACTGGAGGGAATCAGGGGTGACCTCTCAATATACTCCAGTGGTCACTGACCCCCCCCCCCTCCCACAAATATGAATGCAAATACGATTTAGCAACCTCTATGACAGCCTCAGATGTAACAACCAGGTCTATTAGTGCAGCATACAGGTCCCTGGAGTATGTAGTGGTCAGTGCAGTGTAGTGCACCATGGCAGGGGGGACTCTGGTCCCTTTCTCCCTCTACTTGTCACATTTGTGGGGGAAACTGTGAGCCCTGCAAAACTCACCAGAACCCCACTGTACCCACATATAGGTGCCCCCTTTACCCATAAGGGCTATTGTAGTGGTTTACAGTTGTGCGCAGTGGGTTTTGGGTGGGTTGATTTGGGGGGGGGGGGCTCAGCAGACAAGATAAGGAAGCAACGGTGAGATGTGTACCTGGGAGCATGTTTTTAAAGACCACTGCAGTGCCCCTAAGGTGCCCCATTTATCTCCTGCAATGTCTGACCAGTTTACTAAAAATGCTGGCCCCTCCTACATCCCTATAGCTTGATTTTCTACATTTTTCACTTGGACGTTTTTTTTTTTTTTTAATGGACCAAAAAACAAAACGTCTAAAACACAAATCCTTATTAGAAACAGTATTTTTGAAAACAAAAAATAGACATTTTTCTTTTTTGAAAATGAACTTCTTTCCTATTCAGATTTTGCATGTTTTTTTGCAAAACGTCTAAAGTTGGACTTAGATGTCATATCAAACATGCCCCTCCAATTGGTTTACAACATGACTTAAAACAACAGAACAGTGCTGACAAAGTAGGCCCAGGGATAAGGAAAATACGAAAGGGATCAAAGAGGAAAACAAAGCAAGATGAGAAAGAAACTGAAAAGGCTGTAGATGAACCTATGCCCTATCTAAAGGCTTCAGAAAATAGGTGAGTTTTCAGAAGGGACTTAAATGATTATAGAGGCATAGGTATCCTCAGGGAAGAAGGCAATGAATTCCACAGTTTAGGAAAGCAGTATCTCAAGAAAGTGAGAGATGAAATGCTGATGGGGATGGTACATGGAGAAGATTATCAGATGAGGAGCAGAGACACCGAGCTGGACAATAGGGAACCAATAGTTTGGATAAATAAACTGGAGAAGCTTAAACTGAATACGGAAACAGATAGGGAGCCAGTGAAGTGACTTAAGGAGGGGGCTAATGTGTGCATAGCGACTTTGGTGGAAAATGATTCGTGCAGCAGAGTTTTGGACTGATTGAAGAGGAGAGAGATGGCTGAGAGGGAGGCTGGTGAGAAGCAGGTTACAATAATCAAGACGAGAGGTGATAAGAGTGTGGATAAGGGTTCTGGCAGAATGCTCAGAGATGAAGGGACGGATTTTGCTAATATTATAGAGAAAGAAATGACAGGTTTTGGCAATCTGTTGAATATGAATTAAATTAAAAGTAGAAAGAGGTTCAGATGGATCAGAGACATGAGATAAAATTTGTATGCCCTCTGCATAACAAAATGAGATACAGCTTTGTTCCTGGAAGTGCACATTTTTATGCTGGTTGGTATTTTATAAGAGGTCATTAAAGAATGTATGTGCCCACTTACACATGTAAATGATTTAGACAGTGCCATTTACACATGTTCTTGTTACCCAAAACTAGGCATCCACTTATAAACACCCTTTGGGGATCCAAGATGACCATCTGATGCTGACACACTGTAGCTCTGCTCTAAGCACCTCTCCTCATAGCGTTATTTTTGTAGACCTGTTAACAAAATGTTGATGCTTAAGACACTGGGAAGAGTGAGGAATCCCCTCTGACCTCGACGCCGATCTCAACGGCTATGGGGCAGCGTACTATTGAGCAGTGTATAACAGTGACTCAGCCAGCTTTGGGCATTCCCACTGTGGCAGGCAGGACAGAGACCACCACCCTACTGAACAATGATGCTTCTCTGAGCCCGATTTCTCCACCACTACCACCAGCTCTCCTGAACCTGTGTGGGGGTCAGGAACAAGGGGGGGGGCTGGTCGGCCTCAGCATCAAGGGAAAACACCCAGCCTGGTGGCTATTCCAGTTGGTGGGATGGCACTGGAATTTTCAGGGATAGAGAGGTCAAATGACTCCCCACATGGAGGAGTGACCATGGAGACTCCCCTATCCCATCTCTGACCATTCTTCCCCTGGTAAAGCCCACAGTTGTCGCCTTAGAAGAGCTATGGAAGGCAGTGGATTCTATGCACAAACTCTGTGGAGTCTTTGCACAGTTTGCCTCTCAATCTTTGGCCAAAGTGCAGGTGACTGAGTCTGAGGCAAGTACACTCAAGGAAAAAAAAGTTTCCTCTTTGGATCAGGAGGTAAAAGATATTAAAAGTACACAATCTTCCCTGGTGGTGGACAAAATGGCTATACATCGTAGAGTAGAACTTATGGAAAACAAGGCAAGGGCTTTAAACTTTCCAATGTTAAATTTTCCTTGTTATTTTTTCAATGGCCCCTAGAGAGGTTTTCCATTATCACTTAAGGGATATTTTGAACTTTCCAGAAAATACTATGCACCCATTGAACAATCTATATTATATTTTGCTTGCTGGGAAAATCAAGGCAGGCCTAAGCAAACTGAGGTTTCCACACTTGATGTTTCAGGCCTATTGGAAACTTCGGGAGATTTTGTGACTGGGGCTTACTTTTGCACAACAAGGAATCAGTTATGTGCTTGCATTTTTGTTTTCAAGACTAGAAACTTTCCTGATGTGTGTAAGAACACACAGAAGTGTAGGAAGCAGTTTCTTGCTTTGAAGCAGGAGACCCTTGCTCTGGGAGCAAAAATGTTTTAAGGCTTCCCTGCAAATGCAAGATTCAGCTGCGTGAGGCATCTTATGTTTTTTTATGATCCTTTTCAATGGCAAAACTTCATTCACAGTAAGAAATCTGGTGTAGGAGCAATCGTTATTAATGTGTAAACTTATAGAGACGTTATTCCTCTTTTTCTGGTTGGGGGCCAGCGTTTATTACAGCTGAATGTTTATTTCCTTAGTTGAAAATTCTCTGTTAGTTTCTCTGTTGGATCCTTCTCAATGTGGTCTGTAATTTCCATATGTTATAGGTCACTGTTTTACTTGCCATAACTGTTATTTTTCCTTTTTGTTTTCTTATAGTGTTGGAAAATTTATATTCAAGATTATTCTCTTGATGTATAATTATAAAACTTAATAAATATTATTAAAGGATAAACACCCTATGGGTGTTATGTAAGGCTTTCCTTCACAGGTTACTCTTCTGCAATGGTATACATTTCCCTGTGTGTGAAGAAATATTAATGTACCTGTTGCAAGATCACCAAAATGGCATTCTACAAATATGCTAGATTCTTCACTTCCAAAAGTTTCCACTAGATGAAAACGTCTTCTCTACAGATGTAGTTCTGCATAAAATCAGAGACAAACCCAAGACAATCTTATTCAGTTCTGGAAGGAAAAAGGTCTCATAGAGCTCCTAGATTACAACTATCTAATAGAGCTAAACCAGATCATAACGATCCTCTGTTCATCATTGGCCAAGAAAAATCCTTCCGATGATTGAATATTTCTTAATGTCTCAATATATTTGTTTAGATGATAATATTTGTTTAAATACTTACTACTACTACTTAACATTTCTATAGTGCTACAAGGGTTACGCAGCGCTATACAGTTTAACAAAGGACAGTCCCTGCTCAAAGGAGCTTACAATCTAAAGGACGAAATGTCAAGTTGGGGTTGTCTAGATTTCCTCAATGGAGGTGTAATGGTTATGTGCCGAAGGCGACATGGAAGAGGTGGGCTTTGAGTAAGGATTTGAAGATGGGCATGAAGTTCATCTGCTGGAGCTAATTCCTTCTTCCCCTCACCTCAAGCCGATCGTGGCCAGCGTTTTGTACTGCTGCTTCAGGGTCTTGATGGCGGGGCTGTTCCAAGGATGAAAGGTAAGAACAAAATTTGAGGTTAGCAAAAAAATTGTGGGAGTCCTACTAACTAGTTCCCCGATACCTGAGTTACATATAAATGCCTGGGTCAAGAAATCATTCTTATTATTGAAAAAACTAAGGAGAATACTTATTTGGACCTACCAGTCTTTCATTCAGTAGTGCAGAGTTTGCTGTTATCTCACACTATTGCAACATTTCTATATGTTGGTTGTCATAAATACAGTGGGGGAAATAAGTATTTGATCCCTTGCTGATTTTGTAAGTTTGCCCACTGACAAAGACATGAGCAGCCCATAATTGAAGGGTAGGTTATTGGTAACAGTGAGAGATAGCACATCACAAATTAAATCCGGAAAATCACATTGTGGAAAGTATATGAATTTATTTGCATTCTGCAGAGGGAAATAAGTATTTGATCCCCCACCAACCAGTAAGAGATCTGGCCCCTACAGACCAGGTAGATGCTCCAAATCAACTCGTTACCTGCATGACAGACAGCTGTCGGCAATGGTCACCTGTATGAAAGACACCTGTCCACAGACTCAGTGAATCAGTCAGACTCTAACCTCTACAAAATGGCCAAGAGCAAGGAGCTGTCTAAGGATGTCAGGGACAAGATCATACACCTGCACAAGGCTGGAATGGGCTACAAAACCATCAGTAAGACGCTGGGCGAGAAGGAGACAACTGTTGGTGCCATAGTAAGAAAATGGAAGAAGTACAAAATGACTGTCAATCGACAAAGATCTGGGGCTCCACGCAAAATCTCACCTCGTGGGGTATCCTTGATCATGAGGAAGGTTAGAAATCAGCCTACAACTACAAGGGGGGAACTTGTCAATGATCTCAAGGCAGCTGGGACCACTGTCACCACGAAAACCATTGGTAACACATTACGACATAACGGATTGCAATCCTGCAGTGCCCGCAAGGTCCCCCTGCTCCGGAAGGCACATGTGACGGCCCGCGTGAAGTTTGCCAGTGAACACCTGGATGATGCCGAGAGTGATTGGGAGAAGGTGCTGTGGTCAGATGAGACAAAAATTGAGCTCTTTGGCATGAACTCAACTCGCCGTGTTTGGAGGAAGAGAAATGCTGCCTATGACCCAAAGAACACCGTCCCCACTGTCAAGCATGGAGGTGGAAATGTTATGTTTTGGGGGTGTTTCTCTGCTAAGGGCACAGGACTACTTCACCGCATCAATGGGAGAATGGATGGGGCCATGTACCGTACAATTCTGAGTGACAACCTCCTTCCCTCCGCCAGGGCCTTAAAAATGGGTCGTGGCTGGGTCTTCCAGCACGACAATGACCCAAAACATACAGCCAAGGCAACAAAGGAGTGGCTCAGGAAGAAGCACATTAGGGTCATGGAGTGGCCTAGCCAGTCACCAGACCTTAATCCCATTGAAAACTTATGGAGGGAGCTGAAGATGCGAGTTGCCAAGCGACAGCCCAGAACTCTTAATGATTTAGAGATGATCTGCAAAGAGGAGTGGACCAAAATTCCTCCTGACATGTGTGCAAACCTCATCATCAACTACAGAAGACGTCTGACCGCTGTGCTTGCCAACAAGGGTTTTGCCACCAAGTATTAGGTCTTGTTTGCCAGAGGGATTAAATACTTATTTCCCTCTGCAGAATGCAAATAAATTCATATACTTTCCACAATGTGATTTTCCGGATTTAATTTGTGATGTGCTATCTCTCACTGTTACCAATAACCTACCCTTCAATTATGGGCTGCTCATGTCTTTGTCAGTGGGCAAACTTACAAAATCAGCAAGGGATCAAATACTTATTTCCCCCACTGTATCTTCTTTAAAAAACACTTCAAACGATCCAGAACACAGCAGCTCGTGTCCTGATCCTAAATGGCTACATTGTCATTGAGCTTTTTTTTTTTCAAGCATCTATTGTGTGGAATTCTCTACCTCTTCAAATTAGAATGATGTAGAATTATCTGGTATTTAGAAAGACTCTGATGCCTTTTTTTCTTCAAAAAATACTTAGAGATGAGACGTTCAGATATTGAAATATTGAGAATATGACCCCTGGATTCTATAAAGCTCACCCAAATTTATGTGTCCAAAACAGTGACGTAGCTACGTGGGGCCTGGGGGGGCCTGAGCCCCCGTAGATTTGGCCCTGGATCACCCTGCCGACGACCCTCTCGACCCCCCCCTCCCACCGTTGCCTGCCTTTGCTGGCGGGGGACCCCAACCCTCGCCAGCCGAGATCCTCTTCTTTCCGCAAAAGGCTTCCTTCTGTTTCTGATGTCCTGCACTTACAAGGTGGGCCCGGCACCTGGGTCAGGCCACTGGCACTGCAGTCCCCGCTCTCACCTGCCTGCCCTCGGCTCCGTCCACCACCGGGCCCTCATGGAAACTGGAAGTTACATCAGATGAGGGTGGGACACAGTGAGGGAAGGCCCAAAGGGTAGCGATCTGCCTTTCCAAATGGAGCTGAGGCGCTGCCGATTTTAATGCAGGGGGCCTGGTGGCGGGCGGAGCCAAGGGGAGGCAGGTGAGATCTGGGTCTGCAGCGGTGGTGGTGGAGTGGCGTGGGGCGCAGCCTTGCCCTGGGCCCAGCTTAGTCTCTCGGTTGCCCTGCTCCCACCGACTGGGTCCTGTTTGCCTCTGGGCGAGTCTTCCATTCTCAAGTTATTCCCTGGTGATTTCTAGAACACTGTGGTCATACTCCCAGGGGTCCCACAGTTCCCAGAAAGCATTCACAGACCCAAAACACAAGCCACCAGGATTCTTAGTCCAAGACAATGGAGCTAATAAACTAATGTGTTTATTATTACAGAAATAGAACAGTGAATGATATAAAACAGGTTGAAAAACAGCAAGCAATAACAGCTAACTGAATAAGGATCAATAATAAAATTATCTAAACACTTTGTCATTACCTGGGTAGCACCTGGGGAGTTTCAGGAGAATAACTGCTCACAGTTCTTGAACAGGTCCTCAGGGCAGAGATGCTTACCCTCTGCACTCCCTGTCTGAGACTGGGAAAAATCCAGTACCAATCAGAGACCAGCTTTAAAAGTATCTGGCCAATGGCACTACAGACTACCTTCCCAAAGGGTTTAAACTGAAAAGAAAGCAGACTTCTCTGCAGCAGCTTTAGAAGAAAAAACAAACACCACCTGCTGGCCACACAAGAGAAATGCACTATATGAAACCATTCATACAATCCAAAGGCTTGGAAACCCTAATTCACCACACCTCCCCCTTTTAAGAGAGACCCTGGACTGTGGCCTCTTCAGTCCGCTGGTCGGGTCTCAACAGTCCTGGCGTGGTTAAATAAACTAGACGGGTTACAGATAGGACCCGTAATGGTGAACTGGATTAGGAACTTGTTGACAGACAGACGCCAGAGGGTGGTGGTTAATGGAGTTTGCTTGGATGAGGGAAAGGTGAGTAGTGGAGTGCCTCAGGGATCGGTGCTGGGGCCGATTCTGTTCAATATATTTGTGAGTGACATTGCCGAAGGGTTAGAAGGTAAAGTTTGCCTTTTTGTGGATGATACCACGATTTGTAACATAGTGGACACCCGGGAGGGAGTGGAAAACATGAAAAAGGATCTGCGGAAGCTAGAAGAATGGTCTAAGGTTTGGCAATTAAAATTCAATGCGAAGAAATGCAAAGTGATGCACTTAGGGAGTAGAAATCCACGAGAGACGTATGTGTTAGGCGGTGAGTCTGATATGTACGGACGGGAAGAGGGATCTTGGGGTGATAGTATCTGAGGATCTGAAGGCGACGAAACAGTGTGACAAGGCGGTGGCCATAGCTAGAAGGTTGCTAGGCTGTATAGAGTGTGACCAGCAGAAGAAAGGAGGTGTTGATGCCCCTGTACAAGTCGTTGGTGAGGCCCCACCTGGAGTATTGTGTTCAGTTTTGGAGGCCGTATCTTGCTAAGGATGTAAAAAGAATTGAAGCGGTGCAAAGAAAAGCTATGAGAATGGTATGGGATTTGCGTTACAAGACGTATGAGGAGAGACTTGCTGACCTGAACATGAATAACCTGGAGGAAAGGAGAAACAGGGGTGATATGATACAGACATTCAAATATTTGAAAGATATTAATCCGCAAATGAACCTTTTCCGGAGATGGGAAGGTGGTAGAACTAGAGGACATGAAATGAGATTGAAGGGGGGCAGACTCAAGAAAAATGTCAGGAAGTATTTTTTCACAGAGAGTGGTGGATGCTTGGAATGCCCTTCCGTGGGAGGTGATGGAGATGAAAATGGTAACTGAATTCAAACATGCGTGGGATAAACATAAAGGAATCCTGTTCAGAAGGAATGGATCCTCAGAAGCTTAGCCGAGATTGGGTGATGGAGCCGGTGGTGGGAGGCAGGGCTGGTGGTTGGGAGGCGGGGCTAGTGCTGGGCAGACTTCTATGGTCTGTGCCCTGAAAATGACAAATACAAATCAAGGTAAGGTATACACAAAAAGTAGCACATATGAGTTTATCTTGTTGGGCAGACTGGATGGACCGTGCAGGTCTTTTTCTGCCGTCATCTACTATGTTACTATGTTACATTCCTGAGATGTTCGAAGGATAGATAGGCCCTAAGATAAGTGTATTTAGTCATTGTGATGTTTTCAAATTCAGCAACAATCAGATTACACATAGTTCAGTCGTTTTCTGATAATACTCACTGCACCTAACATTGGAGGTGATTTAATTAATGCTAGCTAAAGAAATGCTTTCCTTTTATAAAGCCTAACTAATGGTTTCCATCAGCAGTATGATTCATTTGTTCGGTCTAATTGCTGCTGGTACTGAGCAGGCTAATTGAAAGTGGCATTCTTCCAACTTTAACAAAACTAATGAAATACTGAGGGGACAAAGCATACAGTTCACCTTTTGAGTACAGTCAAATGTGGAAAATAATTCATTTCCTCATTAAAATACATAGTACTACTACTACTTAACATTTCTAGGCTACTAGGGTTACGCAGCGCTGTACAATTTAACAAAGAGAGACAGTCCCTGCTCAAAGAGCTTACAATCTAAAAATCTCTCTCTAATTCTCCAGGAGAGCAATGTCTTCATATTTAGGCCGCCATATAGCTGTACTGAAAAAGCAGTGCTGGGAGCTCTTTTCCTGTGCACAAGGCAAATGTTCAGATTACACCCTCTTCTCCAGTGCCTACTCTGGCCTAGCAGTCTCATTTCTGGTAGGAGTGACACAATACTCCCCTCTCTCCCTCATCCCTCCTGCCAGCATCCCTCTCTTTCTCAAATGCCAAACCTTGACCAGCATGCTCCCTTTTCTATCTTCAACCCCTTGCAATGCATCTCCCTTTCTCTCCCACCTGCTCCTTACCCAGCAACCTCTTTTTCAGTTTTTCTCACCTACACGCTAATTGCCAGCAGTAATCCTCCTCTCTCCCCCATCTGCCTGCCCAGAAGCATCCCGTTCTCTCAAACACCCACCCTTTGCCCAGCCTCTATCCAAACATCCTGCCCTACATCATCCTCCGTCAACCCCTTGCCCAGCAACAACCTCCAATGTCTCCACCTCCTGCCCAGATGCATCTCTTCCCCATCTCCTTCACCAGCAACATCCCCCACTCCCTCCCACCCCTTGCCCATCAGCAACAGCAGCTCTCTTTCTTTCTCACCTCCCCCCCCCCAACTTCCTGCCCAGCAGCAGTTCCTCTTTGACTCATCCCTTCACTACCTGCTCAATGGTAATTCTCTTCCCTCTCTGTATTTCTCCATCTCCTACACTTTCCAGTTTACAATGTTGTATATTTGTGAGTAGCAGCAGCAAAAAATGCAGCAACTTGAAATAAAAATAGCAAAAGAAAAAGTACCAGGAGCCTTCAAAAAAGGGACATAAAACCTTTAATCATATGCATTGGTGAAACAATCCTTGAATGGGCCCGACACAGTCCATGTTTCGGTGCTTAGCGCCTGCGTCAGGGGTCTACATTAGACACAGAAACAATGGTTAAAAAAAGAATAATATGCATATATATATATATATATATATATACACACATATATACATATACATATATATACACATATATCTTTATATATTAGGAACCATAAACATTGGAGCAAATACATAACATATAGAGTCAGAGACATTCAAAAACATGTATTATATAAAACCATAAAATATAAAATGAACATGCTGGTTTATATACACAGAGTCATAAAATAAACATCATAGTGTGTATATTGAAAAAATAAAAAGTCAGTGTGATCAGCAGAGCCACACAGTACAGAGGCACGAATGACCAGGGCCACTTTCACATAAGGAGCCCTGGGAAAACTCATTTTATTTCCCTTATACACTGCCATCTTATCTTTCCTTCTCTCCTCAATCCCTGTTACTATAATGCTGCCAGCTCAATGCTTCAGCTTTTGTCCTTTGCATGTGCAGATGGGAGGCCAGCTGCACCCTGATTGCTCCTTCCAATTCATGCATACCACGGCAAGCAAAATCTCAAATTTATTCCAGAAGAGCCAAAGCCTTAGTTGGAGTTTATTAACAGTCCCGACTAAGTTCAACAAAGCTGGTATACTGGTACACAGTAGGGATGACCAAAAAGAAGGATAGGAAAACCTGGCTCCCAAAACAAGTTCTTTATACTGCCTGCATCAGGAATCCATGAATTCTGAGATAACGTAATAAGTAGTATGGCGTAAATACTGTAAAACCACTGAAAATACAGGAAACAGCAGCAGGTCTCTATTGTGAATGCCAGGCTGAACAGTCTGTGGGGCTCCTATTTTTCTCTTTTGCTTTGAGCACAGGCACACAGCACACGAGTTTCTCACTCAATAC
The DNA here is from genome assembly GCF_901765095.1 of Microcaecilia unicolor. Classification (NCBI taxonomy): domain Eukaryota; kingdom Metazoa; phylum Chordata; class Amphibia; order Gymnophiona; family Siphonopidae; genus Microcaecilia; species Microcaecilia unicolor. Next base: position 192,946,058 of record NC_044032.1, read on the forward strand.
CATGGCCCAAGCCCATATATGCTTTGAAAGCCAAAACTGATACCTTACACATCATACATGTTCCTACAGGAGGCCACTATAGCTGTTTTTAAAAAAGGAGAAACATGGCCATTGGGAATCCAACTTCTTACATGCAGTCATTTTATGGGTATGAGTCATGCAATTGATACACACCCCTTTCTGTGGTACAACTAAAGTGGTTTACATATTATATATGGATAATTTCTCTGTCCCTAGTGGTCTTACAGTTTATTTTTTGTACCTGGGGCAACGGAGAATTGGTGGACTTGACTGGCGTCACAAGGATTTGCAGTACAAATTGAATGTATCACTGGATGGGAGCTTAGAACTAACCTAAAGGTGTATTGGGTGTCAGTGGTACAGTACATGTCATCAGGGTCAGTGATCTCAAAATCTTGAGCGATAAGGCCAAGGGCTAAGAAATGGGTAATATACATATTTGGTAGTTCCACTCATTGGGTCATTTCACATTTCCTCTTCACTCTGCTTCCTACTCTTTCCCAACCCATTCTCCTCTTTCTGCTTCATATCTTCAACTATCACACATGCCTCCCATGTTACCCCATCTAAGGGTGTCCAGCTAGCACTTGGTGTTGTAAAACTCCTAGTTGTTTCACAGGTAAGAGACTTAGGAATCAATCTTGAGTAGAGGTTTGACTTTTCTTCATAGCTGTCCTTGGCCATTATATCAGCCTTTGGAACACTGAAAATTCTACAACTGTTAAAGCCATATGTGTAACAAATGGACTTGAGGAAAGTGACCAGGACACTTTTGATATCTGGGCTAGATTATTGTACTGTGGGTTGGTTTTATTTGTCTACATGGGAAGTTGGTGAAGTAACGTCACATTGTATTGGAGTAGAGGAGTAGCCTAATTGTTAGTACAGTGGATTGAGAATTAGAGGAACCAGATTCAATCACCAAAAATAATGAAAACGATCAAAAACAGCAAACTTAAACAACATGAACAGAAGGAAACTTTTGATTCATATGCTCCAATAATAAACTTAAAATAACAGAAGCACAAAAACAGATATGAAGAAACAGAAATCAGATATATTTAGAGAGAACACAAAAACAGCTCTGCAGAAAACTGAAAAAAGCATCAGTGTGGTGAAAATATCAACTACTAAAGCTGAATCACAAAGGTTTTGGAGAAATTTGTGTACAAACCCAGCAGAGCACAATGGAGAAGCAGAATGGTTAACCAAAATATGAAAACATTTGGGAAAAAGCAAAGAACTGGATTTTAAAAGCAGGTTATAAGTGCCCCAAATGAAAGACCAAAAGCCCAGAGGTTAAGAATAGCCATATTGGATCAGACCAATGGTCCATCTAGCCCAGCATCCTGCGTCCAACAGTGGCCAATTCAGGTCACAAGTACCTGGCAGAAACCTAAATAGTAGCAACATCCCATGCTACCAATCCTACGACAATAGATGACTTCCCCAATAGCAGACAATGGACTTTTCCTCCAGGAACTTGTCCAAACCCTTTTAAAACCCAGAAATGCTAATCACTGTTACCACATCTTCTGGCAATGAGTTTCAGAGCTAACTATTCATCGAGTGAAAAAATATTTCCTCCTATTTGTTTTAAAAGTATTTCCATATAACTTCATTGAGTAAAAAAAAAAATTGATTCATTTTTACCTGTTAAACATCAATCAGGATTTTGTATACCTCAATCATATCCCCCTCCCCCTCCAAACTGAAGATCCCAAACCTCTTTAGCCTTTCCACATGTGAGAGGAGTTCCATCCCCTTTATCATTTTGGTTGTTCTTTGAACCTTTTCTAATTCTGCTATATCTTTTTCCAGATACGGCGACCAGAATTGAACGCAATACTCAAGGTGAAGTCGCACCATGAAGCAATACAGAAGCATTATAATATTCCTAATAATTCCTAGCATCCTGTTTGCTTTTTTGGTCGCTGTCACACCCTGGGTGGAAGATTTAAGCATATTGTCTACAATGACACCTAGATCTTCTTCTTGATTGCTGACCCCTAAAGTGGACCACAGCATCAGGTAACTATGATTTGGATTATTCTTCCCAATGTGCATCACTTTCCTGTTTTTCCCTTGTGTTCATTTTGCATTTGTCCACATTAAATTTCATCAGCTATTTAGATGCCCAATTTTCCATTTTCTAAGATATTCCTGCACTTTTTCACAGTCCACGTGTTTCAACAACTTTGAATAGTTTTGTGTCAGCTGCAAATTTAATTACCTCACTTGTTCCAATTTCCAGATTATTTATAAATATGTTAAATAGCACCAGTCCCAGTACAGATCTCTGCAGCACTCCACTGTTCACTCTCCTCCATTAAGAAAAACGGCCATTTAATCCTACCCTCTGTTTTCTGCCCAATAACCAATTCCTAATTCACAACAGAATGTTGCCTCGTATCCCAAGACTTTTTAACTTTCTCATAAGTCTCTCATGAGGAACTTTGTCCAAATCTTTCTGAAATTCTAAATACACTATTGGGCTCATTTTCAAAAGAGAAAAATATCCAAAGTGTCACCTATTTTGCAGACGTTTATCTATGCAATTCATCTGGAGTGCATCCAAATCACAAGGAGACGTATTGGGGCATTTCAAAGGCAGGATTAGGGCATGCCTAACACTTGGACATTTTAGAACTATAATGGAACAAAAACGAGCAGGACTAAGACCAAGATGTTTTGGTCTAGACCTGCTTTCAGAAAGAATAAGGCACAAAAAGTGCCCTAAATTAGCAGATGACGACTGGAATCAGGGGTGACCCCCCCCCCCCAAGTGGTGTAGCGGCCGCTCCCCCAGATTTCAAACGAAAACAGTGCCTACCTCGCCTGCTGCTGAGCCGCCACACAGCAGCATGGATTTTATTTTAAACTTTGCTGCACTTCTTCTCCCCTTTCTCTCATCATACCAAAACGACCGTCCCTCTTCCTTCCTCTCCTCAAACACTCTCCCCCCGACCCGAGCCTAGCAGATTAACACCAGGGGTTTTGCTTTCTCGTCCCCCTCCCTTCTTCAAACCTGCTTTCTCTAGCAGCCCCTCCCTGCTGCTGTTTCCCTGCAGCGATCACAGGCTGCCTGAGCCAGAGTCTGATGCTTCCTTCTGCTCTGCCATAGTCGTCGACTGTCTGCCACCGGGCTGGGCCCTCTGCATTGAAATTACAGCGCCTCTCACCTGTGTGATAAAGTGCTGCAGGCAGCAGCAGATCACCTCCCTTCAGGCCTCCTTCCCTACCTGTGTTCTGCCCTCGCGGAAGTTACGCCAGACGAGGGCGGGACACAGGGAGGGAAGGAGGCCCAAAGGGAGGCGATCTGCTGCTGCCTGCAGCACTTTATCACGCAGGTGAGAGGCACTATGATTTCAATGCAGGGGGCCCGGCCTGGTGGCGGACGGAGAGGGGCAGCGGCAGTGGCGACCTTGTCCTGGCCCCGTCTCTCGGCGGCCCTGTGCTCCACCCCTGCCCCTCTGACACAACTGTGTACGCGAGGGTGGGACATGGCAGAGGGAAGCATTCGGCACCAGCTCAGGCAGCCTGTTAACACTGCAGGGAAACAGCAGCAGGGAGGGGCTAGAGAAAGCAGGTTTGAGGGATGGAAGGGAAGAAGGTTAGATTGAGACAGAAAATGTATCAGCCAAGGAAGTTAGATAAAAACAGAAGACAGCCAGGTGAGTGAGCCTATCTAGCCCAGTATATGCAATAAAAATTGAGTATCACTACAACAGCTTTAAAAAATTAGTGTAGCTGGTAGAAACAGCAGTTAAAAAAAACTATTTTTTGCTCATTTTTCTACACTGTTCCCATTAAGCTGCTGTGTTGAAGTATAATACTTATGATATGATACTTATGCTGACCCAGAATATTTGTTTTCTGACATGCAGAATGTTTGTTTTGACCTGTTGCTACCAGAATATTTGTTTGACAGGTTGCTACCACAACGCTCCGTTGCGGTGGGTAACTCACTACAGGACTGTGCTGAGAAACAAGTCCAAAGGCTGGTGTTTTCATCAGAGGGTACCTGGGAGAGAGGAATGCAGATTGGCCACTCATTGTTCTGTTCCAGGCACACTTGTTTGTGAGCTGTTATAAAAAGAGGGGAGGCCCTGGCTGAAACAGAAGCTCTGTACCTGGTTGGAGGGACGCCTCTTTCCAGTGTGGAATTGTCCCGCAGAATCTCTGGGCAATCATCGGTGCTTCCCCGATTGCTGTTGCAAGCTCAGATGAAGGCTACAATCCTGTGGTGATGTATGTATACTGCATAAGAGTGTTATGTGTTTGTGCCTATTGATGTGTGAACTGCATAAGAGTGTTATGTAATATGCGTGTGCCTATTGATGTGTGAATAAACAATCTTTAAAGCAATATCCGAACCCTTGATTTGCTACAGCTGCCTTTTACTAATCCTTCAAAAGAGAAAAAAAAACAAAACACTGGGGTATAACTGATTCCTAATTACATCCTCTTTCTGCAACAAGGATTCTGTATAACAAGCAACATTTATGAGGACATAAAAGGCAAAGAGGTGGGCAACTCCGGTCCTCAAGAGCCGCAGGCAGGTCAGGTTTTCAGGATATCCACAATGAATATGCATGCTTGCAAATCTATCTCCTGCATATTCATTGTGGATATCCTGGAAACCTGACCTGCCTACGGCTCTCGAGGACCAGAGTTGCCTACCCCTGGCTAGGCTATGAGAGCATGGAAGAGGAAGGCACTGAAAGAGGGGAAAACTAGTAGGGTTTTCTCCATTGCCTATTAAGCAGTGTGTCTTGTGCTCCTCATGGTTCATAACCATAGTAACTGCAATTGTGTACACTGACCAGCCATCTTGTGGAGTGAGGAGTAGCCTAATGGTTAGTACAGCGGACTTTGATTCTGGCAATCTGGGTTCCATTCCCACTGCAGCTCTTTGTGACCTTGGGCAAGTCACTTTACTCTTCATTGCCCCAGGTACAAAAAACTAAGATTGTGAGCCCTCTAGTGACAGAAATAGTACCCGCATTTAATGTGTACAGTGCTGCATACGTCTAGCAGCACTACAGAAATGATTATTTTTTATTAATAGTAATCTAAGGCTTGCCTGGACACGTTTCAGTATAAAGGTAACAGTATGTGGACTCCAAAAGCTGTTTCAGCAACCTGTCCTGTTTGAGGCAGCAACGGTGTCACAAGATGAGGTCATAAGCAGAAAAAAAAAAACACCAGCCAGTTCCAGCTGTCACAATTGTTACATCCTGTAAATGAAATCCCCTACCCCTTACCAGTTGTATTTTCTGGTATTATTTTTTTTCCTGTGACCTGCTTATTCTGTTTCGAACTGTAGCTCCAGAGAACTGGTCAATTATAAATGATTTATTGATCTTTTTGTGCATGAAATGGACAAAAACCATACCACTTTTTTTAGGTTTTTTAAAGAATAAATTCGGTAAGAAACAGATCAACTAAATTTGCCTTTATTTTTCCATATCAGTCTATTTATCACCTTGTAGACAAAGTAAATTTGCCAAAAAGGAACCAAATTCTTCAAAGGCCGAGGCTTAAGTGCTGCCTTTCAACTCTGCATTAAAGCTTCCACAGGATTCTGCATGTGGTGGTGGTGGTGAACACAGTAGCATTAACCAGGAGGCCAACTGAGCTGACGCCCACCAAGGACGTGAAGGTGGACGTGGTAAACTGACTGCCCGCCATCTGGGCCCTCATTTATCACGAGCCTGTAGCCTCTGTTTAGACCCAAATCAGCAGCACACTTCTTACCAACGATCATCAGGTGGCCAAGAAGCTGGAAATTGGGTGTGTGTGTGGGGGGGGGGGGGGGGGGGGGGGGGGGAGAGAGAGAGAGAGAAAAAAAGTGACATTTAATAACCCAGACATGCCCCGCATTTGTTTCTTTAAACAATGCCTCCACACTAATTTTTTTATTGGTCTTGCTCCAAATAGATGCACAACATTCTTAGAATTCACCACAGTGAAAATTTGATTTTGAAATACATGCAATCATAAACAGACATGCCATGCAGGCTTCCACGCTGTTAGGTTGTAGGCCCACAATATTGTCCAATTCCTAACAAATCTAAATCCCTCCTCTATACACCATCGTCTCATCTACACATCAGGGAGGATTCTGTATATTTATTAGGATTTATTTACCACCTTTTTGAAGGCATTCACTAAAGGCGTATAGGTCGCCCAAAGGTAGGTGCTTAATTTTGTTTGTGGATCAAAGACCATAGCAAACGTAATTAGCTAAGCTGGTGATAAGTGCTTGTTAACACCAACTGATTGTTAATTGGCAGTCACTCGGAGTTACACACAGATCTGCTCTATACCTTATTCTATAACATGGGAACCTAATTTTCATAGTGCACAACATCAAAGGAGGCATGGGCAGAATTCCAGCGACAGTGTATTCTACAATACCTGCATTTCTATGCCTGCTATTAATTAGGCGCAGGCGTAAATGCTAACACCCAGAGTTAAATTAGAAAAGTTTTCCCAGCAACAGCATCTTTAATCATATCAAATATGTGTCACCGTTCTTCAAAAACATACTTATTACTCAAGGCTAGGCATGAAATGTGTGCTAAGCTAGTATTCTATAAAGGCCGTTTCACATGGAATAGCCCTTACAAAATTCATCCTTAGCACAGGTCGTACCACTGGTTGACCTACACAGAATACCACAGATCGGGACTCCAGAGCTCTGCATGCCTCTTGGATCCTGCACATGGAACGGAGAGTACTTCTAAAAATGCAATGCTGTGAATTATGCATTTCAACTTTCTACCTAAAGCCTAAATTTTATATTCCAGAACATCTCTCTCATACTTCCCTGTGCCTCATTGGTACCCATATAGTTGAATCGTCCTTAGCACTATCAAAAATCTAGTCTAGGTGACAATTAAGGTCTACTAGACAGGTGTTACCAAGCGACCCTCACATCCAGCAGCCACCCAGCTATCTACATGCTTAACAACTGAACTGACATACAACTATTGCCCTGATCTTTCCCTTCTGGGCACATGCCCCTGAAGAAACATCTTAGTGCAAAAGGATTACTTCCTGCCATACGTACTTGGATGCTCTCCATTCAGTTAAAGCTTCTCCTCCATGGCACCATAGGAGATGCTAGACTAGAAGTAGGATTGCTCTAATATGTACCTTCACTCCTTCAAGTCTGCTACTCTAGCCTCTAGAGATCAGACTCACTCCCTGAAAGTGGGGAGCTCTGTACACCAAGTCAACACCTACAATTTCTCACCAGATAAGGGACAATTTTACATGGTGGCTATCCTGTCTTTTCACTAAGTCCTACATCTCACTGCTGGACTGCTCTCTGCATCTTAGTATTTATGAGTTGTTTAGTTACTTAAAGTTGCCAAAATAGTAGGAATACTGAAGTAGAACACAACACACCAAATAATCTGGTACAAGGTTGCAAACACTGTGAATTTACTGGTGGCAGGAAAGTCAGGGTGGGGATGCCAGTTTCAGTTCTCCGATTTTCTACAGCAATTTGTAGCCTTTTAATTCAAATACTTTATTTATATTCCAGGCTTCTGAGCATAAGGCAGAACTAGTTAGTCAATAAGGAACTGCTTTCTACTTACAGCTTCATCTGTAGCATCTGCATCTGACAGCTGGGCTATAGGTTTCTTTGGAACCACCAAAAAGTGCGTTGGGGCTTGTGGAGAAATGTCATGGAAAGCAACACACTGAAAAGAAAGACAATTTTAGGTGGTATCGTTTTCAAAAAAATGCACGCAAATACTTAAGCTGAAATCAGTGACCATTAAGTAATAACCCCCTGCTTTACACTCCTATACCTCCACCCAAAAGTAACCCTCTCACCACAGCTGCAACCCACCCCCAAAAAACTACTCTACTAGAACTGTCCCACCAGCCCCCAGACTACCCCCACCCCAAAAAGAAAACTATCACCTCCAGCTACCATAACCACACAACACATGAACAGCACATACAGAACACTCACACAGGAGTGTACTGCATTTTAAGTTATTCAGATTTTTCGCATTCTTTGTTATTTCTATTGTGAAACTTCCTGATTGAATTATGCTTCCTTATTACTTGCTATATGTACTGCTAACTAATATCTGTTGTCATGGACAAGGCTATTTTAAAGTCAAAAAGCGGGAACTGGATCAGGCTCTTCCTCAGGACACCAACCAAAAGTTATAGGTGTTTATTAAAACTGATTCGACATGGTACCAATGTTTCGTTACACGCGTGCCTGCCTCAGGAGGACTGGTAGGTGAACTTGGCAATCACATTTGTCCTTGATAATGCCTTTAGTGGACAGTTGGTGAAAAATGGTGAAAAGCATGTAAAATGTCACTGTTTTGCTGAAAAAAGGCTATTTAAAGAATTGGCAACTAGAATCATAAGATCCAGAGTTTAGAGGAGCCCTGTCAGATATGCTCAGGAGGTCAGGATTCTACCTATTTTTTACATTCATGTCTGGAAGCTAGAAACATGCTTAATGTATGGACATTTTTCAGAGTTTAGAAACCTCATCCCTGCCCCACATTTCCAAGATAACTAGCAGCAAAGAATGTGGATAGGATCCAATCAATGGGAAGACTGTGAGGGCAGAGAGCTGGGACAAGTTAATGTACTGTACAAATGAAGTTTCTGCATATGGTGGGAGATGGAAGAGGAACAAAGCTACCTCCCCAAATGGGGAAAACAGTTCCAACATCTGCTGCATACAAAACATTGATTCACAGTAACAGAGCAATTACAGCATTTCACTTTTCAAAACATGCACAAGATACACATATTTATGCACCAACACACACAGCCATGCCAGCCCACAAATGTATACACTCCATGCAGACACATGCGGGCATATGTGCACGGTGTTGGCACAAGCTAAAATATTTCCGTTTATACTCCAATTTCTGCTCAGTGTCTTATAACCCCTCATATACATCACCTCAGAATATCTCTCACTGTCTCCCACCTCACCAAATTCCTTTTTCTCTTTCATATACCCCCCTCCCCTTTTCTAGGGAACCAGTCATCTCTCACCCCAGGCAACTAATGGGGAACGGTGATGAGGTTAACAAAGCCATAACCTTGTTTTACCACAGAATTGCCCTGGCTTCATCCACCCCACTTGATTTGGATCTCAGAAACAATACTGTTCCACCTGCAACACGTGGTTGGTCTGTCTGTACTGGAGGAGATCCGGGAAATTATAGACCGGTGAGTCTGACGTCGGTGCCGGGCAAAATGGTAGAGATTATTATAAAGAACAAAATTACAGAGCATATTCAAAAGCATGGATTAATGAGACAAAGTCAACATGGATTTAGTGAGGGGAAATCTTGCCTCACCAATCTACTACATTTCTTTGAAGGGGTGAACAAACATGTGGATAAAGGTGAGCCGGCTGATATTGTGTATCTGGATTTTCAGAAGGCGTTTGACAAAGTACCTCATGAAAGACTACAGAGGAAATTGCAGAGTCATGGGATAGAAGGTACTGTCCTATCGTGGATTAAAAACTGGTTAAAAGATAGAAAACAGACAATAGGGTTAAATGGTCAGTATTCTCAATGGAGAAAAGCAGTTAGTGGGTTTCCCCAGGGGTCTGTGCAGGGACCGCTGCTTTTTAACATTTATAAATGACCTAGAGATGGGAATAATTAGTGAGGTAATTAAATTTGCTGATGACACAAAGTTATTCAAAGTCATTAAATCGCGGGAGGATTGTGAAAAATTACAAGAGGACCTTACGAGACTAGGAGACTGCACGTCCAAATGGCAGATGACGTTTAATGTGAGCAAGTGCAAAGTGATGCATGTGGGAAAGAGGAACCCAAATTATAGCTACATCATGCAAGGTTCCACGTTAGGAGTCACTGACCAAGAAAGAGATCTAGGTGTCGTCGTTGATGATACGTTGAAACCTTCTGCTCAGTGTTCTGCTGCGGCTAAGAAAGCAAATAGAATGTTAGGTATTATTAGGAAAGGAATGGAAAACAAAAATGAGGATGTGATAATGCCTTTCTATCGCTCCATGGTGCGACCGCACCTCGAGTATTGTGTTCAATTCTGGTCGCCACATCTCAAAGAAGATATAGTGGAATTGGAAAAGGTGCACAGAAGGGCGACACAAATGATAAAGGGAATGGGACAACTTCCCTATGAGGAAAGGCTAAAGCGGCTAGGGCTCTTCAGCTTGGAGAAAAGGTGGCTGAAGGGCGATATGATAGAGGTCTATAAAATAATGAGTAGAGTTGAACGGGTAGATGTGAAGCGTCTGTTTACGCTTTCCAAAAATACTAGGACTAGGGGGCATGCAATGAAGCTACAATGTAGTAAATTTAAAACGAATCAGAGAAAATGTTTCTTCACTCAACGTGTAATTAAACTCTGGAATTCGTTACCAGAGAATGTGGTAAAGGCAGTTAGCTTAGCGGAGTTTAAAAAAGGTTTGGACGGCTTCCTAAAGGAAAAGTCCATAGACCATTATTAAATGGACTGGGGGAAAATCCACTATTTCTGGGGTAAGCAGTATAAAATGTTTTGTACTTTTTTGGGATCGTTCCAGGTATTTGTGACCTGGATTGGCCACTGTTGGAGACAGAATGCTGGGCTTGATGGACCATTGGTCTTTCCCAATATGGCAATACTTATGTACTGTAAGGATAAGCTGTGTGGTACACAAATTTCTAGCTGGTCTTGCAAGACCTGAGACTGCAAAACCAGACTTAAGTCCTCGGGCCACACCTAGCCAGTCAGGTTTTCAGGACACCCACAATGAATACATATAAGACTTGCGTAGAATGGAAGGTGGTACATATAAATTTATCTCATGCATATTCATTGTGGGTATCTTGAAAACCTGAATGGCTAGATGTGGCCTGAGGACCGGGTTGAAAACCCCAGTACTGAGATAAATTACACGTTGCAGATGGAGCAGGACCGTTTCTCTGGCTGCAGCTAATGTAAAACCAAACACTGGGGGGGGGACAAGTGCCAGGATTCAAATTTCTAGGTCCCTGCAAGCTAACATCTTATATCCAACTTGTTTCTTTAAAAATAAACCTATTGATCATGTCTACTGTGTCAGACTTCTTGGATGCTTCCCTTGTGTTATATTCTTACTAAAGTGGATTTCATCAGGGTCAAAGCATCAAGACCAGTTTGGTGTCTGATGCTAAACCACAGCCATGTTAGACTGGGATGCCTCAGCACTGCTTGTAACGTCAGATTTGTCAGTGCTCGATATTGTCACTATTATGTTTGAACAATATAGATATTGATGGCTTACCGTTACCATGGTTTTGTTCCTGTCTACAAGAGTACAATTAATGACAATGAATCTCTTTGGTTCTCACTACAATCTAGGGTGCCACAAGGATCTCCCCCATTTCACCCATCTTTACATGCTGCCTTTTGTTAAACTAATTTGTAAAAAGGCTTTATTTATTTTTTAAAAATTTATGCTGATACAATTCAGTTGATGATATCAAATGACTATAAGGCAGGCTATCCTCGTTCCCAACTGGCAGATATTTGAGTTGGTTGTCTGAAAGTAAATTAGTTTTAATGTGCCAAAAACAATGGTGTTGTGTTGGGGGGAGGGGGGGGGCACGCTTTCAAAATGTAGTCACCTTAATCTGGTGTAACAAAAATTAGATAGGCTGATGGCACCTACTAATCATTCTGAGGCATGAGTTTTCACAGACCAGAGCGTATTTCATCAGATGCATGGTGTTGTGGGCGAGTTGTCACCCTTGCCCAGAGGGGGTATTCAGTGTACAGGTGGGGTTCTGTCCACAACCTGAGTGGTTCTAGATTTATACCTAGCGTTAGATGCTACAAATGGAGCTGGTTCTTAGATAAATTAAAGCTGGTTCATAAGTTGTGTTATCTAGTACCACCAGACTTTCATTCTTTAACATCTAGGCTTGTCTACTTTGGTTCTGCAGTCATTACAGCTAGTTCAGAATGGAACAGCCTGCTCAATAGAGGGATATGGCATTTGGAAAAATATGAGCACTGCTATTATCTTTGCTTTGGTTGCCAACAGCACAAAAAGACCAATGTCTACAAGTCTGTATCTTGATCTTTAATGTTCAAGGCAAGGGTCTTGATCTGGTGCCTTATGTTCCAGGATAAGGTATTGCGGTCACAGGGTATAAATCTAGAATGTACCATTTTATTAAAGAAAGACCACTAATTGTAAAGAAATTCACCTTCTTGGTTGTGGGTCCACTGATCAGAAGCACAATCCCAGAGACGTTAAGGAAGAACAGGATTTTACGACTTTTGTAAACAGCTGAAAGCCTAGCTACTTGAGCAGACCCTTAGTACTTGACAATAATTATTATAATTTGGGGCCATCTAAAGAATTTTCCCTATATATATATATATATATATATATACACACACACTGGTTTTAATGTTATTATTACATTCTGAGCAGTCTTGTTGACTGGAATAAGCAGAACATAAGATTTTAAAATAAAATCGTGTCCAGCATGTATCAAGCCCTGATTGTTTCCTTCTGGGTATATGTAGTTAAAAACACCTGCACCAAGTTCTATAGCTGAAAGATTTAATACCAAAAAAAGACAAGTTTCATCTTGTCTGACCCTACAAAAATCTGGGTAACTCTAGAGTTCAGATTGCAAAACAACAACTTTCCTGAAGGAATACTTTAAGAGCCCACATCCTATCAGCTTTTAAGGCAAACAAAACCACAGAAGCATAGCATCTTCCTGTGGCTGATTTTAAGTCATCAAAATATTCACATTTGCTGACACTACAGAATCCTGATTTCCCAACAGTGTCAGCCCTTACACCAGGAGTCAAATATATTAAAAAGTTCAGAAATCTTAAGAAATTTTCAAGATGCTTCGCTTTCTTCTGAAAGGCCAAATTATCGTTCCAACACTTCAAGTCATTGGAAAAAGGAAACTCTAGCCCCTTATCCCTGCAACTGTTCTTCAAAGTCCTTAAATGGCAAGATCGCATTCCTTGCACCTGGTCAAACTTGCTCAGAAACACATAGTTGTCCTCAACAGCCAGAGCTCAAATTCTTGTAATCAACAGACCAAACTGCAGAAAGAACTCCTGGAGACGGCGAGAGCACATACTTGGCCAGGATAGGAACCACCACCACCTCTAAAACTGCTGCCCTTGAGCAGTCATCATCCCCGCCCCTCCACTCACCCCCATGGGGTTCCAACACCATTGCACCATACACCTTTCCTCTTCCTTTTGACCCAATGGCAGCTTGAACACCTCTCCCGCCTCCACTATCTGGGTCTGTTCTTTGTTGACACTATGTGCTATATCATCCTGAAATGATGATGATGTCGATACCAAGGGAGTGGCAAGTCACCCATCTAAATCAGCACTGCAGGGGAGATCCTTCTTCAGAGCAGAGTCACATTCAGGATCACAGCAGCTTGCTAGTCTAGGCGAGATTGCTCTTCTCTTACAATCACTCCCGTACACAAAAGATGTCACGAGTAAATGGGGCTCAAAACAGTCCGAGAAGTGTCAGCTGGATAGACCTTTGCTTTCACTTTGCACTTGGTCATGGACTACTTCATTCAACAGAGTAAGCTTTATTTTGATTTGAGTTTCTCTGCCTTCTGTTCTAAACCCAAATAATGTGTGATTCTGCTATACACCATCTTGGAACCCTTCCCCCATATTATATTACTTTGATAAATATAGGGTGGAGTGCAAACCACACCAGGAGTAAGGATCTCTTACTGATTCTAAACGTTCCCAATTCAGCTCAGAAAACTGAAATGGCTCCAACTGCCATATGATAGAATATTTTGAGATTTCCTATAAGGGGAAGAGAGGGACATAGTAACACCACCCACTGCTCCTCTTCAAAAACCGTCAGGCACAATCCAGGTGGTCAAATTACAATGACAGGCCATCAACCTCAGAGGCACAAGTGTGTGGGAAGCATATAGAATAAATTATTAGGTATTTTGTTCTTTGCTATAACTGCCAATGAAATCCAACTCTCCTATCTTTTGCTGAGAGTGAAAAAAGTTTTCATATTTCTTTTATGAAAAAAAAAGTGTGCACCACCCGGTGCAGGGATCTGGGTTCAGACATACCAGGGGGGGAAAAAAAAAAAAAAGACTAGGAAAATAAACCATACAAAGGGCCCTGTTTACTTGCATTAGTGTTTTTAGATCGCCTATACTTAGCACGCGTGCTAACCATGTAGGCACATACATGTTTAACACGTTAAAAATGTTAACGTGCCTATAACGCTGCTTAGTAAACACGGCCCAAAGTGTGCAGTCCTTAAATCAATCTGTATTTCAAGTAATAGGAAGATAATGGGATAGATGTGTAGCACCAGGCTGACAACCAACAAAAGGCAAGTTCAAATGGTGCTGTTACTCTTATTTCTTTATTTGTGACATTTATATCCCACATTATCCCAAACAAGTCTGAGTTCAATGTGCTTACAACAAACAGTATAGGATACATAAAGAATAATGCATAAGAAAATAACTTGTACATGAAGCTAAGAGAAGGTTAACGGTAAAGAGTAATAAGCAATTCAGGTAATAATTAGTTGTTTGAGATATGGTTGTTCTTTGCGAAGGTTTAATTGAATAGGAACGATGTGAGGATTTTGCAGAATCTAGTATATTCCTGTATATTTCTTATTTTGGGTGGTAAGGAGTTCCACCATTTGGTTCCTAGATTAGTGAAATCTGCAGAATGGACAGTTTTGAAGATCACTTTTAGAGCTCTTGGGCATGTCACTTAACTCTTAATTGCCTTAGGTACAAAATTAGATTATAAACTCTCTGGAAACCGAGAAATACCTACAGTACCTAAATATAAAACTTACCTTGGCTACTACTGAAAAGGGTGCGAGATAAATTTAAGTAAACAAACATCTCAATACCGCATCCCACAAATTTTAAGAGATTCGTCTTCCCGTTTCCTATCTATACAAACATTTGCTTATTTCCGATCTGACGAAGAAGGGCAACCTTCGAAAGCTTATCAAGAAATGTATTAAGTTATGTCCAATAAAAAAGGTATCATCTTATTTTCTTTGCCATATTTTAATTTTGTTTGATTTCTATTGATAACCTTTAAGAGTGGACTAACACGGCTACCACACCTCTCTACTATACAAACATATAAACCGCACAACAGTACATTAGCGTGTAATAGAAAAGCAAAAACAATTAATAGTATGAATGTAAAGCAGAGCGGAGGCCCGCTATCAGCCTAACGGAATGTACCTGCCATTCGAGGTCACCTTCTGCACCGCTACATAGCTTTAATGACTAACTTACCTAGATCGCTCCATGCTATGAATTCTATTTCTACTACCAGCTTCCAAAGCTCCGCGAAGGTTGACGCCGGGTTTTTCTTCTGCTGCTTAAAACACACAACACCAATGAGCTATCCAACGACATGCAGAAGCCAGTAAGCCGTGGGCCTGCAATCCGCAGAGAAAAGCTAGAGCCACAGCTCTTCCAAACATACCTGCTCATCCTCATAGATGATTTAGCCGGGATCTCCTTGCGGATGATCTTACCGAAAATGGTCTCACCGCCCGGCCGAGCACTCTGCGCCTTGCTAATCTCATCAGCCATGCCTGCAGAACACCAGCGCTGGCGGCACGACGTGTTAAAACAGAATGCGCACGCGCACCACCTAAATCAGCCAAGTCAAGCTCATTGCCGCTGCGGCGCTGCTGCTTTTGCAGATTACCCTCTTCGCCGGGAACGTTCAGCGTTCTGATTGGGCGTGGTCATTATCCTGCCCTCCTTGTGACGACATAGAGGCAGCCAAGTTCCGGGAGCTATTACCGGCTGGAGGAGCGGCCGGCTAGGCATTAGTTTTACGCAGGCGCAGATGTTTATGTCCTAATCTGACCCACATGGGGCACCCACCCACCACCAGGCAAAATGAAGGTGAGGCGCTGGACTGAGAGTGTCAGTCAGGGTATAGTAACTTCCTGCAGGTCCCCCAGGCTTCACGGTTGATTTTCGGATCCATCTGAGTCTGGATGCCAGATCTACCAGAACGCTAGAAATTTAGGAAGTCAGAACGAGTGAGGGGGCCCTCTCAAAATCATGTAGCAGAGGGTTGGGCAGAACAGGGTACTGCGCTGTTTGGGCAAGAGAGCCGGATGGTAAGGAGGTATCCGAAAGCAGGTTTGGAACTGGTGAGAGCTCCTTCCGCGACTAGCGACCTATGAGTGTTGGAGAACAACATTCCTCTTTGGGAAGACCCTGCACTCTGTTGGATGCTATTTTTGTTGTGTATCTTACTGATCATAGTATGATCATCATACAGTATGCGTATTGGGATGCCGTGGTGGCCCTTGATCTGTTTCAAGGACTCCTGTTTTCTTATTGTTTTAGAGCTAGTCATTTTTTAATAGCACAAAACGAGCCTGTCATTCTGTGGGCAGCTTTGTTGTGGCATAAATGTGTTTTTTTTCGTCTTGCAGTAGATGGGTAGTCACGTTTAGCAGCAGTTTTACTGAGCTGTGCTTTAATGATTTATTTTTGTTAAGTTATGGTGATTGCAGGTTGTCACTTGATCCACATTAACCCAGGCAGGTTAAGTTTTGCCCATCGCATTGATGGATCTTGTAGTCCAGTGGTTCCCAGCCAGACAGGTTTTCAGGATATTCACAATGATTAGTCATCAGTTAAATTTGCATGCACTCCATTGCATGGAAATCTAACTCATGAATATTTGTTGCAGATATCCTGAAAACCTGTTGTAGTCCTTCCTTTCCTAATCTTATCTGGCCATAAAACTGGGTATCCTGGCCCATCTCCTTTAAAAGGGAAGTACCAGAGAGTCAGATTCTAGGCTAGTGTCTCTGTCTCCAATACAGTCCCATTTTGACAGATGAAAACTCACACTGACTCTTTTGATGACCAAAACAAACAAAATTGCAAATCTTAGCTTGCTGAAAAGCGAGAAGCAGCAGCAGTCAAAGATTGTTCACAGTGACAGGTCAGAGCCTTCTGTATGGATTTCTTGTCTAAGGGAAAGCCCAGACTGAAGGAATGGGAGTGGTCATGCACTGGCTGGCTCTGCTGGTTGCATACTGGAGTTGAAGTCTGTGTGGAGAGATGGTTTCTTATGGCCCTGCCATCAGATTTCTTTTTACCCTATTTGTGGTTATGATTGAATCTGGAATCCCATTTTCCTGCTAAACCAGGAACAAAATGCTGGAGGAAAGATGAAGGTTTTTGACAGACTTCAACACAATTTAGTAAGGTGACATTTTCCATCCAAAAGAAAATTCAAGTACAAGGGAGTCATGATCTGAAGTTTCAGGGAGAAAGAGACAGAGGAAACATAAGAAGGTGATAAATGTCTGGAATAACCAACCAGCAGTAGTGGTGGGAGACCAGTACTGTTAGAATTCAGTCATGTTTCAGATAGATTACAAAGGATAATGCCTGGGAGGAAGGTTAGGAGGTTGCAATATTATAAACAAGCTTACCCTTCACACCCTCAAAAACAGACACAACGGAAGAGATAAGGAGAATACAAGGTCAGATGAAGGAAACATGAGCAGGTGACACTGCAAGCCATGGAACAGGTGAGAATCAACATTTCACCTGGAGCAGAGGTAATACCTAGAATAATTAACACACAAACAGATGATCAAAAGCCCCATGCTGTTCCAAACAGTGCTCTAAAAATAGCGCTGGAACAGCGCGGGGTGTTATTGGACCTATGATCAGAGATAATGACATGCTAATTTAAACACGCAATTCTCTCTGATCATAGGGAAGAAGTACGGGAGGATTGTGCCCGAGCATTAGCTTAGACACAATCCTCCTGTACTTGTTTGACAGGTCTGGGCTGTCAAAAGCCCAGACCTGTCAAACACAGGGATTGGAGGTCCATGGGACCACCAGACCCCAAATACCCCTGCCCCGAGCAAGGCAAAATGGGGGCTAGAGGTCCGCCCCCCTGACACAGGTTCAGGGAGGGCTGGAGATCCCGTGGGCCTCCACCCCCCCCCCCCCCCAGCATTTCTAACAAGTCCTTGGTGGCCCAGTGGGTGACTGACGACCCCCCCCCCCCCCCCCCCAGCGACGGGGGGCTGGAAGTCTGGCGAACCTCCGGTCCCTCTGCCCCCTCTCAACACAGGTTCGGGGGGGGGGGCTGGAGATCCCCCTCAGCATTAACAAAATGTAAGCCCCTGGTGGTCCAGTGGGCCGCTGTCAATCCCCCTACCCTTACCCTACCCCTACCTTGAGCTGGAGGAGGGAGGTGGCCTGCCTCCCTCTTCTTCTTTCAACACCGCCTGCAAAATGGCAACGCCCAGCCCTGCCCAGTGTATCCTGGGATGTGCTGAGCAAGGCTTCACACCATAAAAGGGCAGTGAATGCAGCAGCAGAATTGTTAACAGCAGCTGTGTTAGACCAGGTCACAGCAGCTAAGAAGGACATAAGAACTGACATAGAGAGGGCCCGATGCACAAAGGCAGCCGTAAAATTTACCAAGTCACAAACGGCTACCAATGAATGCACAAAGTGGATCACATGCAGATGTGGTGCACGGATCCCCCTTCGTGCATTGGTCACTGTTGCGACTCAGAGCTGTCAAATGCATTTGACAAGCCTGCACAAAAATTCCGCCCTCCCCCCTAACAAAATTCCCTAGTGGTCCCTTATATGGTGTTTAGGTCCACCTGGTGCATCCCAGAATGCACCAGGCAGGAACTGGGTACCAACATTTTGAAACAACAGGGCCCAAGGGAGGAGGTGTTGGTCCTGCCCTCCTGCCTCCAACCTTTTTAAGGTACCGGACAGGGGAGGAATGGGGGGGGGTGTCACTAGATCACCAGGATCATTTGCAGGTGTGCAGGTCCACTGGAGCACCAATGGATTGTTTAGAGGGAGGAGGGGGAGCCTGAGGTCCACTGGAACACCATGGAACTTTGTTTTGGGATCAGGAGGCGGCAGGGGGATCTGGGGTCCACTGAATCACCAGGGAATTTTGTTAGATTGTGTAGGGGGAGGATTGGGGACCACTGGACAACCAGGGAATTTTGTTGGAGGTGTGTGTGTGTGTGGGGGGGGGGGGTCTGTAGTCTACCGGACCACTAGGGCATTTTGTCGGTGTGTGGGCGGGATTGGGAGGCGTGGGTGGGTCTGGGTCCACTGGAACACCAGGAGGCATATTTTCAAAGCACTTTGGGAGGCTAAGTTCCATAGGTTTCTATGGAACTTTGGGAGGCTAAGTGCTTTGAAAATATGCCTCCAGGGAATTTTGTCGGGGGTATCAGGAGGTCTGGGGTCCATTGGACCTCCAGGGAGTTGTTTGTAGGAGTGGTCGTGGTGGGAGAGGCAGGGAGCACAGGCAGGCAGCCTTTGCAATTGCCTGCTTATGCTTCCGTCCTCTCCAACAACTCCAGAGCAGCTGTAAAATTTGCTGTTAGAGCTAGGTGCTATGGAGATGTGCATCGCTGGAATGCTCATTAGAATATTAATGAGCTCGTAATGCATTTGCATGGTGGCTGCTAATGTCACTTAAAACCCCTTTGTGCATTACTGGCTAAATAACGTTTGCTTTAGACTGGTTACTACCAGTTTAAAGCAAACATTCCCAGAACGGTAGGCTTTGTGCATTGTGCCCTGAGATCAGTGGTCCATCGAGCCCAGTCTCTTTTGGACAGTCTAGGTCACAAGTACCTGGTAGGAGGAGTAGAATTTTATAGACCTCTATCATATCTCCTCTCAGCTATTTCTGCATCTGCTGAAAACATCCAATTCGCGATTTACGAAAGGCAGAATTTGGACATTTTGCACTACGGTTCGTCTAAATAGCAAGGGAGGAGTGTTTTGGGCAGGCCCAAATTTAGGAGGTCTTTCAGCGATAATAGAAGAGGAAGAAAGATAAAATCACATCCAGGGTACAAAAAAGTGTCCTGTTTGAGCAGCTGACCACTGGAGGAACGTAGGCATTTCTCCTCCTTAATCTCCCAAAGGTTACTGGCTCCCTCCCACCCCCACCCCACCCCCAAGAAGTGAAAGTGACAGTGGCTACCAGGCTGTATGAAAGCTTCAGGTTTTATGGCCATTCCTAATAGAGCAGCAAGCAAGTGTAAGGAGTAGCCTAGTGGTCAGCGCAGTGGGATTTGAACAATGGGACCTTGATGTAACTCCCACTTTAATTCTTTTATTTCAGTTCAAATTTGTGAGTCCTCCTGGACCATAGAAATACCTATTCTATCTGAATTTATAAAACTCCTGCAAGCATGAGGGCTATTTCAGTTGTCTAACTTTAGGTACAGTAGGTTTTTATCTATTCTTGCAGGGCTCATCTATATAAATAATTCCCACCTCCAACGTTCTGAAGCTCACTCCGTGCCACTGAAGCCCTGAAGCCTGCCCCTGAAGCCCCCCCCCCCCCCCCCCCCCCCCCCCCCCCCCCCCCCCCCCCCCCCCCGTAGTGTTTGTAGGGTCTCAGCAAACTCATAGCTCCGCCCTCAGCCCCGCCCACCCCTGACATAATTCGCAACTCCAACGTTCTGAAGCTCACACCGTGCCACTGAAGCCCTGTAGTGTTCGTAACCTCATTCAGCACCACTCATACAGCCGCCCTCAGCCTCGCCCCTCGCACAATACGTCACTCGCTACGGATTCTACTACAGCCACTCACATCACCCCTCTCCCGCTCCAGCCAACCCGCATCTTCTCATACCTCCATCTTCTGATTGATTATGCTGCCTGCGACTGTGACGAGCCCTCAGCCCGCCTCACCCCACCGTCACGCGACGAGCTCGCCAATCACCGCTTGCCTCACAAACTACCTCCCACACATAACTACCGAACTACAAGCAGTGGCAGAAGATGATGCGGATAATGTAGCCCAGGCTCCACCACCCACTGCTGCTGTCACCCGGCTCAGAAGAATCGCATTGGTGCCTTCCAACTCCGTACCGGGGCTAAGAGAGTAGTCGGCGCACTTGGGAAGCAGGGGCATGGCATGTGTCCTCTTTTTTGGGGGAGCAAATATGGTAACCCTAGCCCTGCTCCCTCCCCCTACGTCTTCGTTTTGAATGTTGTGAGGGGCTGAAGGTGGATCATGGCTCTGGTGGCCTGCCCTTTTCTGCTCCCTATGTTTTAAACAGTGGTGTGGCTTGAGAGAGGCACTTTTGAAAACAAAGCCAATGTTGAGTATGATAGTCTGTATTGAATAGTTTGGGTGCTGTGGGGTAGGGCCCTCACACTAATGAAAAACCAATACAAAGTAGTCATGAACAGCACTCGTCACTCCTCAGATTATACAATCTTGTTTGTTTTCTGGATTAAATGAAGTTGTTTTGCCTACGGTACTGTTAATTAATATAATGTGCCTTCTTAACAGGTTTTACAGCTGTTCAGAACATTACACCGAACAAGGCAGCAGGTTTTTAAAAATGATCCCCGAGCACTGGAAGGTAAGAGAATTTTAGACTGAATCGGAGCATGTATTCTGTCTAATGATTTAAAAGTTATTATTTTCCTCTATAACTATATTATGCAAATGCCAGCCTTCCCCTTCAGTTCGGATGCCAGTTGTAGGCTTTGCTACCTATGACTCCTGAATAGAGCTCTACTAGGTTTGTCAGCCTAATCTGTTGGAAAAATCTACCATATTGGAATGTTACCCCAGAGTATGGAGTGCGAAAATGTCCTTGGGAGATTTGGAAGCAGAAACTAATGTTACATTTATACTTAATATATGCATTGCACCAGCTCCTGTAAGTTTTATAGCACATGTCTTATTGATGCAATGTCCTGTGTTTGGAAATACAAAAATTTAGGAGTAGATATTCAAAGCGATTTGAATGGCCAGAAGAGACTCCTGGCTGTTTAAATTGCTTGTGTGGCACTACCCGGGAATATTGAGTGGCACTTATCGTTTATTTATTTACTATACCGTTACTTATTGCATCGGCAAAACAGAACGGTTTACATTGTAGAAATATACATTTAAAACACAACATACAAACTAAGAAATCTAGTATTTGTGGTGGTCAGTGCAACTGAATATTCCCACTAACTAGCTAGGGGTCCTTTTTCTAAGCGGCGGTAAAAAGTGGCCTGCGGTAGTGTAGGCACATGTATTGGGCACGTACCGGGCCAGTTTTCCCACATCTGCAAAAAAGGGCTTTTTTTTTTTTTTAATGGGACGGGAAAAGGGCCTACGGTCAAACTGAAACCAGCGTTTGCCGAAAACCGGCCTGAGCCCTTAACGCCACCCATTGATCTAGCGGTAAGGGTTCATGCGCTACACACACGATGACTGGACAGCGTTCACCAAGTGCAGATTACTGCCGGAAAAGACACGCATCGGAAGAAATAAATAAATCATCCAGGCGGTATAGCGTGCACCAAATCTGAAATTATTGCCAGGGGGTGCGGTAGCCTGGCGGTAGTCTCATTTTGGTGTGTGCTGCATGCTAGGGGCCCATTTACAAAGGCGCACTGAAAAATGGCCTGCAGTTTTGTAGATGCGTGTTTTGGGTGCGTGCAGAATCATTTCTCAGCTCATCTGTAAAAAATGCCTTTTTTAAATTTTTGCTGAAAATGGACGTGCAGCAAAATGAAAATTGCCACATGTCCATTTTCAGGCTTATTTTCGAAAGAGAAGGACGCCCACCTTTCGACACAAATCGGAAGATAGGCATCCTTCTCCCAGGGTTGCCCAAATTGGCACAATTGATAGCCGATTTTGGGCGTCCCCAACTGCTTTCCGTCATGTGGACAACCAAAGTTCCCGGGGGCGTGTCGGAGGCTTAGCAAAGGCGGGACTTGGGTGTGCCTAGCACACGGGCATCCTAGACCAATAATTTTAAAAAAAAGGGTGACCCTGACGAGCACTTGGACGACTTTACTTGGTCCTTTTTTTGTTACGACCAAGCCACGAAAAGGTGCCCGAACTGACTAGATGTCCACCGGAGGGATCACCTCCCCTTACTCCCCCAGTGGCCACTATCCCCCTCCCACCCTCAAAAAAATAGTTTAAAAATATTTTGTGCCAGCCTCCAATGTCATACTCAGGTCCATCGCAGCAGTATGCAGGTTCCTGGAGCAGTTTTAGTGGGTGCAGTGCATTTCAGGCAGGCGGACCCAGCCACCCCCCCCCCCCCCCACCTGTTACACTTGTGGTAGTAAATATGAGCCCGCCAAAACCCACCACAAACCCACTGTACCCATATGTAGGTGCCCCACTTCACCCGTAAGGGCTATGGTAATGGTGTACATTTGTGGGTAGGAAAACTTGGGCGCCTCTTTCGATTATGCCCCTCTTTGGGTCTGAGACCTTACCGCCAGCCATTGACCTAGCGGTAAGGTCTCATTCGGTAACTGGGCAGTAATGGTCTATGCTCGTAGAATGACGATTACTGCCCGCGCCCCAGAAAGTAAAAATATTTTCTGGCACTCCTAGCGGATGCGAGTCAAAAATGAAATTACCGCAAGGGCCACGCGCATAGGCACCTACGATGCTTAGTAAAAGGGCCCCTAGGTTTGGGACAAAGCATGGGTGGAGTACCTACTTAGTTGGTTAGCAGAAATATTTAGTCTGCTAACTGGCTAAGTAAACACACAAAAGGGGTCCTTTTACCAAGCTGTGTTCAAAAGTGGCTGGTATGTGGGTTTTCTGTGAGCTGGAGCCTCTTTTAGCGCAGCAGTAAAATGTCCATGTTTCCGTTTTTTTTTTTTTTTTTTTGTAATGGCCACATGCTAATTTCCCCATTACCGTGCCTGTTCAGGAGGCAGTAAGGGCTCTAATGTTACTCCCGTGCAAATTGGGATCGTGATTAGCTCAGGCATGCCCACTCTCCACCCATGGGCACGCCTCCCAGTTTTGCTCTTTTAGCATGTGGTAGGCCCGCCTTAGGCCTATCAAGCCTTAGTAAAAGGGTCCCAAAGTTAGAACAGCAAAACAGTTGTCTTCACTTTGGGTGTCTTTTACAAAGGTGCAGTAGTATTTTTTAGCGTATGCTAATGGTTAGTGTGCACTAAACGCTAGAGACGCCCATATATTACTATGTAAAAGACCCCCTCTATGCAGTGAGTTAACGAGGCATCGGTTGCCCGGTTAACTTCTAGGTTATCGGTCATATCCAGATACTCAGTGCCAGGAGCTGCTTATGCTCTGGCATTGAATATCCAGGGTTAATTCAGCCCATGGCTGGAAGCGGTTTGTAAGCCACTCACTGTTGCAGGCTGAATATTGACCCGTTAATTGTAAGGAAAGTTTCCTTTCTGAAAGTATAGAGCAGTATGCTTAAGTGCTACATATTTAGGGGTAACTTGGCAACCAAGCAAACTTTTTGAACTGGTGCTGCTTAGGTGCCTCTCTAACAGCCTAAAGCTAAAATTTATTCCTTTAGTTGAATGTAGCTCAAGGTGAGTTACATTTAGGTATACCAGGTATTTCCTTAATTACGTCATAGCATTTGCTGTGTTAGAGGCCTATGAAAAAGGAAAAGCTTTGTGATGCATGCTGGAGAAACCTTGTGAATTATAAGCACATAACGACAACGAGTATACAAATGTGTATTGAGTTTCTGGACTGCTGCTTGTTTTCCTATGTTGTGTTAATTTTGGGGCCCTTTACTAAGCTGCAGTAAAAGGGGCCCTGCGCTAGCAGCAGCAGACGTTTTTGCCAGGCGCCAGGGCCCCTTTTACTGCATTGGGTAATAAGACCAAAAAATAGAAATGGTTTTGCGGTAAGTTCACACTTGCTTCACAGCTATTTCGGGGGAGCAGTTACCGCCACCCACTGAGGTAGAGGTAAGGGCTCCCGCGGTAACCAGACAGCACGTGACTGCCCGATTACCACCAGGTAAACCCTGTGCTAGAAAGGTCTGATTTTTTTTCTTTAGCGCCAGAAATGGTGCACGCTGGGGGTGGAACTGCCGCCGGCACCCACGTTGGGCCAGCAGTAGTTACAGTTTTGCTGTGCATCAAGCCCATTGCCACGAGGCAGCCCTTTAGTAAAAGGGCCCCCCTTGTGCAACTAATGTAGGAACAAAACAACACACTGACTCCTAGTGATCACACTGCAGATGAGGCCCTGGGCCCTCGAGTTAGGGCTGGCAGCGCAGGCTTCAAGTCTGCAAAATACCTAAAGAGCATAAATAAATAAATATTTGGAGATTCTCATACCACAACAATGTTTTTCTCACAAGAAAGGCAATTTAGACTAACTTGATATCAATATACTAATTTTTTCCTTCACTCTGAGGGTTTGTATGACTGAAGCCCATACGTTCTGAGTATTTCTTGACTCTTGTAACGGAAAAGTCACAGGGACTTAGAAGGAGGCAGTTGTGTTTCTTGGGTGGGGAGGGGTGGAATTTAATGCCAGAAACAAATGAAC
The DNA here is from genome assembly GCF_901765095.1 of Microcaecilia unicolor. Lineage (NCBI taxonomy): Eukaryota > Metazoa > Chordata > Amphibia > Gymnophiona > Siphonopidae > Microcaecilia > Microcaecilia unicolor. The sequence continues at coordinate 192,971,483 of NC_044032.1, forward strand.
TAAAATAAGGGACAAGCTTGGAACGAGGCAACAGAATAAACAGTTAAAATAGCTTTCTAAATTCTAGTTTACAACTGAATCTAAAACAGTTAGATGTTTTAACATGCTTTTTGACCTGTTTGAAGTATGATCTCTAGGGCAAGGGCACCAGATATTACTACCCGAACAGGATCTTTGCTAGATAGTGCTTTTGGCAGATGGGGAGGAGCCTCATTCATTTGAGCAGGTGGGGGACAGGGTAAACCGTTGATATAAAAATGATGGTGATTAAAGGCGGGGGGGGGGGGGGAAGGAATAAGTGTTTTGTTTGTTGTTGTTGTGTTTTGTTTTGTTTTTAACTTTCTTTTATTGTAATCTGTTTTAGGGCTAATTTATCATAAGTGTAATAAATTTTATAAACAAATTTTTTTAAGCTGCAAGACTAAAGATTAATGAAGAATTCAAGAAGAACAGGAAAGAGACCTCTCCTGAGAAAGTTGCTGAGGTAAAGGAGTTCTAGACTACTACTGCTACTACTACTACTTATCATTTCTAAAGCGCTACTAGACGTACGCAGCGCTGTACACTTGAACATGAAGAGACAGTCCCTGCTCGACAGAGCTTACAATCTAATTAGGACAGACAAACAGGACAAACAAGAGATAAGGGAATATTAAAGTGAGGATGATAAAATAAGGGTTCTGAACAAGCGAATAAGAGTTAGGAGTTAAAAGCAGCATCAAAAAGGTGGGCTTTTAGCTTAGATTTGAAGACTGACAGAGATGTAGCTTGACGTACCGGCTCAGGAAGCCTATTTCAGGCATATGGTGCAGCAAGCTAAAAGGAACGGAGTCTGGAGTTAGCGGTGGAGGAGAAGGGTGCAGTCCTTCCACTCCTGCTCCTCCTCTTGTGACAGATATGGTAACTGCCGTTCTTCAGCGAGTATCAGTTTGAAACCCACACTGTAGATAATCTGGTAATCACCATCCTCCATGTGTCCGTTTAAATAAAAACAGTAAATGAAAGAAAATAAATTAAGAATACCTTTCCACCAGGAACCAGCCCTGTAGTCCCTCTGGATCAAATAACAATAAATAAAGCTTGCCCCGGAGCTCACCCCAAGGAGCAAGCCCAAGAAGTGTGATCTGCTCCTCGGGCGTGCTCTGCCTTGGCACGGATGCTGCTAAGGTATTTGAATATATATAATAAAATCTGAAACATGCTTATGTCGTTGTGTTCATGTGACTGCGTAGGAGATGGGCAGGCAGCCAATTCTGAGCCTACGGAAATTACTGGTCTCTATAGCACAATGAAGGTAGAGACCCCTCCCAACTTTCTGTATGGGTCTTGGGAGGGGGAGGGGAAGAAGACTTGTTTAGGAACCTACTTTGTGGATGCTTTCCCTGGGCACCAGTGTCTCTCTGTCCTCAGTTTATCGACCACTCGCCTGAAAGAGGCAAAAATCTAGTCCAGTTTTGACGGTATACCTAAGAATATATTCTTTACTGGGTGATTAGAATTAGAATGAATAATCTGTTTTGTTACAGACACACAAAAGGAAAAAACAAAAACAGTAGATTGGGACATCAATTTTTCTCTTTTCCCATCTATAATTTTTACAGTTTTCAGCTAAGTCATCCTCGTCTTCTTCACAGGCATACAGCTCCACCTGACATATGAAAAACACTTCTGTCACATTCACAAGCTTTTCTGAACCCAAACAAATTCTGAACAAGGTAATCTCTTAATGCCTCTGCTAAAAGGTCAATATTCGCAATGGAGAAGGGTAGTTAGTGGGGTCTCTCAGGGATCTGTGCTGGGACCTCTGCTTTTTAACATATTCATCAATGACCTACAGATGGGGGTAACTAGTGAGGTAATCAAATTTGCTGATGACACAAAGTTATTCAAAGTCGTCAAATCGCAGGATGATTGTGAAAAATTACAAGAGGACCTTACGAGACTGGGAGACTGGGCGTCTAAATGGCAGATTTCGTTTAATGTGAACAAGTGCAAAGTGATGCATGTGGGAAAGAGGAACCCAAACTATAGCTACGTCATGCAGGGTTCAGTGTTAGGAGTCATGGACCAAGAAAGGGATCTAGGTGTCATCATTGATGATATCTTGAAACCTTCTGCTCAATGTCCTGCTGCGGCTAGGAAAGCAAATAGAATGTTGGGTATTATTAAGAAAGGGATGGAAAACAAAAATGAGGATATTATTCTGCCATTGTATCGCTCTATGATGCGACCGCACCTCGAGTATTGTGTGCAGTTCTGGTCGCCGCACCTCAAAAAAGATATAGCGGAATTAGAAAAGGTGCAGAGAAGGTCGACAAAGATGATACAGGGAATGGGATGACTTCCCTATGAGGAAAGGCTGAAGAGGCTGGGGCTCTTCAGCTTGGAGAAAAGGCAGCTGAGGGGAGATACGATAGAGGTCTATAAGATAATGAGTGGAATGGATAGGGTCGATGTGGAGCATCTGTTTACGCTTTCCAAAAATGCTAGGACAAGGGGGCATGCGATGAAGCTGCAGTGTAATAAATTTAGAACGAATCGTAGGAAATCTTTCTTCTCTCATCGCATAGTTAGACTCTGGAATTCGTTGCCAGAAAAAGTGGTTAAGGCGGTTGACGTAGCAGAATTTTAAAAAGGGTTGGACAGCTTCCTGGAGGAAAAGGCCATAGAATGTTATTGAATGGACGTGGGAAAAATCCGCTATTTCTGGGATGGGCGGTACAAATCGTTTGTTCTTTTGGCCACTGTCGGAGACAGGGTGCTGGGCTCGATGGACCCTTGGTATGTCCCAGCATGCCGATGCTTATGTACTTATGTAACTACCAAAATTTCACCTTCTGGCATGTAAGACACTTCCACTCTTTTCCCCCAAGTGTACGCCCACCAGCACCAGTCATAGGACTCTAGCAACTTCTCTGTTTTTCTACAGTGAAAATAATGCAAAAGATCTCAACTATTTTTCTGTAACCAAACAGGTTAGGTACTTCTGGACTCAGTCCCTCAAGGTCTGGTGCTCTTTAATCTTGGCCCTTCAACCACGCCTTTAATGGAAGAAGTAACTAGCTTGTTAGTCACACACACACACGGAGTGACACAGGCTGCACATACTGCAGCAGGATTTGTTTATCCACTCCTACCCTAGCTGAGATAATATTTAACCATCTGTCTGACCTAATGTGCAACTTACATAAGTACATAAGTAGTGCCATACTGGGAAAGACCAAAGGTCCATCTAGCCCAGCATCCTGTCACCGACAGTGGCCAATCCAGGTCAAGGGCACCTGGCACGCTCCCCAAACGTAAAAACATTCCAGACAAGTTATACCTAAAAATGCGGAATTTTTCCAAGTCCATTTAATAGCGGTCTATGGACTTGTCCTTTAGGAATCTATCTAACCCCTTTTTAAACTCCGTCAAGCTAACCGCCCGTACCACGTTCTCCGGCAACGAATTCCAGAGTCTAATTACACGTTGGGTGAAGAAAAATTTTCTCCGATTCGTTTTAAATTTACCACACTGTAGCTTCAACTCATGCCCTCTAGTCCTAGTATTTTTGGATAGCGTGAACAGTCGCTTCACATCCACCCGATCCATTCCACTCATTATTTTATACACTTCTATCATATCTCCCCTCAGCCGTCTCTTCTCCAAGCTGAAAAGCCCTAGCCTTCTCAGCCTCTCTTCGTAGGAAAGTCGTCCCATCCCCACTATCATTTTCGTCGCCCTTCGCTGTACCTTTTCCAATTCTACTATATCTTTTTTGAGATACGGAGACCAGTACTGAACACAATACTCCAGGTGCGGTCGCACCATGGAGCGATACAACGGCATTATAACATCCGCACACCTGGACTCCATACCCTTCCTAATAACACCCAACATTCTATTCGCCTTACTTTCTAACTCTTCTTGCTCTCTTACCTATCTATATGTTCCGTCTTTGCTTTACCCTTCACTATCAATTAAAATGTTCTATTATATATTGTGTTGGCGTTGTAAGTAGTATAGCATGCCTTACTTTGTGTTGTTATTTGAATATTTTTACTGCTGTAATTGCCTATTGTTCATGTTTGATCTATTCTTACTGTACACCTTCAAAAAGGCGGTAAATAAATCCTAATAAATGTTCTATGGGGGTCTTTTACAAAGGCACGCTAGCGTTTTTAATGTGCGCTAAATGCTAGAGACACCCATATATTCCTATGGGTGTCTCTAGCGTTTTGCGCTTGTTTATTTTTAGTATGCACCTTTGTAAAAGGACCCCCACCTGCCCTTGCCTGGCAAGAACAAAGTAGCCCCTTGACTTTTCTTTTACGTGAAAACGAGGCAAAAAACCAGCCTTTCGACTTTTGTTTGCCCGGGAACTAGGCCTCTGCCCAGGACCCAGCATCCTCAAGAATTATTTGTAGGTTTAGCCTTTTGTAGTGTGTGTGGAGGCCTTTCTGTGGACCAGAGTTGTTAGACCTATAAAACAATAAAATTAAATTCTAAAACTTCTGTGTTAAAAGTAATTTTTAACAAGTTTACTCTTTTTGAAATGTCTTACCATTCATTAAAGAATGCACAAGGGACAATGTGAGTAAACCTACAGCAAATATGGAATACGAGATAAGCAAATGTTCTTAATGTTCACAGCTCATGAAAATTGGCCATGATGTCGAAGTTCTACTCCGAACATCTGTCATACAGGGAATTCACACTGATTCCAACACAATAAGTAAGTCAATTTGTGTACTCGGTTGCTTGCATCAAGTGGAATTTCTGTTACTGACAGCCTCATTTTAGAAAGAACGTAGAAGTCGGAATTGAGATCTCCAGGTTAGGACATCTCAAGTTATACTAGTACTTTAGAAACAGAATATAGTGACGTAGAGGCTGTTCTAAAATACAGAGAAACAGACGTTAATGGTCTGAGTGTGTGCGGCATAAACATCCATTTTCAACAGATTGAAAACCAGCAGGTAAATGTTTTTGTACACCACATACATGTTTCTATATCATTTTAGAAATATAAACATGCATTTTCCCACCACTGTCACAGAAACCGGTATCCCTTGCCAGTTTGGCTTTGCAGGGGGGGGTGGAGCAGGGAGGAAAAAAACACAGGGGGATTAAGAGGTCAGGAACGAAGGAGTAGATGCTGGCCAAAGGACAATCCAACACAGGAGGTGGTGCTTTTAAAAGATGCTTTATTTGCTGCTTGGACAAAAAGGACCCAACACAGTCCGTGTTTCGGCATTTGAGAACGCCTGCCTCAGGGGTCACAATAGTGTTCAGAAAAGGACACTGAGAAACAAACAAAATCACAGGGTAATCAGTTCGGGAAAAAAGTTTGGTCAGTTTTTTTTCCTGCACTGATTATCCTGTGACTTTGTTTCTCAATGTCCTTTTCTAAACCCTATTGTGACTAAAGGACTCAAATACAAATCAGTTCATGGATCCAGCTTCTCATATATAAGTACGCAACTCTGGAATGCACTCCCCAAAACCATGAAAACTACGTACGACCACCTCAACTTCCGGAAATCACTAAAGATTTACCTGTTCGAAAAGGCATATCCTAAGGACTCAACTTAATTATCTGAATCCAGTAAGTCAAGGAAACCCAAATTTGTTATGAACAATGAACTTTATATAACTTCCCTCTCTATGTTTCCCTAATGTGTCTGTACATATCTATTTCATTTAAAATAACATCACTCTATATTTGTTTCTTCACTGGAGGAGGCTTTCGCCCCACGGCACAGTGTAAGCCACATTGAGCCTGCAAATAGGTAGGAAAATGTGGGGTACAAATGTAACAAAATAAATAAATATTCAATGCCGGTCACTGAAAATGACCCGGCATTTAATATCCAGGCTTAGCACTGACCGCCGGAGATATTCCATCTACCTTCTGCAGTCTGTATATCTGCCCCCTACGTTTATTCCTCTTCTAAAATGAGTAATAGAAAGTGTATCCTTTATGCATGCCCTAGTCCTGCCTGGACCATGCCCCCTTCCCATTTGCACACATTGGATTTTTGACATGGATATCTGTGCTTTGTAAAACAGGAACTTGGACATTTATACAATCATGTTTGTGGCAGTCTACATGCACGTCTCAAACACTAATAGTCCTTCTAAAATGATCGCTTAAGTATAGTGATAACTGCTGCAAGTTGCAAGCATTTTTTTTCATTGAGTTTTGGAGCACAGGGGAGATTTTGTTTTGTTTTTAACTGCCTTACATAAATTCAGTAAAACACAACAGCAAACATCACGTACAAACACATTTTTTTCGAAAGTTTGTACTACTACATCCTATAAAATATTGGCAGCCAATGCAGCGTTTTCAAGGCAGGAACAATATGTGTAACGTTCTGGATCTCTGTTGTGCAGACTGTTGTTTATCTTTTTCTTAGGTAGATATTTACTGGCCAGCAATTTCTGGGTAGACATAAAAATGTAGACTTCCAGACATTTAAGAATTCAACGCAGCTGTTAACCTTTGTATGACTGTTGTTCATTTCTCATCCCCTTATTTGTTACTGCATTATCATTTTTTTTTAGTTCCAAAGTTTTGTTATAACAAATTTTTTTTTTATTAAGAGCAAACACAGAAAGCAAAAGTACAGCTAAACCAACAAGCCATACAAAGCACATAAACAAACAGAGAAAATTAATAATACAATCCATTCACCCTCCCCAACCCCCTTAATACTACTACTACTACTTAACATTTCTAGAGCGCTACTAGGGTTACGCAGCGCTGTACAATTTAACAAAGAGAGACAGTCCCTGCTCAAAGAGCTTACAATCTAATAGACAAGTGAACGGTCGGTCCGATAGAGGCAGTCAAATTGGGGCACCAATAGACTACTAACCCCCTCTCCTTGCCAATACTACAACTTTTAGACACTCCACCAGGTATAATGAAGACTCTTCAGCGTATCTAGAAAGTCCCTGTAGTTCCCCTCCCCCCCCCCCCAAAAAAAAAATTTATGGATCATACAGATCAAGAACCCCAAAGAAATGCCGGACAGTAGTATCCTACTCCAAAATCCCATGCACAAAGTGTTAAGCATTAAATGAAAAATGGTAGTGAGCCGTACAGACACCACGGAGGTCACTCAGATAAATACACATGGGTTTCCAGACTTTTCAAAACTTATCTAATTGATTCCCTCATTCAGTGAGTAGCTGCTCATATCTATACAGAAGGCGTAGTGAGTTCCACCAAAAGTGGATATTTAGGTGTGATGTATGTTCCAACATTTAGTAATGGATTATATTGCAACAGCGACCATAAAATAGTAGAGCTTAGTCACCATCCTATCAGGCCATATGTAACTCAAATGATGTGGGATAAAAAGTCATACATAAAAAGACAGTTGCTCCTCGATGCGCAGTACCCCTTGCATTTTTATCCAGAATTCCTGCCAAAATATATAAACCATTAGACGGGATTACAGCAACTGATCAAGTGTACCTTTCGCAACCTGGCTTGGCCACCAAGCAGTCAGAAGCTGTGGAAAGAGTTTATGTAGCCTCACTGGGGTCCAGAGCACTCTATAATATACAAAATATAAAGTTTGAATGATTAGAAATTGGCACTGAACAGCATGTTTTCCCTGTCCATAGATCAGTCCATTGTTCCTCTGTCAGATCGACTTGCAGTTACATTATGATTTTTCTCCTTAGGATATGTTGAGATGAGACTTGCCTATTTTTCCTGCAGTAAAATGCCACATCTTGAATGAAAGTGTGCATGTCATTCACTGTGTGTAATCTGTGTGCCTTTTCAGAGCTGAGGCCGAGGAAAGAAGTTCTTCTGGATAACGTTCCTTTCTGTGATACAACACAACGAAAATCATAAACCCCAGGCGAATGTAATCTACTTTTATTGGTTTTAGCACTAATATTAGTTCCTGTTCTTCCACCTGAAGATGATGTTTCTGTGTCAGAGGCCTCTTGCTCCTGTTTGTAGGAAGCAAGGAGATGAAAGCCAGTGTTGGCTAGATGTGGACTGGGAATAACACTATTGCAGAGCAGTTCTGAAACACATGGATTCCTCCACAGCAGGGGAAAGAATTGCATATACAGAGTTCCAGCCAATCATAATAGTGACATCAAAATAATATTTGGTCACAATTTTATATCCTAGTGACATTTCTTTACCAGAAATAGATAAGCTGAAGCATAATATTTAAAATACCTTTTACTTTAAAATAAAGTAATATTTTGTCAGTAATGGTTAAGAACTGTTAAAAACTTTTTCTAAAATTCAGTATATATGATACCTATGGCCTTTTTTTTCTTGTCACAAAATTGTATCTGAAATTCTCATTGATAGCTTGAAAAGTATGGAGTCCATCTTAATTTTTTTTAACTTGCGACAGTAAATAATTTTGCAGGTTTCAGACATCTGCGCACTAGAAGGCAGCTGATACCAGGTTTTTCGTTTTCAGCTGAAACCAAATCTGTAGCTGAAATTGACTGAAACTGAAGCCAAAATCAGAGCAGCATGCCCCCCCCCCCAGCCCAAAAGTGGGCTCCACAGCCACCGCCCTCCCATCGCTTGTGCAGTGGTGTGCTGGAGCAGGCTCTCACAGACTCTCGAGAGCCGTTTGTTAAGTTTTTAAGAATTTTGGGAGCCGGTTCTCCATGGCTACTTTAACAAATGGATCCCAAAATGTGGGCTTGGGCCCCTCCTGAATTCTCTTTTACTTTGCTGGCGAGAGAGAGCCCCCTGTTAACAATTTACCAGCACACCCCTGCTTGTAAGCCTTCCCTGATTCTACCTTAGAAGCATCACCAGCCAAAACTGAAACTTAGCCGAATCTGGATTTTGGACCAGTTTTGGCACTGAAAACAAAATTCGGTCAGCCTGTACTGTGCACATTATTGTTGTGGAAAATTAATATAGCATTGAATTAGCCCAACAGCAAATGGGAGGGGAGTGGACTTGAAAATTGGAGCACATAGAGGGGCATAATCGAACGGGGCGCCCAAGTTTTCCTGAGGGCGTCCTCAGGACGTCCCCGCGAAGGGGCGAGGAAACCCATATTATCGAAACAAGATGGCGGCCATCTTCCGTTTCAATAATACGGTCGGGGACGCCCAAATCTCCACATTTAGGTCGTCCCTAGAGATGGTTGTCCCCGATTTTCGGCGATAATGGAAACTGAGGACGCCCATCTCCTGGGAGGAACCAACAGTTGTAGTGCACTGGTCCCCCTGACATGCCAGGATACCAACCGGGCACCCTAGGGGGCACTGCAGTGTACTTCAGAAAAAGCTCCCAGGTGCATAGCTCCCTTACCTTGTGTGCTGAGACCCACCAAACCCACTCCCCACTATCATAGCCCTTAGGGATGAAGGGGGGCACCTACATGTGGGTACAGTGTGTTTGTGGTGGGTTTTGGAGGGCTCACATTTACCACCACAAGTGTAACAGGTAGGGGGGGGATGGGCCTGGGTCCGCCTGCCTGAAGTGCACTGCACCCACTAAAACTGCTTCAGGGACCTGCATACTGCTGTCATGGAGCTGGGTATGATATTTGAGGCTGGAAAAAATATTTTAAATTTTTCTTTTAGGGTGGGAGGGTGTTAGTGACCACTGGGGGAGTAGGGGGAGGTCATTCCTGATTCCCTACGGTGGTCATCTGGTCAATTAGGGCACATTTTTGTGGCTTGGTCGTAAAAAAGAACCAAGTAAAGTCGGCCAAGTGTTCATCAGAGACGACTTTCTTTTTTCCATTATCGAGCAAGGACGCCCATGTGTTAAGCACACCCCAATCCCGCCTTCGCTATACTTCCGACACGCCCCCGGGAAATTTTTTCGTCCCCGCAACAGAAAGCAGTTGAGGGCACCCAAAATCGGCTTTCGATTATGCCGATTTGGGCGACCCTGGGAGAAGGACGCCCATCTCCCGATTTGTGTCGAAAGATGGTTGCCCTTCTCTTTCGAAAATGAGCCCAATAGTGTCAATTCCATCCCGTCTGTATTCCAGATTTCTGGAAAATTTGTATGGTGGATTTCAAAACAATGGAAAAAGCAGTCCAATATTAAACATGAAAATGTAAGATTGCTTTGAATTTTATAACCAAATGTGGTGCATTTAGTTCTTGGATATGTCATCAATAAAATGTTAGCTCTTACCCCATGAAAAAAATGAGATATTCAACTTGTATCTGTCTTCAGATAACTACACTCTTATCCCTGATCCAGACAGCCACCTGTGTTGTTGAGCCTTAATACTCTGTCAGATCAAACAGAAGAAACAGTCCTTGAAGAATAAAACTGGGGAAGTACCTCATATAAAAACATATGACCAATTCAATATGGGTTGATTTATCTATATTGAATTGGTCATACTTTTTATAGGAGGCACTACTTCCCCAGTTTTATTCTTCAGGGCACCAGTTTTAGACTCCTGGAGCAGGCTGTACAGCCAAAACACAGCTCTTGTTGAGTCAAACCTTTATTGAAGTAATAAAACTACTTTAATTTGATTACTCTAATATTTGTCAACTTTACTCATAACATGGATGATCCTCCTGAGTTGCCCAAGACTGTCCAGCTAACTGACTAAAATCATTGAGGGGCATTTTTGATGTGACATGTAAATCCAAATTTGGATGTTTTTCCCAAAACGTCCAAAAAGCCAGTAGCGAACGTGGCCAGTTTCAAACCAGAAAAACGTCCAACTTTTTGTTTTGAAACTGGCCATATGCTAGATGTTTTTATGCTCAGTGCATCTATCCACTGTTTTCGAAAACATAAAAAAGTCCAACGGAAAACTGCACAAAATCAGGCCATCATACTTAGTAGACTGGGCACACAGACATCCCAGTATAGTAGTGGGGCACCCTAGGGGGCACTGCAGTGGACTTCACATAAAATGTCCCGGGTACAATCTCACCATTACCCCTTATATTGTATGGACAGCCCTCCACAATCCACCAAAAGCCTACTTGTACCCAACTGTACACCACTGCAATAGCCCTTATGCCTGCAGGTGTCAGCTCTATGTAGGTACAGTAGGTTTTTGGTGGGTTTTGGAGGGCTCACATGTTCCACCACAAGTGTACCAGTTAGAGTGGGATATGGACATGGGTTTCCTTCTCTACAGTGCACTGTGCTGACCACTAGGTTACTCCAGGGACCTGCTTGCTTCTCTAATAGGAGTGGACATAACATCTAAAGCTGTCATAGAGGCTGGTATGTACTGTTTCTTTCCCATCTTTGGAAGGTGGGAGGGGGTCAGTGGCCATTGGGGGAGTAAGAGGGAAGTGTCATGCCTCAATCCTTCCAGTTGTCATCTGAGCATTTAGGGCACATTTTTTGTGACTTAGGCATGATTGAAACATGATTTCAAATTGTCCAAATCCCGCCCCAACCTGCTCCTTGGTGATTTAGACACACTGTAGAGAAAAAGTCTCAAATTTCTTTTGAAAATGAGCCCCATGGTGTCTGAACTTATATACAATATTCAATGTGAATCCTCCAATCAGCAAAGAAGGGAAAGCCAGCCAATCAAAGTAGAGTGAGCCATTCTGCTCCTTCATTCAGACCCACTCTGGTTGTACAGTTCCTAATTTGTAAATCTAATACTGTTCCTCAAATAATGACTCCCTTGAGAGGGAGTTCTGACCTCTTCAATAACCCACCATCTTATATCCTTACTAGAGTGGCTGCCCTTTGCCAGTGTGCCAATAACTCGCATGGATCTTGCTGTGATGTTAATTGAGACGCAGTCTAACCGATTTAGCTGCTCACCCTACATAAACTTTTGAAAGAATGATATGAATCACAAAGGGTGTCACAGTTGGTTTTGCTGTTATATGATGCCTAGTGAAAGGGTCTAGCCAGTCCCTTCCCTCAATAATATACTGCTCCCTTGTCATAACGTTAAAATATGAATTTAGTTATCTGCTAGCAAATATGGGTCACAGAATTTTTGGGCCTTGTCTTTGATTATACTGTACAAGCCTAGTATAAAAAGTCACATGGTTGACACATGGTTCCAGTTCACATGATTCTAGCTCGCAGCTATTGAAAATGGCAAGCAGTTTTTCGAAGCACAAATCACATGGTTGAAGTGACCTTCCGGCTCACATGATTGATTAATACCATTCCAGCTTATATGGCTGACGCACAGTCCCAGCTTGCATGGTTGAAGCCTTTCTTATTTACATTTTGATTGTGAGAGGAAATGGCCTAGTGGTTAGGGGGTGATTTAGCTGCTTAGTAGAGCTGCTGACCACATGACTTCTACCATGCGGTTTCCACAAAATTGCCTGCAGAATGCAGTATTTAATGAGCATGCAAATTACTGCCATGTTAAAAATGCAGCAGTACTCCACAGCTCATTGCAAAATGTCGCCCTACCTGTTGTTACATGAGTGGTGATTTGGATCAAACACTGACAGGTAGGGTAACATTTAAAAGCAAGCCACCGGCATATTTTTTTGCATGAGCCTTGGAAGCAGCCCCCCCACCCATACAAACACCTGACATTTTGTTTTTATTGTAAACCACTGAGTATAGTATAAGCTAGGTGTTATATCAAATTCAATAAAACAAGCACCTACCCCACTCTGACCCCCTCCCCCTGATATATATAATTTTTAAATTGACCATCGCCCTCCCTTTTTCCCTCTTATTTCACAATAACGCTCTGGTATCTAGTGACAGCTCTCTACCCCCCCCCCCCCCCCTTGAGCTGACCCCTGGGCCGACCCTGACAAGAAAAAAAAAGAACAATCTTTCCTTGGCACCCCTCCCCCCCAACCCCTGTGTCTTGACAGTGATGAGAGCAATGCCCATGGGCTCCTGCCTCGGTGCCACAGTTTTTCAAAATGCCAGCGCCTGACCCTGCACAATACATCCACCCAAACTACTATATAAGAGAAAATATCCCTTATTTGGCAGACTGACCTTGCGTGCTGCATTAGAGGATGTGCGGTGCAAGATCAGGTACCACCATTTTGAATAAGGTGGTGCTGAGGCAGGAGCAAATGGTTCCTGCCTCTTTCAAGGTACAGGGGTCTGGTAGGCCTGAGGGAAAGAGCTGGGGTGCTAATAGATAACAGGGAAAGTTGTTTTTTGCGGGGAGTTTCAGTTGGGGAGGGAAAGGGGTGCATCCAGACCCCAGGGAAATTTTTAGTATGGGGGCAGGAGAGGGCGCGGATGCTGTTAGACACCAGGGACTGATACAGAAAGCTATCAGGGAAGGCAGGCTGGGATGGGGAGAGGAAGGAAGTACCGCTAGACACTCATTCCTCTCAACCAACCCTTCTAAGCTGCCCTGGAACTTGCAAAAGATTTCCCACATTGTGCATACATTAGAACCCAGTGTTACCTTCTGTGCATTGAAGCAGAATGCTTAATGGCCTCGTTAGAATCCATTTTAATGTAGTGTGCAGCCATATCTTCTGCATGAGTTAACATCTGCGCTTAGGTTCTCTCTGCATTGCTCAGCAGGTAACATGGTCCTCTAGGAAAGCCAGGATTCAAATCCTATTTCTGACAGCGGTGCTGCATCTGCCCTTGGTCAAATTACTTTATCCCCCCATTGCCTCAGGTACCTACTTTAGATTGTAAGCTCTTTGGGGCAAGAACAGATTGTACCTGAATACTTATCACCACTGTACAGCACTGCATATATTCAATTGAGCTATAAAAATGATATTATTATTACTGGTAAAAATAAATACTGTGTGAAAAGCTACTACAATATGCTGTTCAAATGGTTGTTAAGGAAGATAGTTTTATGTATTGCAGTTTTCAGACATATGCACACACACACACACACACACACATATACACAAACCAAAAAGGACACTTGCAAACAATAATATTTTGCTGGCTGGCTGTTAGCAGTGCATTTTCAATTTTTCTGCCCCTTTCTTAGTTAAAGGCAGCCTGTAGCTAGGGAGTTCGACTTGTGAGGATTTGACATCCTACTTGTCTTTGGAGAAAACCAAGTTACTTACCTGTTGTAATAGGTGTTCTCCATGGACAGCAAAATACTAGTCCTCACATATCTTCCCATTTTCCCAGGAATTGTGCCTATCAGCCAGCTATATAATGAAAGAAGGCAGCTCTGCCCAATGTGTCAAACAGCATGAGAAGTACTACACCTGCCCAAGGCTCCCTTGTATACAAGGCCTGTGCAAACAGCTAGCAACCCTTCAGCTTTGTACCTCGCAATCCCCAAATTAGCTTTCAGGCTTCTAGCCCCACCTTTTATTTTGATAAACTCAACAACTGTAATTGCTTCAATACCACTGCTCCCAGAACAGTTCAGTAGAAATACATATTTGTGAATCTTAATGAGGGAAATTTTCAATTTGAAAATGCCACCTTGGGGGGTAAAAATAATGTGCTGAAAGTGGTGACTGTCAGCTGCTCTCCAGAAGCAGCCGCCTAAAGGGACCACAGTGTTGCCTAATGGTTAAACCAGCACGTTTGGAACTTATATCCTGTTATCCTTAGAGGACACATGTTACAGATAACATTTTCTTATGTGCATTTTTCTTAAGAGGTTTAATAATCTTGCAGGCCCTTTTGAAGAGATGCAATGGAGCAGTATTAGTCGTAGGCCAGATGTACATCACACTGAATAGAAATATCTATAGGGGGTCGATACTGAAAGCAATTTAATATGCCAGAAACGACTCCTGGCTGGTTTAATCATCTGTTTGGGATTAACTTCTAATTTTCAGTAGTACTTAACCGGTTAGTGCCGTTGAAAATAACCTGTTAGAACCGAACTGCAAACAAGCTATTTGGGGGCATTCCGGGGGCAGAGTCAGCATTTGGTGGGTTAAGTGCTGGTATATTAACTGGCCAGGTTAACTACATAAATAGGATTGCATAAAAGTCAGTCCTGTCTTTATGCGGTAGCCCATAGCCGCTAATGTGCTGAACATTGGACTTTATGGCACAGCATTGAACATCCAGGTTTAACCACCAGGGGCAGTCGGCAAAATGCTGATTACTGATGGCTGAATATTACCACCATAGTGGACAGTCCCTATCTTTTCTCTTACAATCTAGTAAACACAGGTAGAGCACAATAATTAAAAAAAAAAGTGAACTGAAATTGGAGGCTGAGTTAAGAAAGCAAAGCCATGACTGAGAAGGTTTAAACATCTTCACTAGATCAGGGTGATACAGCTGTGGACTATCCAGTGTTCTCTAGCTCCAGAAAATGGAGGCAGTTCCTGGTGCAGTAGGACTTTTGTTACCTTTTCCATTAACCAGGGCTCAGTCTATGTACAGTGCCCTTGGCTGCGAGGGGTTGGGGCCCCAGTCCTCCTCGAACAGTCTATTTCCTAAGATGATGGATCAATCCTGAAGCCTTGCTCACCTTTCAAATACTTATTGCTGGGCATTTTAGAAATAAATCTTAGAGCCAAAATGACAATTTTGCAAATGAAAAAGGGTGTAAAAATTAAGATTATCAGGAGTTGCCCTTTCCCACGAATCTATGCAGTTCCATGGCTCTCCTCCCTCTATACATACAGTTTCTTCTCTTCATAGACATGTGGTTCTTCAAACTCATCCCAAGTTTTTCCAAGTTGGTAACACATTTCCATCTCACTGAGAAAATATCTTACGTTCAATCCAAGTGAGAAAGCTGTCCACCCTCTCTGGACACTCTCTCGCCTACGGCTTCAAAAGAACTGGATCAATCAGGAAATCTATGTACCTCTTTGTCTCCTTTGACCCCAATAGAATTAGCTTACCGGTCACCAAAAGAACATTAGCAAAGTAGCTGGTATCTTGCACCCAGTTCTATTATGAACAAATAGATACTCTATTCTAAACACAAAAGTAGTCTCATGAAATCAGAGCTACTGTGGCTCTACGAAATCTTCTTCACTAGATACTATTTGTAAAGCAGTAACCTGGTCCCTGCTTCATACCTTTACCTCACACCAGTACTTGGACCCATCAGTACCTTTGGTCAAGTTGTCATAACCAATGGGGTCTGTACGATGTGGCAACTCTTGTACTGTTTATTCTGTGCAGGCTTCTTCTAAATATGAGACTATATAACGATGTTAGCGGCCCTAAGCTTGAGAATCATCCACTGTTGTCCCTAACTCATTCTTATTTGTTAATAGAAATAGCACTGTTGCTGATCTATAGCACGGGTTTTCGGTAGACAGCAGGATTGATTAGGGACACAATCCCGCCCAATGAATTTCATTAATTACTGAGCTGCAGAGCTAGCTGAGGAGACAGCTGTATGCAGGATGGGCCATGCATGCTGAGAACTTTACACTAAATTCTGGGAGAGCTGTTCCATCCTGGTGGCATGCAATGATGACACTACCCATTTGTATGTTTGATCAATCTTGCTGTCTACAGGAAACATCTGATACAAGTGAGCTACAATGTTCTTTCTTATTTTTTCTAAATTGCCTAGCGTAATACCCTCTAATATGCTTAAAAGGTACTTTATAGAGATTTCTCAGATGCCTCCAGAGTCTTCCCTCTGACCTCTTAGCTGACCTCCTCTAAGAGTGTGTGGTGGGGGGACAGATGGACAGCATTGCGCCCCATGTACTAAAGTGTGAAATGACATTGCAGAAAGCACTTTGCATAAAAAAAAAACTAAAAACACCTGCAAATGCACAAAAACGCAAAGTTCAGCGGCCCTGTTTACTAAGGTGCACTAGTGATTTTAGCAATGCTAGAGACATGCATAGGAATATATGAGTGTCTTTAGCATTAATGCACACTAATTTATCGCAGCTTACTAAACAGGGCCACAGTTGTTTTGTGCTATTCATGTGAACAGCACACTCTTCGGATTCTATATATGGTGCCCAAATTTGGGCACGCTGCTGAGATGTACATGCAAATTAATTAGCTCTTAACCATCAGTGACTGGGTGCCAACAACCAATTTTTAATGGTAATTGGCTCTCATTAAAATTTGCATGCGCATCTGGCTGGGTGCTGTTCTATAAGGCAGGGCACCTAACTTTACTAGCGTGCAACTCAAAAGGGGGTGTGGCCATGGATGTATCAGGGCCATTCCAAAAATTGCACTTGTGGTTATTGAATATTGCATATGTATATTATTATTATTATTTGTTGTATTTGTATCCCACATTTTCCCACCTATTTGCAGGCTCAATGTGGCTTACATAGTACCGTGATGGCGAACGCCAATTACGGTGTCAGAAATACATAGTGGTAATTGCGTTAAAGTTCAAGAGTAACAGAGTGTCTTAGGTAGAAGGAGACTAGAATATTATGTTTCTTCAACGTTAGTGTGCTCACTACCCATATAATATCCTCCCAAGTCTGACAGGAGTCAGTGACTATCTTGTAGTGTAAGCATATCCCATGTGTTGCCATGTAAGTTGTACATGCCACTGGTAACTATTTATATAATACTGGTGTGTATAATATGAGCCAATAGTTAAAAATAAGGAAGCTTCTTTCTGTGGTTAACAGCAGAAAGGTCCTGCAGTTGCAACTCCCTCCAGGGCTTCTACTGAAATTATGCCCTGGAGTAAATACTTTGTAGCCTCCTGAAATGTGTGGATTCACCTACTGTAAATGCAAAATATTATTTATTTTCTCCATTTCAAGTCCACAAGGTTAAGGGAGAACAAGGTAAAATTCCATGAAATTATTTTCAACTAATTAAAGTAAGAAATTTGAAGAGAAACATAAGGTGCCAAATCAAATAATAATTACGGAGTAGATGTAGATAATGTTGCAAGTTGTTGCTTGGGGGTGATAGCAACCTTAGAATCTAGGAAAGAACTCAAATGAGTTGGATCATAAAAAATATTATCTAACTGAATTAACTTTCAATACACATTTCAGCGCTGCATATGCCTTGTAGCGCTATAGAAATGCTAAATAGTAGTAGTAGTACACATTTACACGGAAAATTTAACCAAAACAAACCACCTGCTTTATTTTGTTTATTGTGAAATGGAGTTGCTTATTTCTTACCATTTTTGCATATCAAGAGTTTTCTTGACATATTCTAAGTACTTATGTAAAAATTAAATTAAATTTAAAAAAAAGGAATATTGCCTCAGCGTAAACTTGGGCATCAACATTTACACCAGATATCAGTAGAAATTTATGACACCTACAGTTCAGCATGGGAATCAGTGCTATGCACTGTTCCATATAGGGCATACACTCTTTATAGAATAGTGCTTAGTGCCTCATTTTATGACACCCATTTATGAGTGCCATTTATAGAATCCCCCCCACTCTATGCAAATTTAGCATTAATAAGCCGCTGTAATGCAAAATCATGCAACACTGCTCATTAATGACAAAGAAATGCAAAACTTGAGTATGGGAAATATTTTTTTAAATCAAAATGTACTCATGAAACCAACTACAGCTCAAGTGGAGGAATTATTTTTTGAAGTTGCAAACAGAAAGCCACTTCACACAGGTGAATTAAAATGAAAGGGCCCAGCACCAAATTGAAGAATCCAGAGACCCCCCACCCCTCACCTGAGAAGATGTCCACTCCTGGTAGCCCAGTGGGCGTGATGCATCCTTTCTCCAGCTCCAACATAGGGCTCAAACTTTTTAATCCTCCCTTGTCAAAGTCCCATAATTTACCACAGTAAAACTGATGTCCTCCTAGTCTCCAAGTCAACCCAAGGAGGAGTGGCTCAACAAGCTGGATTACACCAGCAGTTCAGTACAATTAGAGCCCCCTGCCTCCTCCACTCCCTTAACAAAAAAAGGTTGATGTTTTGCTTTAGTCTATTTGGCTTCAAGTACATTCATCGAATAGTAGTTTACTCCTACAACAGTAGATGTCACTCTTCTCTGTGTTAATAAAAATGGCAAGTTTTTCATTACCTACATTTTCAAAAGAAAAAGGTTGAACATAATTTAAACCTAAATTTATATTGGTGGAACTATGATAGCAGAGGGTCTTTATATTATCTCCCTAATTCTATAAAAGCCACCAAAAATTGTGCATGCCAACTTGGGAATGCGCCCAATGTGTGTGTCAATGTAATTGAATAACAAGCCAATTAGTGCCAATAATTGGCTTTTTTACAAGCAGTTATTGACATTCTTTGGAATCAAGATGTGCACGTGCAAATTTAGGCATGTGATCCACACCTACATTTTACATGAGTCCTAATAAAGGCAGCACAGAAATAGGAGGGTCATGGGTGGTTTGGGGCAGATCACGGGTGTGGTTTTTGGTTACATGCACAATTATAGAATTAGGGGATTCCATGCGTAAATTTAGGCAGGGGCATTAGCACCATGTTTTCATTGTGCAGATGGACACACAACCCCCAGGACTTAAGCGGTATTCTGTAAACCACACCTAATTTTAAGCGCAGCTTATAGAATAGTGCTTAAGCGGGGGGGGGGGGGGGGGGTTGGCGTGATTTATAGAATTCACTCCTATAGGTGGTGGCCATACCAATTTAGATTGGGCAGAAATGTTTTCATGAATACATGAACTGGTGGGACATTTACCATCAGCAGATCCTGTAATAATATCGTTGGGTTGTTTAAAAGCATGAATTCCTTTTCAACTTAAAAGCAAGGATAGCTGCTGATCACTAGAACAGACCTATTGTACCCCCCTCAAGAAGTTTGGACACAGCTGACATGGAATATGTATGCAGTAGAACATCTAACTCATTCAATAAATGGAAAATACCACCATATAAATGAAACTTGGAAACCTGTTCTTGAATGGAATAAGAAGTGCTGTGCTGTTTGATTGAATAAGACTCCTCTGGATTAGACTTTATGAATGACTATAGCATGAGGAGTTTTATTTTATTTTTAATTCAATTTACTTATTTTTCATTATGAACTTTTCTTCCAAAATGTTATTGAGGAGGGAAGGAGGAGGTACTTATGTTATGTGTATTAGCTAATTGTTTTGCTGATGTGTTTTATCAACTAAAGCTTTTTTTTTAAATTGCAATTTTAGAAAATAACATGCAAGTTATGCACTTGAATAAGCAACATGGAACCATATACATAGTAACATAGTAGGTGACGGCAGAAAAAGACTTGTACAGTCTATCCAGTCTGCCCTACAAGATAAACTCATATGCGCTACTTTATATGTATACCTGACCTTGAATACATCAGAAAAATCAGTCATTCCTTCTTAAACCTCAAACATCAGAAGGGAAGCAGAACACCAAGACAAGAAGATCACGACAAAGAAAATAACTAAAAATCATTAACATGAAAATAATAACCCCTCCCATTAATTTAAATCATGCAATACCATTCATATTGGACTTTTCTTGGATTTAAAGACTGTCATTTGAAATCCCTCAATTGTTCTGGCTGAAAAAAATGCATATTTTATGCCTAAGTATCTTATCAGGCATTTATTTACAGGGTTACGCTAAAAGAAAAGATGCCCTAAAGTCAGTGCTTCTTGTCTCATAGCTAAAAAACTTTCCTATGCTCTTGAGCTTGCCTCCTTACATCAGGATCTAGCTACACTTTTTTTTTTTTTTTTTTGCAATTAAAGTTCACAAAAGCAAACACAGCTTTTAAAGAAAAACTGCCAGGCTATCTGAAAATGACAGATACAAATCAAGGTAAGATATACACAAAAAGTAGCACATATGAGTTTATCTTGTTTGGCAGACTGGATGGACCGTGCAGGTCTTTTTCTGCCATCATCTACTATGTTACTATGTATACATGGTGATGCCCCCCTCCCGCCTGCCCATCAGCTCCAAAGCCCTGTCCCACCCACCCCCACCACCAACAGTTCTGATCTCCCTCCCAACTCCCCTTATGTCTGATCCCATAGAAGGTTTTCAGGAGAAGATTTATTGTCAATTTCTCACATTAAACAGCAGGTTATCTCTTTTGCAAGCAGAAGGAAGTGCTTGCAGCTTTAAGCACTGATGGTGAGAAACAAAAGTGTGTGTCAGAGCAAAACCAAAAGTGAACACACATAAGTGCCTGTTTTCCTGCACTTAAATATAAGCCTTTCAAAAATTTTAAGTGCAAACCATTTTTGGAATGCTCATATTTAAAAGTGCAGATGAAAAGCACTGATATGTGCTTGCACTTTCGGTTTTGTCTGGACATGCACAAGAGCCACGTTTGCCACAAAACCCTTGGGTGCATGAGGTTCATGCCTTCTTCCCTTGTTTCAGTTTGTTAGTGCAAATTAACCAAGCATATTATTTGCCTATCATTTCCTTTGAGCATCACTTACTATTTTTCTGCGTTGTGGGCTTTAGCGCCCGACTTTGAGCATAGGCCCCCCAAGTGTTAAAGTACCTAACCATAATATTCCAAATGCTATTCCATTTAATATGTTAAATTATTTTTGGTGTGCATTATTATTATAATGCCTTTATGTAATGCCATGGTGCAACCTCACCTTCAGTACTCTTTTCAATTCTGGTCACCGTACCTCAAAAAAGATATAGCTGAATTAGAAAAGGTTCAAACAAGAGCAACCAAAATTATAAAGGGGATGGAACTCCTCTCATATGAGGAAAGGCTACAGAGGTTTGCCCTCTTCAGCTTGGAAAAGAGATAGCGAAGGGGAGATATGACTGCGGTCTACAAAATCCGGAGTGGGTGGAGGTAAATAAAATTTTTCACTCATTCAAAAAGTACAAAGACCAGGGGACACTCAATGAAATTGCATGGGAATACTTTTAAAACAAATAGAAAGAAAAATGTTTTCATTCAAAGAGTAGTTAAGCTCTGGAAATCGTTGACAGATGATGTGATAATGGCAGTTAGCATATCTGGGTTTAAATAAAGTTTGGACATGCTCCTGGAGGTAAAGTCCATAGTCTACTACTGAGACAGTCATGGGAAAGCCACTACGGTCCCTGGGATTGGTAGCATGGAATGTAGCTCCTATTTGGGTTTTTGCCTGATATTTGTGACCAGGATTGGCCACTGCTGGAAGCAGGATACTGGGCTAGATGAACCATTCATCTGACCCAGTATGGCTATTCTTATGTTCTTATGGTACGGTGAGGGTTTGAGGAAAGAGAGTTTGTCAAATAGACTTAGAACTCACGTGGCAAGTGTAAGAACAGAATGAAAAGAGCTGCAAGAATTTGAAATGCATTGTCAGCATAGGTATGTGGTTTAGCCAAAGTTGCTCAGCAGAGTGGGCACAGGAACGCAGATCGTGAATTCTGGAGGACAACCAAAGCTAGGGTTTGGTATGCTAATCAAAGAGGGAAGACCTGAGTGGGAGAAAATTGAGAGTTGGAAAAGATTGAGACAGTGTCCATTCTGGTGAGTAGGAGTAGTGGAGCATAGCTAGAAACTGAATGAAGAGATTCAAGCAAGGAACTTATAGGCATAAGAGTCAGAGGGGTCATTATCATGAATGTTAAACTCCCCAAGAATAAGCCAAGGGGAGGATGCTTAAAGAATGAAGGAAAGCCAGGAATCAAAGTCAATTAGAAAGAAGAAGGGGATTTATCTGGGGCTTGATAAATGACAGCTACTTTGAATAAGTGGATGGAGTACACTTACCTACTTATTCATTTATTTATTTACTTATTTATGACATCTGTATGCCACAATTATCCCAAACAAGTTTGGGAGGGAACAACTTCAAAGGAAGAAAAGGAGTGAGATGGAAGGAGTTGAAACTTACAAGAATGGAAGGATAGTAGCCTGACACTATTTCCACAGTCAAGGTTTATAGGAGAAAAGTAACAGCAACTGAAGCAGAGTGTTTGGAGAAAAACCAAGTCTCTGTTAGTGCAAGAAGATGCAGAGTATGAGAGCTAAGACTGTGAATGTAAGTAAGCAAGCTTGTTGGAGACCGTGTGGACATTCCAGAGGGCGCATGAGGAGAGAAGAGGGCGGAAGAAGATGAATAACAATAAGATTGCAGAGGTTGTGGTTTTACCTGAACAGGTAAGGTGAGAGTTTGTTTGGAGAGCCAGCATTGGGATTAGTATCTGCAGCAGAGAGGAGATGGCATTAGAGAATACAGAGAAGAGTAGGGTAGGCATGACGATAGTGATGAAGATGAGATGTGCTCAAACAGAATGGGGATGGCTGAATGAAAGGAAGAAAACATGAAGCTCAAGAGCTGAAAAGAAAGTAGAAGACAAAATAACTGGTGAGGTGATGAAAAGTAGAAAATAGGCAGTGCAATCTTGCAGTATGTAGTGATTTAAGATGAGGAATAAGACTGGGAAGAATTAGCATCAGGAAGAGCAAGTGTAGTGGAGCCAAAAGAAATAGAAGGGGAAATATAAACCTGCAAAGATAAAATATGATATACACTAGCCGATATACACCACCCAGAAGGCAGATGGAAAGAGTGCAAGGTAGCAGAAGTGAAGGCCAAAGTGGTTTGAGGAGAACCTAGGAATCACCCCAGAGGACCCCGGGAGGAATGTGCAGATGGCCTGTAAAACCTCCTCAGCACCTGGCAGGTGGCAGGAAGGAGCACAAGATAGCAGGAGCAGAGGCCCCAATGGCAAGAAGAACATGGGAATCATCCATGAGGATGCTAATAAGAATATGCAGATGGGCTGCAAAACTTCCCCCAGCATGTCCAGCTTTGCTCTGTCTTACAATATACTTCTCCTTTCCTCCAATCCCATCTTGGTTCACTTTTTCTCTTTTCCTATCCCAGGTGTTTATTCCTGCAACCCCATCCATTTTTTTTAATACCATCCCAACCACTTTATTTTAAAAAGTCATCTTCAGCCTCCATTCACTTTTCTGAGACCCTCCTATCCTGATCCAATTGCAGTAGGGAATGAGCTGCTACTGCTGGCCTCTTCTTGCTATTGGATCAGTGCACAAGATGTTGTTAGACACACTCTGTGCTCATTGAGGTTTTAGAACCCTAAAGAGATTTACTAATTCAGTATCAACAAGTCAAAACTGAACTGATTTTACACAAGGAGCATCATACTGTATCAAAAGGTGAAGTAAAATAATGTGCCCACTTCTTGACTGAAGTATGACTTTGCAGTAAAGTGAAGAGATGATTCAATAATGAGCCAGAAGAGGGAGTTAGAGTTGTTTCCACAACCTGGCACAGTCCTGGTCTCCCAGGGACTAGCAAATAACATGGAAAGGGTAGATCTTCATCCCACTCCTGTGGTATTGTGAGACACGGAGCCCTGATTATACTACCCAAAATACTCTGGAGCTATGTGTGTTGGTTATCAAATAAAAAAAAATGTGAGATATATGTATATTTTTTTAACAAGCTTTAATTTGACTAACAACTAAATCATTGACTTCTTGTTTGGGCTAACAATATCGAGCACAAGAAAAAGACCAGGTCCAGTCCAGCCATTAGGAAAGACTAGGCGTCAGCTAGGGAAGCAGCTTCTGGGGGTTCAAAAAAAGCAGCTGGAGTCAAAGCAAAACATAGGGCCTGACAACTACACAAAATCAGAGAAACAGGAGGTATTTTACCAGTAGGGAGGCTGGGCAGTTTTTTAAATGGTTCATTCAAACAGATTATTCTGAGAAGGTGATGTTGGAGTGATCATGATTGTTGATGAGACCAAAGATTAATTTGGGCTGGGGTAGGGGCCAAAAGGACAAAGTTAAAGGTTTACCCGGGTCACCTAATATCCTTGGCACCAGGCCTGAGAAAGACCTTTTTTTTCAAAGATAGCTGAAACTGGTGCAATAGTGATGTACAATTTTTACAACCTGTGAGAAAGAAACAAATTTTGGAGCCTAAGCACCAAGGCTTTTTACCAGTACACTAACATCTGAGCCTTAAGAGGTTTTCCCCACATGTGTGCTGCCAGACCAAAAATAATATTGTCCTTAGCAATGTGGCTCCTAAATATTTAGTACAAGGAGGTTGCCAATTGCTTGGAGAGTTCTACCAAATTTTGGTTAGTACTCCAGACAGACTGGCAAGCTGTTACTGCACCCTCAGTTTCATGTAAAATAAGTTAAAGATATGATTTTCACTTTTTGTGTTGTTGAACAGACAAAAACACTGAGCACACCACTTTATTCAATACATTAATATGCCTATTTCCAGTCTGCAGCTCAAATGTTTCCAAATAAATATAATGAACACATACTGAATGCTTTGTGCAAGCTTTTAAAACATTTTCTTATTATTCCACAGTTATTTACGTAAAGCTAAGAGAGTTTGGAAGGAGAAAGAATACTACTTATAAGAAAATTAATAAGTGGCTAGACTTGATACCTTTATTTCTTTTTTAACCATTCCTGTCCAGTGAGCTCCACTGAAGAAAAGATTTTTGTATTCTCAAAAACCTTCACTATATAACATTTGTAAGGCATCGTAACTACTCAGGTGCTTTGTGGGTATTCTTAACTGTTTTATCTCTGATAAACATGGTACTTCCTTTCTAAATTTTAAAGAGACTGAGGTACAAGGGCCTTTCTGATGTAGCTTTCTACTTCCATGAGAAGTGGTGATGCCTGGTGTAGCAACGCCACGTTTCCTTGTTGGCACGGTTTTCACAGCAGAGGAACAAGCAGGAAAAAATTTTTCTGGCGCCATGCAGCTACTGTCGAAAAATGAGATCACCAAGCTTGCGAGGTCATGCCGCTAGCATTCCAAGACAAAATTAGCATTGTGTTTGCAGGTCCTAAACCTTCCAAATGCTGCACAAACATGAATTTAAAAATATAAACAAAACTGCGAGCTTCTTCTCAAATTATAAGGGAAGAAGACAAACAGAATAAAACAGTTTATGGAGCTAAGAAAAAGTTCAAATGTTCATACGAGAAAACAAATTGAAGGTAAACATTGCTCATCCATGGTTCTGGTAGAAGTGAGTCATGCATGTTGCCGATTGACATTGTAGAGGCAGTTGGAAGTGGTACCAGTGGAGCAGAACAGTTCTTTTCACAGGAGTAATAACAAAGTTGGGATGTACAGTGAGGCTTCACCGTCTCTTTCGTCACAAAGAAGGCAATAGAAAGCAGTCCCAGAGACAAAATTAGAGGATATACAAAATAACTCACTATGATCTGCAAAAGAAAACCAAAACAGAGAACACAGTTAGCAACAGCACGTGAAGCAGACCAGTGAGAAAACTGAATCCTCTCAGTGTGTCAGAAACACACAGGTCACATCATTTACACCAAGCTTCACAGAGAACAAAGTGGGAGTATGCAGGGATGCTGAGAGGGGGAGCAGGGGACAAAATTGGAGACCCTGCCAGGAGAGCGAAAACTATGGCACCGGGCCCCCCCTTGGAGGCTGGGGGGAGGGGGGCCCGGAAGATCAGACACTGCAGGTCTTCCTCCAGCACTGCTCTTCGTTTTGCCCATTGCTTGCCAAGTGGCTCTTTTTCCTCCTCAGGCAGTGCATGCTCGGTTTTGAAACCGAGCATGTGTTGAGAGGAAGAGCAGCCACAGGGGCAGGCAACTGGGCAGAGTGAAGAGCAGTGCTGGATGAAGACCTCTTCTGCTGGCGGAGCCTCGGGATTCCCACCAGCTAAGGTATTTGTAAGCTATGGCAGTAATCCGGGGGGGGGGGGGGTGGCAGTGGTCGCAATCCTTGGGTAGGGGGGGGGCAACAGCGGTGACAATCATGGTGAAGGGCAACAGCCCTGCCCCAGGGCCGGCTCAGTCTCTTGGCGGCCCTGGGAGTATGGACAGTTTTACTTAATGTGGTCATGTTTATAATCAGGAGTCTCAAGCATTGTAAATAAGTTAATGTTAACAAATTTTATTAAACAGTTACAGATATTAAAAACACAACATTGCCCTATTTTGGTGAAAATCTGCATTGGGGTACACATTAGGAGTAGAGAGTTGCACAGGAAAGGGGATTGCGGGAATCCTAAAACCTATTTAGGAGGTGGTAAAGGCTCCTGCGGTAATAGTGCCCTTTTAGTGTGCACTAGGCCCATGTTAGGCCTACCGCGCCTTAGTAAAAGGGCCCCTATCTGAACTACATATCGCTGCTCAAGTGCTGACAAATCTCATAGGCAGTTGATGACTATCAAAAACATGTCCAAGCCTTGCATATATCTAGTCAAAAGATCACTCCTCGGGCCACAATTAGATAATAAACAAAGGAAATTTCTGGCCATTCTGCAATATATAAATAACAGGAATCCCAGCCAAAGTAAGAAACATATTTATAAGAATGTGGTGGAAATCCAATGCATAGCCTTTGGCTAAATATGTTAGGTTTTGGCATATTGTATACCCCTGATTCAGGCTTTCAGCAATATATATATTTAATTATTTTAAAAATGTATATATTGCCTATAACCTAGGCGATTTACAGATCAAACCTACATAATAAAACCCACATATATGGCCATATTGGGTTTAAATATGTGTATTTTCGTAAGGAATGTTTTTCCATGTTCCTTTATTATTTTTTTTACTAACTACAGTTGACAATTCTTTTTTGCTCTTGTGCGCATGAGTATCTTTTTGTATGTGTATAATCAGGCCTAGATTGAAATGTAGGCAACATAGGTAACTTATTTTGGTGCCAACATTTGGTAGGCACTGGAACAGTGTTGCTGTGCCTGGGTCCAGGCCTGCCATAGCAGGCCCCATTGGCATAGCTACATGGGGGCCACAGGGGCCTGGGCCCCTGTAGATTTGGCCCTGGACCCCCCTGCCGACGACCCTCTTGACCCCCCCCTCCTGCCGGCAACCCGATGCCGCCTACCTTTGCTGGCGGGGGACCCCAACCCCCCGCCCCCAAGGTCCTCTTCTTCTGGCGCAAGGCTTCATTCTGTTTCTGAGTCTGACGTCCTGCACGTACAAAGTGCAGGACGTCAGACTCAGAAACAGAACGAAGCCTTGTGCCGGAAGAAGAGGACTTTGGCTGGCGGGGGTTGGGGTCCCCCGCCACCAAAGCACGGCGGCGGGGAAGGGTTGGCAGCGGAAGGGGGGGCTAAAACGTTCCCCCTTACCCCAGGCTCTGGACCCCCCCCTCCCGCCAAAGTCTGGCTACGCCCCTGGCAGGCACTGCTGGGTGACCAGTCCCACAGCAGCATCTCTTCTCTGGTAAGTAACTTCAGCCAGGGAAGTGGTGTGCAACTCAAAACATTTTGTGACATGTCATTTCCCATGTCGTTTATGGGAATGTGAGTTATGATTGCAGAAGCAATGTTGTTAAGGGTGCTTGCTGTTTCGGAAAGAGCATGCTCTAATTTGAAAGAGTGTGTAGTATTCCTACAGAGTGCATCTTTGTACAGGGTGTTACACAAGTTAGGATTACCATATTTGCAGAGACAGAAAAAAAAAAGAGGACAGAAAAAATAAAAAATGGTTGCTACCTTTGCTAAAGAAATATTTAATCATAGCCTTAAGTTCATGATCACACATCAAACAGTGACTGACTTACAGTACAGCAGTGGACAGACAATCTGCTTTTCAAGAACTTCCGGATTTGAGTTTGTCTAAGTCTCAGCCCAAGTGTACTTATCAGAAGAGCGAATATCACTCAACAACTGTGGCTGGCTTCTGAGATATCTTTGCATGACATACACTTAAAAGTTGTGCTGTACAAACAAAATTCCTTTGACAGATTCAACCAGCAGGAAATAGAGAGGAGATCAGCAATGCCTCTCTCTCTCTCTCTCTTTAGCACCCCCATGTGTCCAGACTAATAGGCCAAAGATGGTTTCTCTCATGTGGGTAGGTGTATTGGTCATAGGCACATAAAAGAAAAAAAGAAAGGATATTTTCCTAAACATCAAAAATCCTGGAGGACATATCTGAAGACGTCCAAAAAGAGAATATATAGCTAGCTAGAGACGATGCTGAAAGCTAGCTATAACATGAATGCACAGCATTAGACATTTCTCGTCTGAGTCTCCAGAAAAAGCTGCTGCGAAACGGGTCCTGGTCTGGACCTCAGCCGTATGGAAATCAGCTGTGCACTTCAAAGTAAGCTAAGTTCAAAAAACTTTTGGTTCGATTTAGTGAAGGTGAATAGTACTACTACTACTTAACATTTCTAGAGCGTTACTAGGGTTACGCAGTGCTGTACAGTTCAACAAAGAAGGACAGTCCCTGCTCGAAGGAGCTTACAATCTAAAGGACGAAATGTCAAGTTGGGGCAGTCAAGATTTCCTGAATAGAGGTAAAGTGGTTAGGTGCCGAAGGCGACATTGAAGAGGTGGGCTTTGAGAAAGGATTTGAAGATGGGCAGGGAGGGGGCTTGGCGTATGGGCTCAGGGAGTTTATTCCAAGCATGGGGTGAGGCGAGGCAGAAAGGGCGGAGCAGGGTACTGAGAAGAGGGATTTGTCTTGAGAGTGGAAGTTATGGGTAGGAACGTAAGGGGAGATGAGGGTAGAGAGGTAAGGAGGGGCTGTAGACCGAGTGCATTTGTAGGTTAGTAGGAGAAGCTTGAACTGTATGCGGTACCTGATCGGAAGCCAGTGAAGTGACTTGAAAATTGTTTTGGATCCACTAAACGTTTACTTTGAGTGAGGTTTTTTTGACCCATGATTACAGATGAACCAACCACATTTATTGAATGCTGGAAATTGAATCAGCAAAGTGTATTAGTTAGTTGTTATTAAAACAGATCTACCTCAGAACGTCTTAGTTTTAGTCCTGGACTGTTTTGTTTTGTTCCATTATGGCTGAAAAACGTCCAAGGAACGCTCAAATCCTGCTCTTAACACATCCCCAAAATGCTCCCTTGTGAGCTGAATGCACTGCTGACAAGCAGCATAGAAAAACATTTACAAAATGGGTTTTGAAAATAGCGATTTGAACATTTTGACAAGCAAAGCGTCCAAATGCTGCTTTATGCTACTTTTTAATCATTTTTCTCATTCAAAAATGAGCCTCTTAGACACCAAGTTACAAAATAGTGCCTGAGAGCACAAACATACATCCCTGCTGTTTCACCCTCATTTTGGTGCTTAATTGCTAGTGGAACACATCTGCCTTAAAAATGAACTAGCAGCACTAGTAAGACTTTCAGTTTTCTGCACTGTATGTAGCAAGATATGGGAGCTGTTGCAAAGGTACTGTGCTTCAGATGAGCCGGGACTCTTGCTTTCTTCCCCTTGGAATCCCTGGGCATAATGAAATGTACCGAGAAATGCAGAGACCTATTTTTCACATTAGTTTTGAATGGAAATACATGTATAGTTGCTTGTCTTGTTGGTTATGTTTTGGGGGGTGAGATGTTATACGGTTGAAAATGTAATAACAAGATATTTAAAACCCCCAAATATCCTGTTGATCCTAGATCAATCTACCCTGTCTTCCTATTAAACTTTGACATTAAAATACTGTTTATGTCAAGATTTAGAGAACAGACTATTAGAACTCAGGCCTTGACCACAAAGGCTTTTAAGTACATAAGTATTGCCATACTGGGAAAGACCAAAGGTCCTTCAAGCCCAGCAGCGTAAAACATATCTGGCCTTTTATTAACTGTAATCCTAATTATCTTTTTCTAAATATATCTCCTTAGAGCATTGCGTTATCCATTTTGCGTTATCTTGTAAATCTGTTATATTTGTAAGCCACATTGAACCTGCTAATAAGTGGGAAAGCGCGGGGTATAAATGTTACAACACAATCCTGTTTCCAACAGTGGCCAATCCAGGTCACAAATACCTGGCAAGATCCCAAAAAAGTACAAAACATTCTATACTGCTTATCCCAGAAATAATGGCTTTCTGGGATAAGGCTCTAGTACATTTGCAAAGAGACCAATTTATGAGCCTAAATCCTGTGAATATCAACCTCCCACTGGCTCTGCCCATGCAGGCTTGAGCCATGCCTTCCTGGTCTCCTTGCTAAACTGCAATACCTTATACCTCCAATAGTCTTGGATCAATATACCACTAATACATTAGATTGGAGTTGAGAGTAGCCTAATGGCTAGTACAGTGGCCTGAGAACCAGGGAAACCTGGTTTAAATTCCCACTGCAGTTCCTTGTGACTCTGGGCAAGTCACCTAGTCCTCCATTGCCCCAGATAAAAAAATAAGTACATGTCATGGCTATGGCCATGCCCCCGCTTTGAGACTCACCTTTCCTTCTGGTGGTCAGGCTCTGTGGCTTCTCCGTACTATGTTCCTCCTGCACTGATTACTTTGCTGCCTGTTTCCCTGTTCTCCAAGCCTTATTCCAGAGACTATCCAAGCCTCAGTCTGATGTCTCAGTATCTTAGCCTTGCTCTGGTGCCCTGCTGTGTTCCTCAGTGTGTTCCATGATGCATTCCTGGGCACCAGAGGTTGTGACATCATTAGTGAGGGCATTTATAATGAACCTTGGGATTTCATGCATTGTCTTCACAACAAGTTTGCCTTGTTCCTGAAAGCTTTGGTTCCTGAAGCCTTGCTCCTGCAAGTCTTGTTCTTGAACCCTGTTCCTGGTTCTTGCTCTAGCCAAGCCCTACTCCTGGTTCCTATTACAGTCCAGCCCTGTTCCTGGCTCCTGCTCGGCTACTCCAGGCAAGCTCTGTTCCTGGTTCCTGCCAGAACCTTGTTCCTGGATCCTGCCAGAGTCAAGTCTTGTTTCTGCCTAGCCTAGTACTCTGCTTAGTGCTGTGTCTAGTCCGAGTGACTCGCCTGCCGCAGCCAGTTTTCTGGCTGCTGTCCAAGGGCTCACCTTCCTTGAGTTCATGACAGTAGCTGTATATAATATATAAACCACTTTGATTGTAACCACAGAAAGGTGGCGTATCAAAATCTCCTTTTCCATTTATAACATGGTCAAGGGATTTCAGGGTGTTCGATAGTAAAGCATTCACAGGCATATATCTTAAAACTATGGTTACTATAATGAAGCTAAAA
Organism: Microcaecilia unicolor; assembly: GCF_901765095.1. NCBI lineage: Eukaryota > Metazoa > Chordata > Amphibia > Gymnophiona > Siphonopidae > Microcaecilia > Microcaecilia unicolor. The sequence continues at coordinate 193,003,232 of NC_044032.1, forward strand.
GACCACCTGCTCTGAAATTGCATGAATTAAGACTGGAAGAAAAATGCTGAAGTTCCATTTAGCAATTGCTGGGGATTACAACATTTTAGAATGCATTATACTGTATAAAGCATTAATGAACATGGTTTTAACATAAGTTCAGATTAATATCATGAACCATAAGATTCTGAGTTTAGAAGTATTATATTTCATGTCTCATGAAAAAGTTTTCCCTTCATATTTATTTATAAAATTTACAATCCGCACCATCTACTATTTGGTGTTGCCCCTGACCATCACAGCAGTTTAATACTCACTGTACATCATGATGCCAGGGTTATCCGGCCTTTGTCTCCACAAGCTGCATCTGAACATTGCCAGACATGCCAGCTCCATACCCTCCTTTGGATTGCATTTGACTCTGAACTGAACTCACCTAGGAAGGAAAACAAAGGGGCAATAGCTGAATCTGCACTGCACAGAATTCAATAGACACCCCCTTCTTTTCAAACACAAGTTTCATTTACGTTCTCTCTGATAAATTATACAGCCAAGGTGATCTACATGATTCACGTCACCTGCTAAACAGCACTTGAATGAAGCATTGTGTAAAATGGATAGAAAACCAAGACACCCAACCCCCTATTTCAGGAAGTCCACAGAGTCTTCCAGTTGGATTCTTGTCCTGAAGGCATGGCTCCAATCAGACAAGAGACGAATCGCTGCTTCTTCAAAACATCTGTATCATTTGTATGGTGTTCACTTCTGAACACAATGGTGGGTTTTACTAATATTTCTGCAGCTTGCAATATACACTATTACTATAAATTTTACCTGGTTTTGCACCAGGAGTGCTAAATGTCAGTCCTTGAGGGCCGCAACCACTCAGCTTTTCAGGATTTCCCCCCAATGACTATGCATGAGATCTATTTGAATCACTGCCTCCATTGTATGCAAATAGATCTCATGCATAGTCACTGTGGAAATCCCAACTGGGTTGCAGCCCTTGAGGCCCAACACTGAGCACCCCGGTTTACACTGTGAAACTTGAGTTTCCAGTTTTACAACAGGTTGTAAAATGCTGTATATCAGGACACCTTTAGAATCTCTTTGCATCATATCCAGAAAGGGCAAAGGGTTGTGGATTTGATATACCACATTTCTGTGGTACAACCAATATGGCTTACATTTTTATTCTATGCAGGTACTTTCTCTGTCCCTAGTGGGCTGACAATCGTAAGCTTTTGTACCAGGGACAATGGGAAGGTTAAGTGACTTGCCCAGGGTCACAAGTAACTGCAGTGGGAATCAAATCCAGGTCCCCAGGTTCTTAGCTCACTGCACTATACACTAGCCTAACTTCTCCACTCCTAAGAAGCTTGGTGTAGTAAGAGGGAAGTGGGGAGGAGGACTGCCCTGGGCAGGAGCATGGTGGATACCCCAGGCCCCCCCAAAAATTGAGGTGCTTGGCTGGCAGGGTCTCCAAGCTCTGCCAGAAGAAGCCCTCCTGCCTGCGCACTATGCCGTCCACTCTTCTCCCCCCCCCCCCCCTTGCATAATACTGGGGTTTTGTACAACTGAGCATGTGCGGAGGCCTACCCTGAGCATGCAAAGTTTTCATACATGCTTGATTGTATGAAAGCCCAGCATTGTATGGGGGGGGGGCAGTAGACAGCATGGCATATGGGCAGGAGGGCTTCCGCTGGCAATGCTAGGGAACCGCGCCAGTTCAGGTATGCAGTGTGTGCTCGGGGGAGGAGCATGGAGTCAAACAGTGGCATAGTAAGGAGGAGGGGCAGGGGTACTGCCTCTCTCTCTGCTCCCACCATCCTGCCTTACAACCACTGCTAAGAAGGACTCATATTTTGGAGTCAAAAAACATCTGTACTCCAGTTGAAAGAAAGCTTGCACTGCTTATCCTCTTCCAGTTACCAAAAATTCAGTGGAGGCTTTTGGAATGTCCATGGCCTTTTGATTAAATTCCTAACCCTCCAAAGGCAATTTCATGTGCCCTTGTGGTTTGGCAAGCTGCAAATACTGTACGTCTCTCTTTCACAAACACTTTGGCTGAAAGACATGTAGTTCAGTGCCTTCCAATATAATGCCTTTCCCAACAAAGATTTAAGGTATTTTAAGCCTATAAAATACTATAATGTATTGTGATAATGACTTATGATTGTTTACCGTGAAGAAAAAAATTGAGGTAGCACAGCCACACCTTCTCCAGCAACAGTGCGTTTCTGTATTTTCAAAACAAGCACCATGCCCTGTTATAAACAATGTGAATTGTTCTGCAAGTTGAAACTGGCAACATAAATGAGGTAGTTGGGGAAAAAGCTGTGTCCTTGGAAACCACTTTTTGGTTTTTCAACTCATCTCCCCCATATAACCTTGTGCACCTAACCAGACTGTGATAAAAAAAGTGGCTTTAGCGTGTCCTTACATGGGCACGTGTTGGTGCTTACCGCAGCTTAGTAAAAGGGCCCCTATATGACATTCTCCTGCAAGAAACCCAGGCAGGTCCTCACACAGCCACAAAAATCTATCTGCCATATAAAAAATTACATTAATCAGATCAGTTATTTTAATATAGCGAAAGGTTGTCCGAGTTCCTGGACGAAGGGTTTGCGATGAGAAAGAGGCATAGTTATCAAATTGGGCTACCGTTAAGATATGTTATCTTACCTCTAACTTGTGCTATTTTAACACAGGTCCCATTTTATGCAATGACTTGGTTAATAACTGGGGTTAACAGTAAAATAACATGTCTTAACTGTAGCCCATGTTGATAACTCCCCTCCCCCCCAATGTCTCATCAATTATATATTACTAGTAAAAAAGGCCCATTTCTGGAACGAATGAAACGGGTGCTAGCAAGGTTTTCCTGGGAGTGTGTATGTTTGAGAGAGAGAGCCAGAGTGAATGTGCGGGTGTGTGACAGAGTAAGACTGTCTGTGTGACAGTGTGTGTGTGAGAAAGAGTGTGTGACAGGGCCCCCCTCTCCTGTTCCTAATGCCCCTCACCCCGTTCCCTCCCCTCCTTTTCCTCCTCCTTCCCACACTTTGGGTTCCTTAAGGCTTTCAAAAGTCTATGTACCCCCGTGGCCCTAACGCCCAGTATCCGGATACCCCACCGCTTTCCTCCTCACCCCTCCCCCAAGATGTAATACTTTCACGTCCTTCATTTTTTTTTTTAAGTGTCCTATCTACCCTGTGTACAAATGCCCGGCATTCAGATTGTGTCAGACGCCGAACTGGATTCAACCAATCAGCACTGCAGCGTTACTTCCTTGAAGCACATGGCCACGGAGGAAGATGAAATATGGAGATTGCGGGTCGGACCTCAGCTGGCGGGGGTTGGGGCCCCCCGCCAGCAAAAGTAAGCAGCGGGGGAGGGTTGACGGCGGGGAGGGGGGCCAGGGCGAAATCTGCGGGGGCCCAGGCCCCTGTGGCCCCACGCAGATACGCCCCTGATATAGAGAGAGGCTCGTTTTCAAAGCACTTAGACTTACAAAGTTACTAAGGAGCTAATTTTCAAAAGAGGAAAATGTCCAAAAAGTGGCATAAATCTGATTTTGGAAGTTTTGCTCACAAAAACGTCCAAATTGGTATTTTCAAAGCCAATTTTTAGACATTTTTCTATGAAGTCCAACACAAGTGCATTCAAATCAAAAGGGGGCATGTCATGGGCGGAATCTGGGCGTTCCTAACACTTGGACGTTTTTCAGCCAGAATGGAACAAAACAAAACCGTCCAGGACTAAAACTAAGACGTTTTGAGCTAGACCTATTTTTATAACGAATAAGGCACAAAAAGGTGCCTTAAATGACCAGATGACCACTGGAGAGAATCAGGGGTGACCTCCCCTTACTCCCCCAGTGGTTGCTAACCCCCTCCCCCCCCCCCCAAAAAAAATGTAATTAAAAACATTACTTGCCAGCCTCAGATGTTATACTCCGGTCCATTAGAACAGAATGCAGGTCCCTGGCGTAGTCTAGTGGTGGGTGCAGTGCACTGCCGACAGGTGGACCCAGGCCCATACCTCCCCCTACCTGTTACACTTGTAGAAGAAACTGTCAGCCCTTCAAAACTCACCAGAAACCCACTGTACCCACATATAGGTGCCCCCTTCATGATAGTGGTGTACAATTGGGGGTAGTGGGTTTTGGGGGGCTCAGCAGACAAGATAAGGGAGCAATGGTGAGATGTGTACCTGGGTGCACTTTATGAAGACGTCCACTGCAGTGCCCCCTAGGGTGCCCTATTGCTTTCTTGGGATGTCTAGGGACCAATCTACTAAAAATGCTGGCTCCTCCTACATCTCAATGGCTTGCTTTTGTGCGTTTTGCACCTGGACGTTTTTTGTTTGAAAATGGACCAAAAATCAAAACCTTGTTGAAAATATTACTTTTTGAAACAAAAAAAAAAAAGATAGACGTTTTCATTTTTTGAAAATGACCTTCTTTCTTATTCAGATTTTGGACATTTTTTGCAAAACGTTCAAAGTCGGACTTACACGTCATATCGAAAATGCCCCTCAATGTAACTTTGTAAGTCTAAGCGCTTTGAAAATGAGCACTATAATGAAGAAACCTTTGAGAACAAAGAAAATAACTCTAAGGCTGGCTAGGCACATTGCCGTTGAGACTAATTTTCTTTGTTCTCAAAGGTTTTTACGCTATATATATCTGCTGTTTTTCAACACAGCCCAACATTCTTTGGATTGAACACATGGTGTTTATAAATACCTGAAAAATGCCTTTGGCTGAGCCTCACACTTTTTTTTTTTTTTTTTAAGTTTGGTATTGAACAATTATAAAGGAGAAATTAGACCTTACCTGCTAATTTGCTTTCCTTTAGACCCTCCGAACCGGCCCAGGGTTGGACTGATGGGTTGTGCACGCCTTCCAGCAGGTGGAGACTGAGAAACTTCTGACTCTAGAGAGCCAATAAGAGCCCTGGCCAAGTGACCCTAGCCTTAGTATTTGACTAACAAAGCAGAAAAGAGAAAGACCCAACCTTCTGTGGCCTGTGGAATCTAAGCAGCCACCAAGCAGTCATAAACCATGCTTGAAAGACAGCAAAGTTCACTAACAATTCCGCCAAGGAGAAGAGGTATGGCTTAACAGGGTTAATGGAGCGTGGATGAGATTAAGGAGATGAGTTCCTGAAGGTCCTGATTTTTCATAAGGATCTTCTCCCGGAGACAAGGGAGCCACCATGGGATCGGAAGGTAGCTGGTCTTCCCAAAACTATTCCTCTAATCCTTCCTCCTCTCCCAGGAAAGGGTCCAGATCCAAAACCAGATCCTCTTCGAGGTCTAAGCAGACTCGAGGTCTTTTAGGGGGAGCAAAGGGTTTGGAAGCCGACTCCCCTATCCCTGTGACACCCATCCTTGCCTTTTTCATGAGGAAAGCCTGGTACATCTGGAGGACAAACTCGAGGAAAACCCTCCAGACACTGCCTCAGGCTGAACTGAAGGCTGTGCAGCAGATGGGAGCTCGCGTGCTGCAGAGGCTGAAGTTGCAGACAAGATGGCTGATTTCCCTGCCACACCCGAAGGGCCAGCCAGGTCCGCGGATGGATGGGAGAACGCTGAGACAGGCGCAACCTGTGAAGCATTCAGGGGAAGGTGCGGCTCTGGTACAGCAATCACAGTGCAAAATTTACACTCCCCGGGAGAACCTACTCCCCTGTGTTGGCACATAGCAGAACGCTTTAGGTTCTCTGCCATAGAGTCATTTACTCTGCGCCCCTGTGAAGTTTTTTCTTTTTTTTGCAAATGCAGCCGACACTGAACACGAGGAAGAGAGACAGCTGAAAAGAAACCAGCAATCACAGCAGAGCTGCTTGCTTGTTCTTGCCAAGGGTTTTTTTTTTTGTTTTTTCAAACAGGGGGCGAGAGGAACTGAAGCAGGCTCACAAATCAGTGCAGCACTGACTGAGCTGCTTGCTCGTTTGTGCCTGGGGGAGAGAAAAGGTAACAAATGGTGCTTTTTTTTCCTCCCCAATCAAAAGTGAAAGTGGCTGCCTCTCCCAAAGGCTAAATACCATTCCTCCGAAAGGGTTCCCTTCCCTGCACCAAAGGGAGATGGGAAGGAAGTGGGGGAAGGACCTGGGACCCCCGAGTTTAGCACCTCAGAGGTTCTCTAGAGTCAGAAGTTTCTCAGTCTCCACCTGCTGGAAGGCGTGCACAACCCATCAGTCCAACCCTGGGCCGGTCTGGAGGGACGCTAAGGAATTAACTTATTTCCATCAATTATCAAAAGCTACAATCTACACCATATACTGGGCTCATAAAAACTAAACATAACTCAGAATATATTTAGATAATCTGCCAACAAAATACCGTGGTATATGTTAGGAAATAAAAATTCTAAAAATAAAGGTGAACCCAAGCTACCCAGTACCTCTAAACATCCTTTCACAGCACTGTTTCCATTTTTATCATTGCTCACCCAGACTTATGGATGCTGAACCAAATACAGTTTATTCATCAGTGCAATGTTCTGTTATATATCCAAAGAGATTGACTGTTGTTGAATTAGCGGAAAATAAGTTTATTAAATAAATAAGGGGCCCTTTTACTAAGCTGCATTAGTTGCATAGGACACACTCAGGCAACCTGCGGTAACTGCGAAATTATCACACACTAAGGGCCCCTTTTACCCTACTGCGGTAAAATGCGGGCCCGAGGTGTTATTGGTGCACAGATTTACACCACCCCGAGGCCCCCTTTTACCACAGTGGGTAAAAGGTGTTTTGTTTTAAACGAAATGGCCGTGTAGCAAGATAACCATTTGCCACACAGCTATTTAAGGTGGCGGTAAGGGCTAAACTGGTGGTAACCAGAAAGTGCACGGTGCTGCCCAATTACCTCCCGGTATATCCCAGCACAGAAAATTTTTAAAAAGGTCACACCAATATTGCGGTAGCCCAGAGGTAGTGCCTGATTGGCGAGTGGCAACACCACGGTAGCTGTACCATAGCATAGTGAAAGGGCCCCTAAATGTGCACTAAAAATATATATTTTCTTGAGGGCGCATGTCGGGAGAGAAGAGTAGGTGTTCCGGCACTAATCAGTTAGCATAGCAACATTACCGTGCACTAACTGGTCAGCACAGGAGTAGCACATGAGCCCTTACCACCTACAAAATGGGTGGCGTTAAGTGCTCACATGGTAACATTTTTTAATGACTGCGCATTAATGGCAACATCATCTGGTGATGGTTTCTGAGATGAAAAAGTGAAACATTAGCGCATGACCATTAATGCAAACCCCCCCCCCCCCCCCCAAAAAAAAAGGTCATCTTTACAGCTGTGGTAAAAATAGCCTTAACGTACAGGGAAATCCCAAGTAATAGCACGGTAAGGCCACTTTTGGCCGCAGCTTTAAAAAAGGACCCCTGAATGACTAAAATACATCATTAGTGGGAGACAATCAAAAAGACTGTCTTTTACTTACTGAGTTCATTCCACTGAACAGATCTCCAGATCCCACGTGAGCTGTGTGAACAAAGTTTGTTGGTTCCCCAATCATACTTCGATCAATCCGCCGTCGCCTTTTCTGAAAAGTAGAGAGGAACCAATGATCTTTAAATCCCTCTTTAGCTTCTGAAAGCATCCAGGCAGACAAAACAGTAGAAAAAGCTAACGTTCACGATAAGCATCTACGTTATTTTAACATTAAAAAATAATTCAACATTTAATGAATAAGCACAGGACTATCTACATTTCATCCATTATTCATCCAAGGCTAAAAAAAACAGCTACTGTTTTCTGGATAACACATAAATCCCAGCATGCTTGATGCTAGCACCATGAACAAATTACTTTAATATCAAATTAATTTAGGAGATCATAGAACTAACAAATATGCTGTATAAAACTGTCATCCTTGCAGTAACTACAATTGAATATAGAGAAAAAAAATGAATGCAATTAGTTTTTCAGCATAAGTTTAACACAAGTGCATTATGATTATATGATTGTATAAATACCATGATGCCTAGACATTCACCTATTATTGGACTGTTAAGCAGCTGACAAGACCAAGTCACTATTTCTAATAAAGATGTCCAAAGTGGAAAAAGATTTGTAAGAGTCCATGCAAACAACCCTGCATTTATATGCAGTTGGCCACTGGAGGAGGTGCATGAAGGATACATGGGTGTGCATCTCTTGTTTGATGTTGCTCACTCTCTTTTCCACCTGACTTCCAGCCATCCCTGCCTGCTAGCCTTGCAGTCAGACATGGCTTGTGTCAGAGATGAAATACGTTAAAAGTTATGAAGTGGAAGACTACCCTAGCGGTTAGATTAAGCAGGCTCTAAATCAGAGAGATCAGGATTTGAATCCCACTGATACTCCTTGAGGTCTTGGACAAATTACTCAGAGTCCCTTTTGTTGGATTATTTGTAGTAAATAATTAGCAGATTTTAGTACACACAGCTTCAGCTTTAGAAATGTTAATTTCTTTCTTCATCTCTCTCTCATTCACCCCTGAATAATTCACTGCTGAGTCACTTTAAAGTTGAAGTAACAAAACATCTGTTTACTCACAGTTTGTAGTTAGATTATAATCAGACAGGCTTATATATACATATTACTATACATTTGTATTATCAGCTCCTTCCATGTGCTTAGATGGTAATGGATGCTCACACCACCATAGATCCTCTCAGGTTAGGAGAGATCATGAGCTCCATGTGCTGCATCTGCTGCATCTATCCCCCACAGGAAGTTGCATAGCTGTGTGACCTCTCTAAGTAATTCACATCAGAGGTCACAGAGTAATCACAGAGAAATAATAGGTGACAGGCAATGCATGTAAAATACAATACATTCCAACAAACCCCTTCTCATGCATAACTGTCATGCAATTATTTATTCATACAAAGTCCAAGCTTTATACGCAGATTCACAAAATGTTCTCTGGGTAACGGTTTGGTCATGATGTCAGCTGTCATCTCACTGGTGTGACAATAGTGTAGACTGATGACCCCTTCTTTTGCCAACTCTCGCACGTTGTGGTATTTCGTTGCGATGTGCTTGGTGCGTGACTGAACCTTGTCATTCTGTGACAGTCGGATGCAGCTCTGATTATCTTCCATTATCTGGATTGGTCTCTTTTCAGCTATTCCGAAATCCAGCAAAAGTTTTTTCAATCCACATCAGTTCTCTGCACGCTTCCGATACTGCCACATATTCAGCTTCTGTAGAAGACAAACTCACAATACTTTGTTTATGACTGGCCCATGAAATTTGTACATTTCCATACATAAACACATATCCACTTGTGGATTTATAATTAGAATGATCCCCTGCCCAATCTGAATCACAGTAACATATTAGTTTTGGATTACTATTGGCTGAAATCTTTAATTTACAATCAATGGTACCCTTTAAATACCTTACCATCCTTTTAACTGCAGTCCAATCTGATTTGGTAGGTGAGCTGACCCTTCTGCTCAAAATTCCTACTGCATTTGCTATATCAGCCCTGTATGTGGTAGCTAGATATAAAAGCTTACCTATGGCTGATCTATATTGGATGTTATCTGGTAAAGGTTCTCTTACTGTTTCATCCTTCAGAAAATCAGTGATCATGGGAGTGCTTACAACTTGGGCATCTTGCATACCTAAACTTTCAATAAGCTCATTTATTTTCTGCTTCTGGCTTAGAAGATAAGAACCATCATTTTGTTTCTCAATTTCTATACCAAGATAGTATGACACATTACCCAGTTCTTTTATCTCAACATTGAGGTTTAAACACTTTACAATGTCCTTGTACTCTTGCTCACTTTTGCTTGCAATGAGCAGATCATCAACAAAAGCTAAAATGTATGCATATTGTCCATTTGTGCACCTAGTGTACAAGCATTTATCTGCTTCACCTTGCTTAAATCCTAAATTTGTCAATATTTCATGCAATTTTTCATTCCAACATTCTGCACTTTGCTTTAATCCACAAAGACCTTTGTTTAATTTACACACTAGCTGTCTTTGTTTTGTATTTATGAAACCTGTTGGCTGTTCCATGTACAAGTCTTCAGTTATATCTCCGTGAAGAAACGCTGTTTTCACATCAATGTGGTTGACTTGCATGCCTTTTGAGACTGCAATGCTCAGAAGTGTTCTGATTGTCGTGTGTTTCACTACAGGTGCAAACACTTCATCAAAATCTTCTCCATATTTTTGAAGATATCCCTTTGCCACTAATCTGGCTTTATACCTTTCCACTTTTCCTTGTGCATTCCTTTTTAACTTGAATACCCATTTGCATCCTATAGCTTTCTTGCCAGGAGGTAATTTTGTAAGAATCCAAGTATTATTTTTATCCAATGCATCAATTTCTTCTTGTGCAGCTTTATGCCATTCAGCAGCTTCTTCTGCTGACATTTTCTCAATCTCATCCCATGTTAAGGGCTCTTGAGCTTCTGCTGACTTTGTTAAGTAAGACAGTCTTGGGGGTGGAACACCTTTGTTTTCCCTGGATGAGCGTCTGACAACAGGTTGGTCTGACCTTTCCGCATCCTCTAAATCTGAGAGTCCTTCTCCAATTGATTCCCCTTCTCCAACTGTACTGTCTTCTTCAATGATCCTTTCTGTGTCTGCTTCCTCTGCCTGTTCCTCGTTAGATACAGATGAGTTGCTTTCAGACATCTGCCTTGGTATGGCATTTATATACACTGGCATGTCTATTATTGTTCTAGTTTCATATTCTGGATGATAAGGCTCATCTGGGATAATCCAGCCTTTATCAACCCTTTTGTTTTCATCAAAATATGTAACATGTCTTATGCCAACAATTCCAGTTTTCAGATTCAAAATTCTATATCCTTTGTGTCCTGGAGCATAGCCAACTAAAATGCCCCTTTCTGTTGTGGAATCCAGCTTATGCCTTCTTTATTTCCTGTGTATGCAGGAAATGAGGGTCTTACACCTTTTTGAGTAACACAGTCTATGCATTTCTCCATATTACCAGCATCTGCACTTATCTGAATGCCGGTGGCCAGTTGCTTACTGTAAAGATCCTGGATCACCTTAGAATCACGATGTCCCAGGCGGCGGTGCCAGATTTCCAGACTACATTTACCATCATTCTTCCTTACTTGCGCCATATGTGAGGCTTCACCTGAAATGTTCAGCTTATAAACATCATTATGCATAAAAGCTTCAGCATACACTTCATCATTTTTAGAGATTGTGCACTTACTGTTTTCAAAATGAATCACAAATCCCTTCTTATCTAATGTAGATACACTAAGCATATTGCAAACTGCTTGGGGAATATACAAAACATCACTTACAGGAATTTCTTTAACTTCATTAGACACTTTGCATTTTAAGAATCCAATACCTTTTGCTTGGATCTTAGCAGTCCCTGCGTTTGCAGTTTTAAGAATACCTTCCTCTGGACACATTTCCTGAAAGAAATTCTTACAATTGGTTAAATGGCATGTGCTCCCTGAATCCAAAATCCAAGTACTTTCATTTGAATTATTATTTACCATAGTCAAAGATTTTTCTGCCATTAGAAAGCCCTTGTGTTTATCTTTGTCCTTCATACATTTCCTGGTTTGAAAATTCTTTAGTTCCATTGGCTTAGGTGAGCTAGAGGGAGTGTTTTGTGTTTCCTTACACCATTTAGATACATGTCCCTCCTTTCCACATGAGTAGCAAATCAGCTTGCCCTTGGGTGGAGTTTTCCCATAGCTCCGCCTTCCTCTGTTCTTTGCCAAGAAATTTGTTTCATTTCTCTCTGACTTGCTTTGAGAACACATCTCCTCAGAATCATTTATTATGCATTCCTGCCTTAGTTTTGATGTTGCCTGTTCAAAAGATTGCCCTTCAATGGCCTCATTTACAGACCTAAAAACATCAAACTTCTTTGATAGTGAGGTAAAAAGAAATGCTCTTTTCAATGCATCACACATGGGAATTCCAGAAAGTTCTAACTTTTGAAATGAAGACATAAGATACATAATGTGATCATTACATTTACTTTTATCCCTTAATTTGGTTTCATTCAACTCTGCCAGCCAAATTGGTTGCTGCTTTGCATATGTAGTTGCATACATAGTTCTCAGTTTATATAAAATGTCCTTTGGTGTATCTTTTCCCTCCACTAATATGGCTTGTTTCTCTGAGAGAGCTTCCAAAAGCATGCACTTCACATAATAGTTTGCATTGTCCCATTCAGCCATATTTTCAGCTGTTCTGTCTTGATCTAAGCATATATTTAATCTTTTTGCTCGAAGGAGACATATGAATCTTAGTTCCCACTGCCGATAATTAAACTCAGTTAATTTAGGCACCTTGAGAGAATAGAAAAATGGTGAATTTCTTCCCTCAGCCATTTTCTTAGCCTTCTGTCTGCTGTGTGGGGGGAGAGAGAGACAGACTGAATCTTTCCTTTAAAACTTAAGAGAAAAATGTGGCCTTTTTTTCTGCCTGGTAATATTTCTCTTCTTTTTCAATTCCTGGACCCTGGGCCCATAACCCTTTTGTTGGATTATTTGTAGTAAATAATTAGCAGATTTTAGTACACACAGCTTCAGCTTTAGAAATGTTAATTTCTTTCTTCATCTCTCTCTCATTCACCCCTGAATAATTCACTGCTGAGTCACTTTAAAGTTGAAGTAACAAAACATCTGTTTACTCACAGTTTGTAGTTAGATTATAATCAGACAGGCTTATATATACATATTACTATACATTTGTATTATCAGCTCCTTCCATGTGCTTAGATGGTAATGGATGCTCACACCACCATAGATCCTCTCAGGTTAGGAGAGATCATGAGCTCCATGTGCTCCATGTGCTGCATCTATCCCCCACAGGAAGTTGCATAGCTGTGTGACCTCTCTAAGTAATTCACATCAGAGGTCACAGAGTAATCACAGAGAAATAATAGGTGACAGGCAATGCATGTAAAATACAATACATTCCAACACCTTTTACAAAGGTGTGCTAGCTTTTTTAGCGTACACTAAAAATTAGCATGCACTGTGTCGATGTCTATAGGAATATTATGGGCATATACACAGCATGCACTAATTTTTAGTGCACGCTAAAAACATTAGCGAACCTTTGTAAAAGACCCCTTCAATCCTCCATTGCCTCAGGTACAAACTGAGGAGATCTTTTACTAAAGGTTAGCACAACTTATCTGTCGCAGGGCTCATTTTATTCCTATAAACCCTGCTGCAGATAACTTGTACTGATCTTTAGTAAAAGGCCCCCTTTAACATTGTAAGCTCTCTGGACACAGGGAAATACCTACTGTACCTGCATGTAACTCACCTTGAACTACCACTGAAAGGTGTGAGCTAAATACTAAACAAAACAAATATTTAGTTGGCACATGCTCAATGTGGCTGGCCTGAATGTCCTACACCTTTAAAGCAGAAGACCAGATAGGATGCAGCTGAGCAGATTGCCAGGTGTCTTTTAATCATAGCACATATTTGGAGAGAAACCCAAATCTTTAAGAGGCCCTTTTACTAAATTGCACTAGTAAATGGGGATAGCACATCTTAACATGAGACTTCCCTATAAATTTGGTCTTTTTAAATTTTTTCAATTTTCTGACCGTGTACTGTTGGCATTAGCATGCAGCCATTGAAAAAAAATGCAGGTGCTAAGAGCTCCCACATTGTCAGTATTATTCAGTTAGCACACGCTAATATCAGCGTCCTAGGCAAATAGCGCTTCCATGCCCCTCCCCAAAAAATAAATACTGCATATTTAGAATGCGCAAATGGCAAATTTAACACAAAACGCTTTACCATGTCCTGCAGTAGGCCATTTTTCTCACATTAAGTACACATTAGAGCTTAACACAGTTTAGTAAAAGGGCCCTTAAGTGTCTGGTAATACTTCAAGCAGTCACTTTTGTTCAACCTAGTTTGGTTTTGCTGGTCATTCAAGCATTAAGTTTCACCATGCTGAGTTAATTCTGAAAACTGAATATTTCGCTTCACAAGTGTCGGTGAGTGGGTGAAATAAAGGGATGTGTGTAGTGTGTTAATACTGAGATGAAAATTGAGATAATTTAAATAACTCGAGCCTGGGTTTCAGATCATGACTGGCATTTTGAGATGTCAAGATTAAAAAAAAAGTTTTATCAGGTCAATATTCAGTGGCAACAGCAAGTATCTTTTCTAAACGTCAGCCATGACAGAAAAAAAAAAAAAAAAGTATATTCAGTGTCACTATACAGATAGGCAGCAGTGTTGAATATAGCTCGACATGCAATACCAGTTCACAATGCTGTCAATTTATATCTTTTTTTTTTTTTTTTTATATTTAATTTCTTTACTAATTTTCATATATACAAAAAGACAAAAACATCTTTGAAGGATACACCAACTTCAAATAAATCTATTACATAGATCAATTAACAATATCAATATAAATTGAAATAATATGTCGGTATTATAGTCCACAAAAACGGACGAGTCCAAGGCTCTACCAAAGGAAGTTGGAACAATTAAAGAAACTATAAATCAAATCAAATTGAGTAGGCGGTTATCCTATTTTTAATCAGTCCAGCCTTATCCATTTGTCATGCTTTCTTGCTGTCTTGCTTCTATAACGTTAACCAACTGATCTGGATCATAAAAAATGTATCTTTGCTCTTTAAAGAAGATCAAACATTTACAGGGGAATCTCAGTTGGAAAGACGCTCCTATCCCACCACTCCACATACCTTGGCTGGCGGTGGTCCCAAAGTCCTGCCAGCAGAAGCCTTCTGTCACAGCTGTTCTTCGCCACATTGACTGCCCTGTAGCTGCTTTTCCCCTCACGTCGCACACATGCGCGGCGTGAGGGGAAATGCAGCCGCAGGGCAGGCAATGCGGCAGAGAACAGTGCTAGAGGAAGACTAAAGCTGGTGGAACATGGTGACCCCCACCAGCCAAACCAGAGGCCCTGAAGCCCTGTGTCTGCTCCTCCCCAGCCTCTAAGGGGGCTTGGTGCCAGTTTTGTCTCTCCTGCTCTTGTCAGGAAGTGATCACCCGGGTCCTGTCAGGAGCAGAAGAGAGTCAGACCCCAGCGCTGGGCTCCTCTTCGATGCTGGGCCCCGAGGGAATCTTGCCCGCCCGCCCTCTCAGTGGCCCTGATGCAGGCATATTTCTAAAATACACCTGTACACCCCAACTCCACCCCATGCCTCTGGGAATACCTACAAAGCATAGTCTATGTAAAAGTGCATGTGCTATGGTTCACTTATTTCTCTGTGTGTATACCAATCCATAATTTTATAATAGGCATTTCCATGTATAAAACATGCTTTACTTGTAGAAAATACTTCATATAAAATCACCCCATACTGAATAGTAATTGCGAAAAGAAAACACCTCTATGAATAAGAACAAAGCTCCTTACATTTTTATTAAAACCACTACGCTCAGGTAAAAGACAAAAGGATATTTATAGACATGGACTCAGTGAGCTTTGTCAGTGCACAAATTGTGGTTAAATGGAGTAGAACCTACCAGTTCACAGAACTTCTAAATATCCTGCTTTGATATGACATGGGTATGGGAAAATGATCCTAGATTTATCCCCATTCCATTCTGCCTCATTAAACACAATTATGTGACAGCATTTCCACTTTGATTTAAATGGCTTTTCCAATATTAACTTCAGTTTGACATTTTGGTCTCAACTCACATTTTTTCAGCCAGCATTCATCATGTGTATAGGCAGCACTTATGTAAAAGACATAGCTGAGATTAAATGTGATATTCTTTACTGTACATTTCTTTCATCAGCACTATTGCCAATGTTTTGCTTTTTTTCTGTGTAATATATCCACGTGGCTCATACCTGAGGCAATGGAGGGTTAAGTGATTTGCCCAATATCACAAGGAGCAGCAGTGGGATTTGAGCCGGCCACCTCTGGATTGCAAGACCGGTGCTCTAACCACTAGGCCACTCCTCCACTCAATTATATTTGTTCTTGATTTGAAGTTAGTGACGGATAGAAAGTGGTTCCCATATCGTGACAAATGAGCTTTTGTAAGTGAAAAAGCAATCTTGTGCACACCTTCAAGAGTTGTAGTATCAAGTTAATTCCTCTAATAAAGATACCTTTTTTAGCTACCGAGCACACAAGGGGTCTTTTACTAAGCAGCGGTAAGCCCGATGTGGGCTTACCACTCACTATTCCAGAACTACCTCTGGGCTAGTAGTTCCCACCCTTAGCGTGCACCATTTCCAGCACTACAAAAATATTATTCTTGTAGCATTGGTAGTGGTTAAGTGCTCCCCCTAGAAATGGCCATGCGGTAAGTGGTTTACTTACCGCACAGCCATTTCTTTAAAAAAAAAAAAAAAGCCAGCCATTTATCTGCTGCAGTAAATGGGGGCCTCAGCGCATGTAAAAAAATACGTACTGATGCTAGCATAGGCCCCCCTTTTACTGCAGCTTAGTAAAAGGGGCCCACAGTGATGCTAAGCTTCCTGTTAAATTTTACTTTTGATATTCATGTGTACCTCACACAACTCCAAAACAGCAGCCCAGGAGACAGTGGAAGTTCTGAAATCAACATTTCAATCAGAAATTATTTTCCCTGAACTACTCAGAGTTAGATATCCAAAGAGCCAGACAGTGCCAAAATTTCCTGCCACACTGCTCTCAGTCACAAGTACACATTAAGTCAAGCACATAGACTTTATGGTCACAAAAATTCAATCACAGGAAACAGGAAAAGTGACTCAAGGACTAGATTTTATATATGGTGCCTGAAAAATCCACACGAAATAAATTTCTGCCTAAGCGTATTCTATAGGCGGTGCCTAGGTTTAGGTGCAGTATGTAGAATACGCTTAGTTGATATCCCAGTGCCTAGAACAACGCGCATCCATGTACACCAAGGAAAATGAGGCGTAAATACCAGTGCGTAGATTTACACACAGAGGGGCATATTCTATAAACAGTGCATGGAAATTTTGGATCGTCCATGAAACGCCCATAACCATGCCCCTTTTTGGCCCCACGCATTAGAAATTAGAGGCTGTGTATTACAGAATATGCTTAGCAACGTTGTGACCATAAATTCTAATTATAGCCAATTAGTGCTCATTATTGCTTGTTAAGTGCTGCTAAAAACACTGATTGGCTTGTTAATCCAATTAAGTTACGAATCTCTCTATATAAAACGCACCTCCAACGTTCGAATGAAGCCTCTGTTAGCCAAAAGTGAAGGGGGTGAGATCGCATTGTGTCTGCCCCGCCCACGCGTCAAACTTGATGACGTCGAGGGCGGAGCAATGACACTCAACCAATCGCAACGCTCGGCAGCGAAGCGTCAGGGAAGGAGGCGGCGCTCTCAACGTCTAGCCTTCCCTTCGCTGTGTTCCTCCTTCTTCTGACGTCAAGGATGACGTCAAAAGAAGGCGGAACACAGCGAAGGGAAACCTAGACGTCGGGAGCACCGCCTCCTTCCCTGACGCTTCGCTGCCGGAACCGCCACAGAGGTAAATTTAAAAACAAGAAAAAAAAAAAAAACCATGTTGGGGGGAGCGAAGAGGGTGGCCACAAAAGAAAAACAATGGGACCAGGTGGGCAAGGGGAGAAACGACAGCATGGATGCGAGGGGGGGGGAAGAAGAGGGCGGCCCAGGCTGGGACATGGGAGAGAGAGGAGCATGGATGCAAGGGGGGGTCATGGAAGGGAGACAGGGGACTTGCTGGAAAAGGATGAATGGAGGCGGCAGGGGACAGAGGAGCATGGATGGGCATGGATTGGGAGGGCAGGGCTCAGGGAGAGAGGGCAATTGCTGGAAAGGGATGAATGGAGGGGGCAGGGGACAGAGGAGCATGGATGGGCATGGATTGGGAGAGCAGGACTCAGGGAGAGAGGGAAATTGCTGGATAGGGATGAATAGAGGGACAGATGGGCATGGATGGATATGGATTGCAGGGCAGGCCTCAGGGAGACAGGGCAATTGCTGGATAGGGAAAAATGGAGGGGCCAGGTGACAGAGGAGCATGGATGGACATGGATTGGAAGGGCAGGACTCAGGGAGAGGGGAATTGCTCGATAGGGATGAATGGAGGGGCAGATGGGCATGGATGGATATGGATTGCAGGGCAGGCCTCAGGCAGAGAGGGGAAATGCAGGATAGGGATGAATGGAGGGGGCAGGTGAAAGAGGAGCATGGATTGGAAGGGCTGGACTCAGGGAGAGGGGAATTGCTGGATAGGGATGAATGGAGGGGACAGATGGCCATGGATGGATATGGATTGCAGGGCAGGCCTCAGGCAGAGAGGGGAAATGCTGGATAGGGAAAAATGGAGGGGCCAGGTGACAAAGGAGCATGGATGGGCATGGATTGAAAGGGCAGGACTCAGGGAGAGGGGAATTGCTGGATAGGGATGAATGGAGGGGACAGATGGCCATGGATGCATATGGATTGCAGGGCAGGCCTCAGGGAGACAGCGGAATTGCTGGATAGGGATGAATGGAGGGGCCAGGTGACAGAGGAGCATGGATTGGACTCACACTTTCACTTTGACTCTCAAACACTCACTCTCACATACACTCTCCCAAACATACACACTCCGAGGAAAACCTTGCTAGCGCCCGTTTCATTTGTGTCAGAAACGGGCCTTTTTTACTAGTGTTGTTATAGAATATGCTTGAATTTTGGTGTGGAGTGCTAGGTGTGATATATAGAATCCTGGGGATATTATTTATTTATATACAGAATCCTGGGGATATTATTTATTTAGATTTTTGCACACACCTTTTTCAGTAGTATCTCAAGGTGACTTACATTCAGGTACTCTGGATAGTTCTCTGTCCCAGGAGGGCTCACAATCTAAGTTTGTATCTGAGGCAATGGAGGGTTAAGTGACTTGCCCAAGATCACAAGGAGCAGCAGTGGGATTTGAACCGGCCACCTCTGGATTGCAAGACCGGTGCTCTAACCACTAGGCCACTCCTCCACTGTTACCAACTGAATACTAACATGTTCTTACCGTGCACTAAAAGGCACTACTGTGGGAAGTGCCGAGGTGTCCCGTGGTAGTTTTGGAATCAGTGCTCGCTACCCACTTGCTAAAAAATAGTTTTTTTTTTTTAGAAGGGTGTGTGTCTAGAGGTGGAGAGTAGACTGCCCTGTGCTAATTGTGTAGTGTAGGTAAATTGCCACACACCAGGGCCGCCGAGAGGGGGGCGGGGGGGGGGGGCAAAATTCCCCGGGCCTGGGCCTTCAAGGGGGGCCAGCGCCGGGGTCAGGCCACCGGCGCTGCAGTCCCCGGTCTCACTTGCTTGCCTCCTCAGCTCCGGGCCCCCTGCATTCAAAGCAGCAGTTGCAGATCGCCTCTCTTCTGGCCTTCCCTCCCTGTGACCCACCCTCACGGAAACCGGAAGTTACATCAGACAAGGGTGGGTCACAGGGAGGGAAGGCCAGAAGAGACATGATCTGCGACTGCCACTTTGAATGAAGGGGGCCCAGAGCCGTAGAGGCAGGCAGGTGAGACCGCAGAGTGCAGTGGGGGGGGGGGGGGGGGGGGGCGGCAGCGGGCAGAGGCGGGGCGGCCTTACCCCGGGCCCGGCCTAGTCTCTCGGCGACCCTGCCACACACTGCCCAATTAGCACGAGGTTAGCATGGGAGCCCTCACAGCCTAGTAAATAAGTGGCAGTAAAGGCTGATGCACTAATTGGGAAATTGGCATGTGGCCATTAACCCTTTAGTGTCTAATGTTCCCGTAATAAGCCATATGGGAACAGATTGATGGGAACACTGGATGGGAACATTGGACACTAAAGGGTTAATAGAAAAAAAATTGCGGCCATTTTACAGCCACAATGAAAGTGGCCTCAGTGTGTGAGAAACCCACGCACTAAGAAAAGCGCAGGCCACTTTTTAGTGCTGCTTAGTAAAAGGGCACCTTTAGCAGCAACTGATGGATTACACACACTTGCATAATAGATGACAAATCACTTCAATGTATAAATACATTTTTTTTAAATAATCATACTTTTCCCACACTCTGCTGTTTAATCTGTGCCTAGCGTACACAAGTTAGCATGTGAGCCATGAGATCAGCCTTTGCTTGCACCAGGCTCTTTCTTCTCATTGCTACAATTTAAACAATAACGCTTTCTTTAATCTGCTACTGTTAATATTTCTCTCCAGTGACGGAGCAGCAGGACTCAACAGAACGCAGAAGATGTGGTAATAAAGCTTCACTTGTCCTTGAGGAATAGATTGTCAAAAGCAAAATAACTAAAAACCTGATTAGCATCGTTTATATGCTCCGGAAATGCGTCTCTAGGCTCATCAAAAACTGAATCTTACACATCATCGAATCCAGAAAACCCTTCTCTGCCATGCTTAGATAAGTGGAGGTCATAATGATGATTTTACAGAAATGGTCTTCTGGAAATCTATGTTCCTATTATATAGAAAAGGGTAAAACAAAGTTTAGGTGTTCCTTTTGAAGAGAATAATTTCTGAAAAATAAAACATGGAAAAGAAAATAAGATGATACCTTTTTTATTGGACATAACTTAATACATTTCTTGATTAGCTTTCAAAGGTTGCCCTTCTTCGTCAGATCGGAAATCTGAAGAAGGGCAACCTTCGAAAGCTAATCAAGAAATGTATTAAGTTATGTCCAATAAAAAAGGTATCATCTTATTTTCTTTTCCATGTGTTATTTTGTTTGATTTCTATTGATAACCTTAAGAGTGGACTAACACGGCTACCACACTCCTCTACTGAAAAATAAAATTAATTCTTCAAGAGGTTAGGAAAGCTGTCCTTTTACTAGAGCAGTCGAAAGGAGAGAGATTGGTAGACAGGACGTATGAAAACCTCTCTGCCATCCCAACCCCTCTGAAGTCTGGCAGTACAAATGGTTACATTTATAGCTCTCAGATCACAAATGAGGTAATCAATCTACAAAGAAATCCATGGATCAGCAAGATATTCTTCTTAGAATGGAGAACTTGGTCAGGACAAATATGCCAACATCTGGTACATGGCTTTAACAGAAATGAAAGAGTGTTGCATAGCATTTCTCAACTGTTTGTTAACAAAGAACTGACAGATATGATTTCAAACTCAGCTAATTCCAGCTTTTTCTAGATCCACACTTTCCACTTGACTAAATTGATAAATGTGTAACTAGACTACAAGAGCTATGCCCCCCCCCCCCCCCCCCCCCATCATCAGATCAATTTAAAAGTAGAAAACAAACGAAGGGGACCTAGTTCAAATAAGTTAATCAGAAACATATGGGGTTAGTCCAATAAAAAGAATCACCTACAACTTTTTGCTTACCCTTATTTCAATATATCTAAAAGGACTAATACAACAGCCACGCTGGGCTGCATGTACTAAAGTGACTTCACAAAGATGAGATTCATGTGGAAAACCGGTGAAGCATACCTGGAAGAATGCAAAAACATGGAAAGTGTAGAAGTACACTTTGCGGTAGTAAACTTCACACTAATGAGCCAATGAGATGCAAAATCATGCAAAACAGACCATTCATGCTAAAACTCATGAAAATAAGTATGTTATTCTTTAACAAGACTCATTTCGTGTGGGACTATGATTTAAAAGGCCTTGATAGCTCGCCTTGAAGGCACTCTGCATGGCTAGACCATTCCTAGGTATCTGCTATCCTTGGTGACCCAGGGGATCCTGCAACCCTATTTACCAGCCCTGATGCAGGGCATAAGTGAAAAATACAACCCCCCAAATCCTGTCTTCTTCAGGCTTCACCCCTTAAAACTACTAAAACCAAGATCTACATCTGCCTCCTCCCAAACTCCTACTCTATCTTCACACACCCCCTCCCCGGACCTTGATACAGTCTATGTTCTGGACAATGTTGGGGGAATGAGTAATCCTATCTTGCTCCAGCTCTGGCAGCTGCTGCATCTTAAATGGCATAGAAGACCCCTAGTGGTCCTACTATGGTACTACTTCTAAATTTCAGGCTGCCAAGGATAGCAGGCCCCTTATTTTGCAGTCTGACCCCAATACTATTGATAGAGGTCCAGTGGGTGGCTGATTAGAAGTGGCAGCCACCAGGGCAAGAGTGAGTGGAAATTGCTCCTGCTCCCAAAGTCCCCCAAAACTCTGGGGTGAGTCAGGGTCCCAGAGGAGGAGAGGGGGCCTAGTTTTCAGTTTCAGAGGTTTTAAGGGGTGGGCCCAAAAAGGAGCAGAACTTCAGGGGCTGTATTTTTCAGTGATACCTAGATCAGGGCTGGGGGGGGAGGGAGGCTGATACTAGATCAGAGTCATGTGGTTCCCTGGGGGAAGGGTCGAGGGAGACCATTTTAATCCCTTAGATATACCACATCAGGGCTAGGAATGGGCAGTTGGGGGGGGGGGGGTCACTGGCCCAGCAAAGATCTGAAGACCGGGACTCTAGAACACCTATGAAGTAGGCCATCAGAGCTTCTAAAATCATACTGCCACATGAAATGTAGTCATTTTTTTTAAGGAGCTGCAAAAAAAAAAAAAAAAAGTCCACAAAGCCTTTCTTATTTTCACAAATTTTTGCATTAACAAGTTGCTATACATGATTTTGCATTGAACAGTTCAATAATGGTACTTTGAAATAAATGTGTACTGCTCTAGGCAAAGTATAGAATAGCTTCAACAGCCAGCTTAAACCATCCCCAAGTAGAAGCTTTACCAGTAGACTCTCAATTCTTAAACAAATCTTATTATAATACTCAGAATAAACAAAAAAAAAATCCAATTTACAGTTCAGTTGCTTAGAAGAGAATTGTTGCCTTCTGCACATAGACTACTACTACTACTTATTTCTATAGCGCTACTGGATGTACACAGCGCTGTACAAAGAGTCTGTATCTAGCCACCCCAGAGGCAAGGAGATGGTCAGAACCTCAGCCCAGCTGAGAGGACAAGCTGTAACACTCAAAGGAGAATAAGGGGGAGAAACTCAGGGAAAATAAAAGGAGAATGAATTGGGGAAAATGTGGAAACATCTTGATGGAATTACAGATTAAGGTAGGATCAGCCCCTAGAACAGGTGCTGATCACAAAAACATGCAAAGAAGACAGGGCTCTCTCACTCAACCTGCAGGGGAACAGAGGAAAGGCTGGCCCTAGCTCAGAGCTAACAGCCAATAGGGAAAGCTCATAAGGAATCAATCACAGGATACTGCAAACTATATTAAAAGGAGTCCTAATACACAGTGCTGTTACACAGACAATGCAATTGAATATAGATAATACTCATATTAAATATATAACACAATGCACCCTGCCTCCATGAATATGGGGGCAGAACAGCTTGTGCAACAATGCACTTCAGAAGAAGGTATTTTTCAGTTCCCGGAGGGCTCACAATTTAAAAAAATTCCACAAAGAGTTGAAGTGGGATTTGAACCTGAGCCCCTAGTTTCTCAGCCCATTGCACAACATATTAGGCAACTCTGTGCTCCATATCACCACCACCCCCAAGTGCATTGCTCTTACCTCCTGGGGGTGCAGGGGACAGTCACGCGGCTGTTGGCTCTGCCGGTTCCCTGCCCCGGAACAGGAAGTAACATCAGAGGGAGCAGGAAACTGGCAGAGCCAACAGCCACACAGCTGCTCCCTGCACCCTCTTGCAACATGCACCTAGTGTGAACTGCCTTGGTACGCCTCTGTTGGGCAGGTAGAATCTAGCCTATAGTTTGCAAATGCAAGGCAAGCTTTCACAAGGGTAAAGTATGGGAGAGAAATGCTACCAGTTGTGCACCAAATTCCAGAATACTGTAAGTTACTCGTGCCCTTGCTGTATTTAGGTATCTAGAGTTATGTCTGGTCTCTGACTGGAATAACTGTAACCACCTAAATTTTAGGGTTATGCTAGTATTTTATAATAGAGTCGGGCAGTGGTGTGCTGGTGCCAGCTTGCACCGGTTCACAAGAGCTCCTGCCCATACAATCTCCATTCTTCGACCGTACTGAAAGTGATTGCTGTAAGCTTCAGCGGCAGTAATCAGGAGTGCCGCACGCTGCCTGGTTACCGCCGGGTTAGTGTGGGAGTCCTTACCGCCTCCTAAATAGGTTGCAGTAAATGCTCCCCTAAGAAGTGGCTGCGCAGCAAGTGGTTAACTTGCCGCATGGCCATTTCCCATAAAACAAACACCTTTTACCCACTGCGATAAAAGGGGGCCTCGGCGTGCAGCAAACCCTTGTGCCGACGCCACTGTAAACCCCCTTTTACCACAGCGTGGTAAAAGGACCTTAAGAGGTCCTAATATCGCCTGAGGCAGCAGTTATTTTTTTTAAACCCTGCCGTCGTTGGGAGGACCATTATTTAAAATGGCTGAACACTGCATGCTACAGAGAAGCAGATAACTATTCAGAAGCATTTTTGATGATAGAATAAGAGGTAGGCACCCAGTAGATAGTCTGAGGCTTTTCCTTCAGATCTTATGAAAGCTCACGGATTACTTGTTTATAAGCTTTGGATACTATCAACACTGTATTGTGAAGTTTGTCATTTGGAATTTAAGTTTTTACATTTGAGATCACCATAACAACCTAAGGGTCCAGTTCACTAAGCCACGCTATAGGCACGCTAGCGTTTTTAGCACATCATAAACGCTAGACACACCCATATGGGTGTCTCTAGTATTTAGCACGTGCTAAAAACACTAGCACACCTTAGTAAACAGGGCCTTAAGTGTAGGATCCCAAGAGGTCAACCACTAGCGCCCTAACTTCCTGCATTCAGACCATTTCTATGAAAGAGAAAGATTACATCTAGATGACATTTTTCCCTTAGAAATGCCTAATAATTGAATACATGCCACAGAGTAAGGCCTCTGTGATTACTGATTCCTACATTAAGCGTAGCTCATCCACAGAGCACTTAAAAGGTGGCCCCCAATCTCTGCACTACAGAATTACATAAAGCTAATCATTTCACCTTATCCACATGCCCTCTAGCAATCTTCTTAGAGGGGACAGACTTATGCAGACCATATCAAAGATATCATAGAACAACCCGTTACAACTGAATCTAAAGTGAAAGACCAAATGAAATCCAGCTGGTTTGCTGCCTGGAAACATTTATTAAACTAAATTCATCTGCTGTAAGAAAAAAAAAAAGTCATAAATGGAGACCAATTGATTTGAATCTACAACCGGATGAAGTATCTAATCACCCGACATCATTGAATGCTGAAAAGATAATGTATGCTAGGTAATTATTGTCACAAGCTCATCAAAATTATGTCCCATGGACCGGGAGGTCTATAAATCAACATAATGCCCAAACCTTTCCCATCAGAGACACTCAGATATAGAAATGCATATTAATGACAGTAGTATTAATACTGCCACATAAAATGACAAGCTTTCAGAAATATATGTCTCTCCAGAAATACAGCTGCTGAGAGAACCAATAATTTATAAGAGAATCTTAACTGTCAACTCAAGGACAAATTTTCAGTTCAGTGTGCTGTGGCTACTGAAAAAGCAAACAATGCTAGGAATCACCTGAAAAAGGATGGAAAACAAAATTGAGATTATTATTTTTTTAAATGTTTTATTTATAGCAAATGGATACAGCAAAAAAGGGCAATTAACATTTAAGAAAAAGCTACAATATCCCTAAAAAAAGAAAATCACTTCCTTGTACCACACCATAAGTAAGCAGGCACCCAGTTGTGGAACGCAGAGGGGTGGCTGGGAGCGGGAATTGGGTGTGAAGCTGGGAGAATCCGAGTGGGAGAGAATAGAAAAAGCAGTGATGGAGGTATCAATTCATGTTCCTCTGCAAGAGAACGCTGTCAAAGTATTATATCGATGGTACCTTACACCAGCCCGACTGCAGCGGATCTTTCTGACCTCTTCGGACTTGTGCTGGAGAAGGTGTGGTGACAAAGGTACAATGGGGCACATTTGGTGGAGCTGTGTCAAAATTCATGCATTTTGGAAGGCTGTACATTTCAGGTTACAGAACTGGTTGGGGTGTGTTGTGCCATGGGCCCCTGAGGTGTTCCTGTTTTCAGCTAGGATTGCAGGCCTACTGTCACACCAGCAGACCCTAGTCAAACATGCGGTTGGCACAGCAAGGGTGGTTGTAGCGTCACATTGGCGAAAGGAGGGGGTTCCCTCTTTAGCTAGATGTCTTAATAAGTTGAGGTATGTTCGTGAAATGGAGAGACTAGTGGCTGAGCGTAAACAACAATTGGGAAAATGGCGTTCTGTCTGGGAGCCCATCCCTTTTGACGCTCTATAAATCTAGCTGCTATATACAAAGAGTGACACGAGGGGGAGTGCCCAGTAGTGTCCACCTGGAGGGTGGGGGTGGGGGGGATGGGAGGGCGGGGGGGGGGGGGAGAAATCTTTGTTTTCTTGAAAAATGGACAAAAAATGTGAAGTTTAATGCAGTTGACATAGTTATGTTGAAACTACTGAATGTAATCATACAAGCTGTACTGGTGGGCTCTTGTATTAGAATCAGCATGTTGTATTCTTTTAATTTTTATGGTACCCTTGTGCTGTTTCAATGGATAATAAAGACTTCTTGCAAATAAAAAAAGAAAAAAAAAAAAGAAAATCACTGAAGGAAAATGAAAAATGATAATTTGCTGCTCCTTAGTCCCTAATAACAGGCAAAACAATTGATAACATTTTATAAATGTCTTAAACACTTAACAAGAAACCTCAAGAAGAAAACTCCATTATTCTGAAGAACTCTATTGCATTGGGCAAAATTGCTCCTTGAGGGACCCTTTTACAAAAGCGCGCTGAAAAATGGCCTGCGGTAGTATCAAACCTATAAATGGCAAGTGACCGACTCACCTGCAAATGCGCAGTAGAGACTTCCCTCTCTGTCCCGCCCCCGCGTCAAGACGTGATGACGGGGGAAGGGGGGCGGGACAGAGAGGGAAACTGCGCTGAAGGGGAGGGAGGGAACCGCTGACGTCGCTACCGCTCCCCCCCCCAAGGTAGCCACTACCACCCCCCCTTCACCCGGCCCGGGCCCTCTCTTCGTTATTCAACTTACAGCAGCGCCGAAACAGCAGCAAGCAGCTCAGCTTCAGCTCCCGTCGGCCTTCCTTCCCTGCCTGTGCCCCGCCCTCGCTGACGTGACGTCACACGAGGGCGAGGCACAGGCAGTGAAGGAAGGCCAACGGGAGCTGCTGCTTGCTGCTGTTTTGCCGCTGCTGTAAGTTGAATAACGAAGAGAGGGCCCGGGCCGGGTGGAGGGATGGCGGCAACTCCGGGGGGGGTACGGTAGCGGTGGCGACCTCGCGGGGGGGGGGTACGGTAGCGGTGGCGACCTCGTGGGGAGGGGGAAGCAAAACCCCAATATCAGCCCGTTTTTACGGGCTCAACGGCTAGTAGACACATGTTTTGGACGCACGCAAAATCATTTTTCAGCGCACCTGTACAAAATGTTTATTTTTGCTGAAAATGGACGTATGGCAAAATGAAAATTGCAGCGCGTCCATCTTGGATCTGAGACCTTACCACCAGACACTGACCTAGCGGTAAGGTCTCATCCGATAACCGGGTGGTAATGGTCTACGTACATAAAATGCCAATTACCACCCACCAGAAAATACAAATATTTTCCAGCGCGCATAGCGGACGCGTGTCAAAAATGAAATTACCACAAGGGCCACGTGGTAGCCTGGCAGTAACTCAAAATTGACGCACGCAGGCGCCTATGCGGCTTAATAAAAGGGACCCTGAGTACTGTGTCCCGTTCTGGTCACCCATATCAAAAAGAATACAGCAGAACAAGAAAAAGTTCAGAGAAAGGTGACAAATACGATAAATGGGATAGAACACCTCCCATACGAAGCAGGCTAAACAGGTTACAGCTCTTCAGTTTGGACAAAAGATGACGGAGTGGGATATGATAGAATTTATAAACATCATGAGTGGAGTGGAACAGTTAGAGAATGTTTTGTTAACTTTTGAAATGACACAGAAAAGAGATCTCATAAAACTAATGACCTGCACCTTGAAAACAAATTGTAAAAAGTGTTTTTTTTTCATGCGGTGTATAATTACGCTGTGGAATCTGTTGCCCAAGACATGTCACAGTGATTAATGCAGAAGGATGTTTGGACAAGTTCCTGGAGGAAAAGTCCATAACAAGTATTAGCCTGGTAAACTTGGAAAAGCCATTCCTAATCCCTGGAAATGAGCTATGAGAACGAAATCTACATTTTCCCTTGGATTCTTAAAAGGTTGCTCAAATTTGGGCGAGGATCCCAGATCCATGAACGAACTAATTAGTTAGGGCCTCTTTTACAATGCTGCACTACCGATTCTCGGTGTGGCAAATGAGAGAAATCCCATTCAATTCCTATGGGCTTCCTCTCATTTGCTGTACAGGAATCACTAGCGCAGATTTGTAAAAGAAGACCTTAATGAGCCGTTGACAATCAACTGACATTAAACTGGTACTAATTAGGATTTACACATGGATCTGTGTATCTGCTAATTGTATAATGCTGTGCGCCTAAATTATCCATCGTGCAACTCAAAAGGGGATATGGCCAGGGGAGTGGCATATGTGAGTCGGGGCATTCCCAAAATTTAGGCGCAGTTTTATAGAATCCAGTCCACTTATGCATCTAACTGCCATTAGCTGCGTGTCAGCACGTGTAAATCCTCTCACTCAAAGTTAACCACAGGAATCCGTACTAAGCGCTCTTCTATAAAGGTTACTTAGCGCTATGGGAGAGATTCTATATATGGTGCCTAAAAAATCATGAAACAATTGAGTATGGCACCAGGGAAGATTAAAAAAAAAAAAAACAGCACAATCTGTACTTCAAAGTAAAAGGTGCTCTCCAGAAGACGGCAGCTGGAAAAAAATGCTGAATGCAACCAGTGTGTCACATACCACTCTCCAGAAGATGGCAGTGTGGTAGCACGCTGCCATCTTCAGGAGAGTGGTATATGACATGCTGGCTTCATTCAGCAGTTTATTCCAGTCGCCATCTTCTGGAGAGCACCATTTACTTTGAAGTACAGATTGTGCTGGGTTTTTTATTTGCCTGGTACCACCTCTTTAACATTGCTTTTGACTTGTAACCACTCGCCTCCACCTACCCTCCTCTCCTCCTTCCTGTACACATTAATTGATTTGATTACTTTATTTTTGTCTATTAGATTGTAAGCTCTTTGAGCAGGGACTGTCTTTCTTCTATGTTTGTGCAGTGCTGCGTAAGCCTTGTAGCGCTATAGAAATGCTAAACAGTAGTAGTAGTAGTAGTAGTATGGTGGAAACTGTTGAATTGTAGCGCTATAGAAATGCTAAATAGTAGTAGTAGTAGAATACACCATTTAGTTATTTTGGTGATGAAGATCACAGTATAGCCCCTGACGCAGCTCCTTTGGGCGAAACACGGCCTGTGTGGGGCATTCTATTAAATTGAAATTCTGCAATAAAGATTTGTTTGGATTTACCACTGATCTGCTTTGGTTTGTTTCCACATTGGAATTTGAGGATCGTCTGCCTTGTTGTTTTTTGGGACCGGCCTAAAAAAAAAAAAAATCAGTGCCGACTAAGCATATTCTATAAGCAGTGCC
Source organism: Microcaecilia unicolor (assembly GCF_901765095.1). Taxonomy (NCBI): domain Eukaryota; kingdom Metazoa; phylum Chordata; class Amphibia; order Gymnophiona; family Siphonopidae; genus Microcaecilia; species Microcaecilia unicolor. The sequence continues at coordinate 193,032,777 of NC_044032.1, forward strand.
TAGAGTTAGACGCAGTATATAGAATACGTTTAGTTGGCATCCAAGCACCTAAAACTACACGCATCTATTTACTCTAATGAAAACATTGCGTAAATCCCAGCATGTAGATTTAGGCGCATTGGGCCATATTCTATAACTATGCATGTAAATTTCAGAACACCCACAAAATGCCCATTTCTCTACCCACAACTATGTCCCTTTTTGCTTGCGTACATTAGAAAGGCACACTGCATTACAGAATGCGTTGAGTTGTGCATATAAATTCTAATTATTGCTAATTAGTGCTCATTATTGCTTGTTGAGCTGTTATCAATGCTGATTAGCTGTTAAGCCAATTAAGTTATGCGCATTGTTATAAAAATACGCTTGGATTTCAGCACGGATCTCTAGGCACACTATATAGGATCCGAGGGTATGCAACCTTTACAGAACTGACGCTTAGCCCCAATCTTAACAGCACCTAACTTTGGGCGACATTTACTGAAACTGGCCTTGTGTTTTGCTGGTACTTTTGACCCGAACTGGCCACTGACAAACAAAACAGTAGGCTTGATAGTCTTAGTCTGACATAATATGTTTTTTCTTATATTCTTAAAGCTGCAGCTAACACAAAGCAAAAGACAAAAAAAAAGTCAGTTGGCAGTCCACAGCCCATCACTTTTGTGATTTATTTTACATTTTACTCTAAGAAGATTGAAAAGAATAGATGTTATAGATGTGGTTATAAAACCTGACAATTTTATGTGAACAAGAAAAATTACATACAGGCAGTTGAACTGTGTTCTGCAAGAAAGTGAGAACTCAGGTGGGCTACCATCTTTACCGGACTTGGCGAATGCCATTACGGTACTATGTAAGCCACATTGAGCCTGCAAATAGGTGGGAAAATGCAGGATACAAATGTAACAAATAAATAAATTAATCTCACACTGATGTTCTCTGGGTGCTGTATGGAAACATTTCTGTGAACTGCATGATAAAATACAGCTATTTACAAATCAGAAAAGGAAGATTATGCTCAAACTGCAGGAAAATGAATGGCTTCAAGATTTTGCTTTTATAGTGATTGATACAGAACATCTGAGCTACAGCAACACAAGGAAAAAGAAGATGGTGACAGAAGTCTGGGAACATTCTGGCTTTCAAGACTATACATTAGATTTGGGAATGTATCTTTGGGGTCCTTTTACTAAGCTGCATTAGGCACTAACATGTGCTTACTCCAGCAAAAATGGCCTAACGTGTGGAGAGCTAAAGCGCCATGTGTTAGTTTTGGAATATCTGTGTGGTAAATGTAAAAAAAAAATGAAGGGGGCGTGTTGAGGCAGGGAGTGAACATTCATGCATTAACCAGTTAGCGCATCTACATTACAAAATAGGTGGTGGTTAAGTGTTCATGCGGTAATTCTTAAAAATGGCCCCGCACTAATGGCAACATTAGTGCATGGCAATTACCATTAACGGGAAAAAAAATAGAAAATCAGGAAGGCTGATATTCAGAAAATGCTGAGCTGCTAAAATTTATGCTCCCAAATTAGCCTTCTAAATCTGTGCGCTATTTTCATTCAAATTTAGGAGAATAATTTCTCAGCTAAAAAGTTAACTTAATTTAGGAGCTTAAAAATTAAGCTCATAAATTTAGTTTCATTTTCCTAGATTTATGAGCTTAATTCATGAGCCTAGTGCTGAAAATCAGTGCTAAGCTCTTAACTTCTTTTCACCGCCCTTACAGCCCTGTTTACTAAGCCGCACTAGAGGCGCAATAGCATTTTTAGCACGTGCTGTGTAGGCACCTATACAGTTAGCATGCGCTAATTTTGTGCGCGTGCTAAAAACGCTAGTGCACCTTAGTGAACAGGGCCCTAAATCTGCTCCTGTTGCCACATACTTTTTATGCTCATAAATTTTAAGAGTTGAGTGAAATTTTGAGTGAAAATGTATGCACTCAGCCTTAGTAAATTTTCAAGGAGGCCAATTTATGAACATAACACTCAAAGTCAGGAGAATAAAGCCTTTGAATATCAGGCCCTTAGTGTTTTTTGGAGAGCTCACACATTCCACCACAAGTGTACCAGTTAGGAGTGGGATATGGACCTGGGTCCACTTCTTTATAGTCCACTGGCTACTCTTGGCACCTGCTTGCTGCTCTAATAGGAATGGCCATCATATCTGAAGCTGTCATAGAGCCTGGTATGTACTGCCACTGTCACATCTTATGGGGCTGGAAGGGGGTCTGTAATTACTGGGGGACTAAAGGGGGTTATGCCTTAATCCCTCCAATGGTCATTTAGGGTATCTTTTGTTCACTTTAGTTGTGATTGAAAAAGTCTTAATTTTGGCCATAGAAGTTTTCATTTCAATCCATTATTTCAGAAAAACATCTATCTTTTGGGGCTGCCCATGTCCTGCCCAGGTCCTACCCAAAACACGTCCTGAGCATGACCCCTTGAAATTTGGATGAATCATGGAACAAACTGTCTAAAATCAGGGTGTCAAAAATCGCAGCTTGGACATTTTTGAGAGAAAAATGTCCTTCTGCCACCTTATGATGTTTTTTGGACTTTTTTTGTTTTGAAAGTGAGCCCCTATATTTTCTCTTAGATGATTATATTTTTATATTTATGCTATTGTTTTATGTTGTATTTAATACAATTAAACACAATTATGGAAATTCTGTAAATTAACTGTGTTGAATTTTTAGCATTCTGTTTCTAGTTCAACTGTTTGATATTCAGGCTCATTTTCGAAAGAGATGGACGTCCAAAAAGTGACATAAATCGGTACTTGGACGTCCATCTCACAGAGATGTCCAAATCTGTATAATCAAAACCCGATTTTGGACGCCTTTCTCAGAAGTCCGTCGCAAAGACGTCCAAATCTTGAGAGGGCATATCAGAGGCGTAGTCGAGACGGGACTTGGGCGTTCCTAAGACTTGGACGTCTTTGAGCCATAATGGAAAAAAGCAAAGATGTCCAGGGCTAAAACATGGACATTTTCACCCAGACCTGCTTTTATTACGAATAAGGCACAAAAATATGCCCGAAATGACCAAATGACCACTGAAGGGAATCAGGGATGACCTCCCATTACTCCCCCAGTGGTCACTAACCCCCTCCCACCCTCATAAAACATGATTAAAAACATTACTTGCCAGCCTCAGATGTCATACTCGGGTCCATGACAGCGCATGCAGATCCCTGGAGTAGTTTAGCAGTAGGTGCAGTGCACTTCAGACAGGTGAACCCAGGTCCACACCCCCCTACCTGTTACATTTGTGGAGGAAACATCAAGCCCTCTAAAACCCACCAGAAACCCTCTATACCCACATATAGGTGCCCCCTTCACCTGTAAGGGCTATGGTAGTGGTTGTTGGTAGTGGGTTTTGGGGGGGGGGGGGTTGTGGACTCAACAGACAAGGTAAGGGAGCTGTGTACCTGGGAGCATTTTATGAAGTCCACTGCTGTGCCCCCTAGGGTGCCCGATTGCTGTCCTGCCATGTCAGGGGGACCAGTGTACTAAAAATGCTGGCTCCTCCCACGTCCAAATGGCTTGAATTTGGATGTTTTAGACTTGGAAGTCTTTGGTTTCAAAAATGGCCGAAAATCAAAGATGTCCAAATCCAGGGACGTGCAAGGTATTTTCGAACACAAAGATGGACGTCCATCTTTTTTTCGAAAATGACCTTTTCCCCGCCTCCAAATTTGGAGGTTCTACAAAGACGTCCAAATTCCAACTCAGACGTTTCTTTCGAAAATGCCCCTCATTGTAACATTGTTATATACTTTGAATAGTGGTATATCAATAATTAAACTAGAACTCAAAACTATAAATAATACAAATCCCAATTTTCCACATGTGCAATTATACCAGTTCAAAGTTGATGCAAATGTGTGCAAGTCCTGACTTTACCTACTCTGTACCGCTGATGCAAAAGGGGAAAGTTCCATGGGGGAGATGAGGATTCCATTTGAAAATTAGATTGCAGGCACCTATGGATAGTCTCAAAGATAACCTATAAATGAATAAACAATTTCAAAGCACTCTTTTTGTGCCTCATCTACTTACTTTCCTGTAGTAAAAGGGCTCCTTAGCAGATCTACGAGGGAGACATTCTGAGCAGTCCTGTATTTGAACTGTCATGTCCAGTGTAATGTGGTATTTGTAGTCCCTGATTCTATCTATAGAAATCAGTGTTGCAGGTTCCATAGAGCATCAGGATGAGTTGTAGGAAATCTAGGACTGACCCAAAATCTCCCTTATGGAATGGGCAATTGGCAGCTCTGCCTTAGTGATGAGTTTGGTTTACAATAGAGACATTTCTGCATTGCTGAAATTCACAATCATAACAAGCACTGTTTCTCAATGAGAAAGCTAAAAGATTGGACAGGCACAGGGAAATACCTTCAGACAATCCTTCTACAGCAACGCTAACCATTTTATTTATGTATGTATTTATTAAAAAACTTATATTCTGCACTATCGCCAAAGTTCTAGGCAGATTACAAAATTGCATACACAATAAAACAACTCATATACATTTTACAACATTACTAATAGACTCAAAACAAACATATTTTCCCTTCGTTTCTGTGCAGTAACACATTGTTACCATAGAGCACCCAACCCCTGACAGGGTTAGACAAAGGGCTTGAATATATCTTTTGCACCATAATGCCTTGGCTTAAACTACAGGGCTACAAGCTGTAAATCACTTTTGATGACATATGGCAGACTCCAAATTAGCGCGCACAACTTAAGAAGCCATATTGGAGGGAAGGCCTCACAGTTCTACTTTTGCAAAAAATAAAAAAAATTATACCTTTGGAGGTATAGTTATTTCCTTCCAAAAATAAGACATGATCGCACAGCAGTGCTGGTCAGATTTAAAGGGACTAACATAGAGGTCCCCTAGTGGCTTGTGGGCCAAAAGGCTCCTCTCTCTCCTGCCTGTGGGCATAAAAGTCTAAAGCCTCTTGGGGAAATCCTTTCCTTTAATCAAATCAAATCTGAGGGTCAACCCAGTGTTCCCCTCTCTCCCTCTAGGATCTCAACTCCCCCTAGCGGTAGTTTTGAAGTACGACCATTAGGGATCAGATTGCTAAAGAAGAGTACATACGGAAATAGATTGTACATACATTAATTTCTATGTTACTAAGCATCTAATTGATTTTGCACACACTAAGGGTCCCTTTTACCAAACGGCAGTAAAAGGGGCCCTGCAGTGGCATCAGTTTGCGGGTTCGCTGTGCGCCAAGGCCCCCTTTTACTACCACCGGTGAAAGGCTTTATTTTCTTTAAAATAAGGAATTGGCCATGCGGTAAGTTAAACACTTGCCACGCGACGATTTCCTGGAGGAGCCTTATTGCATCCTATTTAGGAGGCGGTAGGGTCCCTGGCAGTAGCCCAGCGGTAACCGGGCAGCGTGTGGTAGTAACCAGGCAGCAATTACCACCAGGCATGCCCCAAGCACTAGAAAAGTTTTAAATATTTTCTAGCGCTGGAATTGGCGTGAAGTGGGAGTCAGAACTACTGCCAGGCTGAAATCGCCATGTGCCGAGCCACCACTACCCCTACTGCCCTTTTGTAAAAGGGCCCCAAAAATATTTAAGCAGCTTCATAAACTGATTGTGCACTAATACACATCCCTACAAGGATTAATGTTTTGAATCGGATCTCAAAGTGGAGGTTAAAACATATTGGGGGGTTTTGTTTGCCTCACCCTATGCTTGGAACAACCTTCCTGAACCCTTACGCCAAGCCCCCTCCCTGCCCGTCTTCAAGTCTTTGCTTAAAGCCCACCTCTTCAATGCTGCGTTCGGCACCTAACCCTTACCGTTCAGTGAATCCAGACTGCCCCAATTTGACTGCCCCTATCGGACCGACCGTTCACTTGTCTATTAGATTGTAAGCTCTTTGAGCATGGACTGTCTCTCTTTGTTAAATTGTACAGCGCTGCATAACCCTAGTAGCGCTCTAGAAATGTTAAGTAGTAGTAGTAGTATTTAAAAAAATAGAAAAATAAACAAACACAAGTGTAAAAGATAGCACTATAATTATTTGAGACCATTTTTAAAACTTAATCCTATTCAGTCCATACATGGCCCCTCTATTCCCGAAGTTTTGTTTATATGCCCAGATAGGCAGTCAGCCTACACCCCATGCCACTGATCCACTGCTGTGCTTCTTGTCTGTCTGCCTGTCTGTCTTATCATACAATAAGCTTCAAGATGCAGGGACTTTCTGATTTTTTGTGTCGGTCAAATGTTGCATATGCCTGGTAGTGCTCTTCTAATACTAACAATAAAAACAAAATGTTATTAAGGGCCCCTTTTACCAAGCTGCGACAAAAGAGGGCTGGCACTGGCATCCACACATGTTTTACAAATGTGCTGAGGCTCCCTTTTACCACAGCTGGTAAAAGGGAAGTCTTGCCTTCCTGTAGGAAATGGCCGTGCAGCAAGTAAAGCACTTGCCGCATGGCCATTTTTTTTGGGGGGGGGGGGAGGGAAGCCCTGACGTAACGGCTCCCGCATTAACCCGGTGGTAACCGGGCAGCGATTACACTCCGGCGCTACAAAAATAAATGTTTGTAGCGCCGGAAATGATGGTGTGCTAGGGGTGGGAAGTATCACCGGGTTGCTATGGTAGCCCGGTGGTACTTCCTGTATAGCAAGCGGTAAGCCCATGTTGGGCCTACCGCTGCTTAGTAGAAGGAGCCCTTAGTGTGGGTTCTCATAAATAGTGTCTTGCATGCTTACTTAACAAAAGAGAAGACAATGTCATCGAAAAAACAACACCCAAGGTATTCTAGAGCATGAAGGAGGGAAAACCCTCAAGCAGGAGATTAATGACTCCCAGATTCCTAGATGGAATATGAAGCCCTCCTACAGTTCAGTTTAATTACAAAAGCTGTCAGCTCAGCAGTTACCACAGTTTTACCAATCTGCTAGAGCAGCAGCCCTTCGAGAATTCATTGTTTTACTTCAGGAACTCTTTCTGCTTGCAGAATTCAGGAAATAAGTTTCTACAAAATGATTTCAGTGATGCCAAATACTCTACCACCACCACCACCACCACTTCTTACCAGCTGAGAATGTATATCATGTACCAGTGAACTATTAGCCAAAAAAAATAAAATCACACAATAATTTGGAGCTTTCAGCAATTACTGAGAAAATCCACAGGGAATGGGAAATATGAGTTGAATTGTATGTGTACAGTAATCCTCAAGCTTTAATAAAAATCTAAAATCCTATCAGTTCCATTAAATTTCACCTTAGGCAAGTTACTTCATTTTCCAATACCTTAGGTATAACTTAAGGGCCCTCTTACTATGCTGTGGTAGGGCTACCGCACAGGTAGCATGCGCCAAATCGATCCTACCACTGCAGTAGCACAGGTGCCCAGCAGTAGTTCTGAAGTTGGCACACGCAGTTTCCCACAGTAGAAAATAATTTTCTATTCTCTACCACAAGAGGAGCTCCTGGCGGTACGGACACATTGCCGAGCACTGCCTGATGGTCACACGAGTAGCGCATAAGCCCTTACCGCATTCTAAATAGGTGGCAGTAAGGGCTCAGGCAGTAAATAGCCACATGTTAATTTTAATATTAGCACACTGCCATTTATTGCCCCATTTTAATAAAAAACCTTTTTCCCACCGCAGTAAAAAAACGGCTCAGTGCGTGCCAATTTTGTATGCCAAAACTAGTGCAAGCCACTTTTTACCGTGGCTTAGTAAAAGGGCTCCATAGACTGCATTCTAGGGAGGGGAGAATACTCTAGAGACTCATTTTCAAAGTACATAGACTTAAAAAGTTAGGTGGAGGGGCATTTTTGATATGATGTCCAAGTCCAACTTTGGACGTTTTGCTAAAAACGTCCAAAATTCAAGTGGGGAATATAGCCATTTTCAAAACAGAAAAACTTCCTTTTTTTTCTTCAAAAATGGCTATTTGCTAGATGTTTTTGTGCTCTATGTATTTTTTTTGGTCCATTTTCAAAAAAAAAAAATGTCCAAGTGAAAAACACACAAAATCAAGCCATTGGGATGTAAGAGGAGCCAGCATTCTTAGTAGACAGGCCACACAGACATCCCAGGAGACCAATGGGGCACCCTAGGGGGCACTGCAGTGAACTTCAAATAAATGCTCCCAGGTACACCGCTGCTCCCTTATCTTGCCTGCTGAGCCCCCCCACCCCCACCCCCCAATTGTACACCACTGAAATAGATCTTATGGGTGAAGGAGGTACCTATATGTGGGTACAGTGGGTTTCTGGTGAGTTTTGGAGGGCTCATAGTTTCCACCACAAGTGTAACAGGTAGGGGGAGATATGGGCACTGCACCCAGTACTAGACTACTCCAGGGACCTGCATGCTCCTCTAATAGACTTGAGTATTACATCTAAGGCTGGCATAGAGGCTGGTATGTAATGCTTTTAATCACATTTTTGGTGGGTGGTGGGTTCAGTGACCACTGGGGAAGTAAGAGGAGGTCATCCCTGATTCCCTGCAGTGGTCACCTTTGTGTCAGCACCTGGGACACTATGGGCTTTACTCCTTCTGTACAGGAATGGCTACTACTGCATCTCAGCATGGCCTCCCACCTCAGGTTTCCAGGTGCAATGGCAAGCGATGTAGATCATCAGACACTCTTACACTGAAAATGCTAGTAAGCACTTGGTAGCTCAAACCACTGGTTTATACCTTGGACCAAACACTAGAGGCATAACGGTCACCTGACTAGCAGTTCCACGTAGAGCTGTCACCAGCTCCTCCCATTTGTCCAGATGCTGCTGGACAACATCCCCCCCCCCCCCCCCCCCCCCAGATGCCTAGGGCAACGACATCGGACAACGCACTCACCCTCTGAATGCCTAGGGCAATTACATCAGCCACGCCCCATGCAGGCATCTCATCTCGATAGCAAGGTGCAATCTCTGAGTTGTCTGGCCTACTGAGCAAGCTTTATACATCCTCCAGTTTCTGGTAAGTTTTTATTAAAGAACATCCTCCAGTTTCTGGTATCCTTGGTCGCTCTCCCACTTTTTGCACACTACTGAGCAAGACCATGCTACTCTGGTCCGACATCATTCCTCAACTGCGAGGGGCTGATTCCAGGTTTCCTCAACTGCGAGGGGCTGATTCCAAGTTGTGGTCCAAGTAAATTGCCAAGTCAGTTGGGGTCACAGCACCTTACGACAGTAAAGCGCCAAGACAGTTTGCACACAGAGCACCTCGGTAGAGTAACAATTTGTCATGAACAGGCATCTCTTAGTCTGCTATTGGCACAGCAAATGCTGGCCCTGGGATTTGTAACATGGACTGTTGCCATGATTTGAGTTTTTGCCAGGTACTTGTCACCTGGCTCGGCCACCGTTTGGAAAGCAGGATACGAAGCTGGATGGACCGTTGTCTGGTCCAGTGTGGTTACTTTTATGTTCTTATGCTCTCTCATCACAGGAAACTTCAGGCAGGACGCAATTAATCTTTCAGGAGTTGCAGGGGACCTGTCTATCAGCGACTTCCAGGAGGCCCTGGAAGCATATAGCTAAAAGGGGGACACAAGGGGAAGGAGGGGACCCGGGGAAAGTTTCACAACCCCGGGTTGTGGCGGAGGCACCCGAGTCTAGGAATTGCTGGAGGTGCTGGAACAGCAGCCGAAAGGGAGTTCGGTCGCTTGAGGCAAGGACAGGAGCGCTCACTGGTGGCAGACTAATCACCTAGCTGGCTCTAAATGGCAGGTGAAATGCTGGACTGGAGTGCAGTCCAAAGCGGACAGACACACGACCACACTAGAGGCGGATATATAGCTGGCCACCACATGGAACAGTGAGTCGTGCTCCCCAGCTGGAAAGGCATGGCGGGGAAGGAAAGCCTCTACAATAAAGAACTCATGGTTCAGGTACTTCCTAGGGGTTATGTTGATGTATTTTAATAAAGCTGTGGCCATTTATTCCCAAAAGTAAACTTGCTTCTTGCTCAGTCATTGTGTGTCTTATGTGTGTGAGCCGTGGGTGAGAGTGTGTGCAGCCTGCTTATGTTATGTCTTTCTCCTGTCTGTGGCTAACTTCAACTGGAAGAAAATATTGTGAGGAGTCTTTAAGTCTACAGCAATCGTTTTTTTTACAATGGTAATTATCTAAGCAGCTGAAATTGTTTTACCCCGAGGTCTTGAAATTTGTGAGTCTACCTCCTAATAAAAACTCTGACAATAAAATTGTGATTGTTGCTGGTTGAGGTTAGATTTGAAATTCAAGAAGGAAATCAAGTTTCTGAACGAGCAAGAAGTCAGCGAGACCATAGAAACAGCAATTCTGAATAAAATGGAATTCTGTTTAAGTATGTTTTGAGAAACAAAGCCTCTAGCTAACTCCCTGCCTACTCTTTTTTTATATATATAATTTTGTTGAAGACCAAATGATATTTTCCTTCATATGGAATACTCATTAAATGTGATTGAAGAAAAAGCTGCTCTCCAGTATTTTGGGCAAACAGCTCTTCCAGTACCTACATCAGTTGTCCTAGCTTGAGCTGAGAGAAATAAAGTCATAAGGAGAATCAGCTATAAATTTGTTTCACTCAGCAAGGTCAAAATTGAGGATAACATATGAGAATCTGTATAATGAGACCAGAAACGCAACCAAATGTCGGGGGGAGCAGACCTTTTGTAAAATAGGCGTCAGTGTAAAACTGAAGGGCTGATCCGCATAGGCACCATTTTATTCAAATCTGTTTGAGGGAGCGGCTGTTGTCCTTGCACCCTACCTAGCTATGCCTCTGATTGGGACTTGTAAAGAAGTAGACTCAAGAAAAATGTCAGGAAGTATTTTTTCACGGAGAGAGTAGTGGATGCTTGGAATGCCCTCCCGCGGGAGGTGGTGGAAATGAAAACGGTAACGGAATTCAAACATGCGTGGGATAAGCATAAAGGAATCCTGTGCCGAAGGAATGGATCCTCAGGAGCTTAGTCAAGATCGGGAGGTGGGGCTGGTGGTTGGGAGGCGGGGATAGGGCTGGGCAGACTTATACGGTCTGTGCCAGAGCCGGTGGTGGGAAGCGGGACTGGTGGTTGGGAGGCGGGGATAGTGCTGGACAGACTTGTACGGTCTGTGCCAGAGCCGGTGGTTGGGAGGCAGGGCTGGTGGTGGGGAGGTGAGGATAGTGCTGGGCAGACTTATACGGTCTGTGCCTGTGCCAGAGCCGGTGGTTGGGAGGTGGGGCAGACTTGTACGGTCTGTGCCCTGAAGAGCACAGGTACAAATCAAAGTAGGGTATACACAAAAAGCAGCAAATGCGAGTTATCTTGTTGGGCAGACTGGATGGACCGTGCAGGTCTTTTTCTGCCGTCATCTACTACTATGTTACTATGTAAGCCACACTTAAAAGCCAAATGCATAACTAAGACAGACAACACCCTTAAAAAAAAAAAAACAGCTACAAAACATGACAATGGACAAATCCAGAATCTTCACTGAGTTAGACTGTCCCTTCTCTTCCCAGACAAATGTCCAGACATATTGTTAGACACAGTTGGAATGAGAAGAGAAGTGACCATGGCCACTGAATCATGACCTTGATTTTTTCTGTAAAATCCTCTTGAACAAATCCAGATCCCAAAGAATAAGTGGCAGTCCTTAAAAGGTTATTCCAGGCCAACAAAGCTTATGTAGTACTACTACTACTACTACTTAGCATTTCTATAGCGCTGCCAGGGTTATGCAGCGCTGTACAAGTTTAAACATGGGGAAGGACAGTCCCTGCTCAAGAGAGCTTACAATGTAGTCAAAAACTATAAGCAGGGCAAAAGGTTTTAACCTTTCCGTTGGCCCAGGGAGTTAGAGAATAAGACGGTTATATGAGTATTGTTTACCATAAATAGCACAATTTGCCAACTGGCCGATTTTCAGCCAGCCTAACCATTTTTTTTTTCATGGTCAAGCTAGCTGTCAAAAGGTTAAAAACCAGCAAAGAAAAAGATGGTTTTGTACACAAACAGTGACAATGCTCCTTTACAAGTCTAACATTTTAAAGAGTCAGGATTTTACAATCCAGCAATTTAGGGGCATACTTGTCAGCCCATGAGCCTCTGTCCCTTTAAGATGGCAGACTCAACCTACTGCTGCTGTGTTTGTTTACATCAAAGGCAGGCATGGATTACCTGATGTGGGGTGGAGGGAAGTAAGCAATAGCAGTCCAATCCTGGTGCAATACAGTACTGCCCTGCATTGGCAAAAGGAAGCAAGTGTTTCAGTAAACATAGACACATGCTTCCTTTTGCCATTGCAGGGCAGAATTTGCAACATCAAGGTTAGGTGGGAAGGAGAGAGAAACTGGGGGGAGAGGAGGGGCACAGGGACAGAACTCATGGCAGGGCAAGACATGAGAAAGAAAATGTGACTGCTAGAGTAGGGAAGGGAGACACATACCCTCTAATTCTGTAAAAGTCATCAAAATTGTGCTTGAAAATTTGGAGTGCGTGCCCAATTTGTACACACAATTAAATAACAAGCTAATTAGAATCAAATGGCGTTTTAACAAGCAGTTATTGGCACTAATATAATTGAACCTTAAGCATTTATTTTTACATGAAATTTGAAAAAGGGGGCATTAATAAAATTAATGTGCATTGTTACAGAATAATGGAGACACTCGCCCACCGTAGGCACATAAATTTCCACTAGGTTTCAGTTGATGCAAATGACCGCACCTAAAATTAGGCGCGATTGCTGGGCGTAAGCACTACCTATTAACCGTGCCTAACTTTGGGCTTTTTTTTTTTTTTTTTTTTTTACAAAGCCATGATAGCAATTCCATGTGGCAAATGAGAGGAAGCCCACAGGAACTGAATGGGCTTCCTCTCATTTGACGCACCGAGAATCAGTAGTATGGCTTTGTAAAAGAAGCACTTTAAGCGCGGCTTATAGAATAAGGTTTTTTTTGGTGCCATAGATAAAATCTATCCCATACTGTGAGTGCTGGGGATGGTGGAGAGAGAAAGATTCAAATAACTTTTAACATATTTATAAATGACCTAGAGATGGGAGTAACTAGTAAGGTAGTTCCAGCTACAGTGTGCGCCATTTCCGGCACAACAGAGATTTTTTTTCTAGTGCGGCGTTAACCTGGTAGTAATCAGGCACTGCCGTGCACTGCCCAGTTACCACCAGGTTACCATGAGTGGCGGTAAGTGCTCCCTGCCGCATGGCCACGGAGTAAGAGCCATCTTGAGGCATGGCCATTTTTGGAGGGGCTTTTTACCTGCTGTGGTAAAAAGGGCCCTGGCAGGGGGGAAAACTGCCCCTGCTGCTACTGAAGGGGCCTTTTTCCTGCAGCTTAGTAAAAGGACCCTAGTGTTTGTATTGACTTGTCAGCTACAGTTAAGAGTAAAAACTGGTAAGGAGGTAGCCTAAGAAAGCACATGCCTGCTTTAGTAAAATTTCTACAAATCTGTTGAAGATGTACTGATACTTCTTTGTGTCATGCTCCATTATGTCAGAGGAGAATTAAGCTAAAAAAAAAACCAAATGAACACTTGCATTAGGCCTTTTTATTTAGCCAAGCAACAAAGTTGCCCAAAATGGGCACCCTCTTGTGTGTACTCCTATTCTGTTGTTTTTTTCTTGGAATAAGCTCCCTGTTTCTGTAGATCTATTGATAAGTTATGGCGGTTTAGGAACGCGATTAAAACTTTATTGTTCTGTTAAAGGTTTTGTTATTCTTAACTTTGCTTATTTATTTGCTATTGATTTTATGATCTTTCCCTGATTTATTCATGAGTTATGCTTGTTTTGTAATCTGGTTTTGATTTTTATTTATCTGATTATGTATGTTTTGATGTAACCTGTTCTGGGCTTTATTGGGAGGACAGGCTAAACACTGAAATAAATACATAAATAAATAAATTGCAATAACAGATCAGTCACACAAGCATTATTTCCCATTTCCCACTTGGGTTAAGGTTTTGTGCTCAGTCATATGTGTTTTGGTAAAGTATCTTCCTCACAAGCCTTCCTCTAAAAGTGGAAGGCGTGACTGGGAGACTTAATATAGTGTTACAGAGAATCTCTCTAGTATAATGGCAAAAGATTTGTACTTTACAAATGACTATAATTCTGTAGAGTGCATCCGGTTTCAAAGGAATGAATAAGGGAAAAAGCCTCCGAACTCCACCCAACCTCCAACCCAAGTAATTGTTATTAGTAACAAGGGTTGAAAAAATTTTCTTTCTGGGGGTTTTTTATCATCATTGGCAAAAAACCCTTAAAGTTCCAAGATATAAGAGACGACATTTTCTGCCTCTAGGAGTATTTTTCTGCCTGTCAGATATAATGAAACTAGTAAAAAAGCCCCGTTTCTGATGCAAATGAAACGGGGGGGGGGGGGGGGGGGGCTAGCAAGGTTTTCTTCAGAGTGTGCATGTGGGAGTGTGTGTCCCTGACCTCTGCCCTCTCTCTCTCTCTCTCCCTCCCCCTCCCCCCTTGGAGTCCAGTCCTTCAGTGTTAAGTTTCCTGCTGTTCTGTGTTTGTGTTACAGAGAGAGTGAGGGCATCTCTCTCCCCTCCCCCTCTGAGTCCTTCATTGTTACAGAGAGAGGGATTTCGTGCTGTGCTGTTTTCCTTCACTCATGGGGAAACCGGATATCTCTGGCGCTTCACACGTCCGGCTGGAGGCTTCATAGAACGTTGGTCTTGCCTTTTATATATATAGAAGATGATGGGAATGAGGAACCATGACCATCCTATGTCAACCTGGCATCCTGTCACCTCTTACTACAGCAATGCTAAGTAATTACTAACAGGCTGCCAGGCAGCTCCTCTGTTTCTACATTTGTTAAGTTACCTTCATTCTCAGGAAGCACAGATAAAATGAAAAAGGGTGCCAATAAGCATGAATTGCTTTTATTGTATTTTTATGACTAGTGCAGCACAATGCCACCAAACAAGGGCTAGGAAGCACTTGGGACTTTTAACATCACCTGTAGGTTCAGAGTCTGCATGAGGCCAACAGAATTATTATTTTCTCTTCAATTCCTACTTTGGAACATTTGGTTTTGCTCTGGCCTGGTACTACTCTCATTTATTTATTAGGATTTATTACGATTTCTTTCCCACCTTTTTGAAGGAATTCACTCAAGGCAGCTTACAATAAGAATTATGATCTCTCACCACCAAAACTTATTTCCCTTCTACTTTTATTCTCGTTGTGGTCCAGATGTACTCACTATACAAAATAAAGCCATGCAGATCTTTTCTCTTTTCCCACATTAACGTTCATGTCATTGTTCTCCATCAAATTAACAGGGTCTTTTACTAAGGTGCACTCACGTTTGTGGCGCATGCTAGAATTGTGGGCGTGCTAAACGTTAGAGATGCCAACGCATTCCTATAGGCGTCTCCAACGTTAAGAGCACCTTAGTAAAAGACGGCCTAAATATATGCTGACCTGTTTTCCCCTGCTCTCTCTCTCCCATACCATTTTCCTTTCTCCTTATCCATGGATCAGTGTTAACAGTTCTTGCTTGTTATTTAAATTATTTATTTATAAAGTTTAGATGCCACGCTATCCTACAAATCAAGGCGGATCGAATAAAATATTCGAATAAACATACAAAAATAGCAAAGATACATATGGACCTCATCAGCTCATATTTGGGTCCTTTTACTAAAGGTGCGCTGAAAAATGAACTGCGCTAGTGTAGGCACGTGTTTTGGGCGTGCGCAGATCCATTTATCTGCGTGCCTGTAAAAAGGCCTTTTTTTTAAATTTTTGCTGAAAACGGACGTGCAGAAAAATAAAAATTGGGGCACGTTCATTTTGGGTCTGAGACCTTACTGCCACCCATTGACTTAGCGGTAAGGTCCCACGCAGTAACCATGCGGTAATCATCTATGCGCGTAGAATGATCATTTTTTTTAAAAATTATTTTCCGACACGCGTAGCGGACAAATGTAAAAAACAAAATTACCACCTGGGCCACACAGTAGCTGGGCAGTAACTCCAAACTGACGTGCGCAGGATGCACGTAGGCGCCTACGCAGCTTAGTAAACAGGCTCCATTATAAAGACAGTGGTTGTAGCAAGGCAGTTGTCACCGACATCTTAGAAGCAGATACATGGCCAGCTAAACATCTGTAAAGACTGTTAAAATAAGTGTGCTTTTAGATATTTATGAAATTGAAGAAATGAGGATATGTCCAATATGGCCATCAGTGGTTGTTCTGGGTCAAGTGTGTGCCATTTCCAGGAAAAAAATAAAAACCCTGAAAATGGTTAGGGTGGTGGTAACCCAACGGTTACTGCATGAGTCCTTACCGCCAGCTCAATGGGTAGCACTAAGTGCTCCCCACCGCATGGCCATTTTTTTTTGGGGGGGGGGGGGGGCTTTTTACACGCTGCAGTAAAAAGGGTCCAGATGTACAGGAAAAATGGGCTGCTGTAATTGCCAATTGCTCATGTTTGATCTATTCTTACTGTACACCGCCTTGAGTGAATTCCTTCAAAAAGGCGGTAAATAAATCCTAATAAATAAAATAAATAAATAAATTTTGCAGTTCAGATGGCAAGTTATTCCACAGTCCAGCTCTTTCAACATAAAATTTCTGCTTTTCAAAGCTTGAGATTTATGGCAATATGGTGTTGCTATAAATCTAATTTGAAAAAGAAATATATTCCATGGCATATACTATTTTCTGCTGCCATCTCCTCTGTTTATATTTCAAACTGTTAGCAGTTTTCATGTACCAACATCATCAGAAGATGATGTGCCAAGATCTCTTGAGGACTTGTCATCCAAAGTGAGCATCCAGAACATTTGCCCCACGATGTGAACTTCCATCACTGAGGAAGGCAAAAACAGTGCCATGTGTAACAATGAAGAACTCAGAAAAGTCTCAGGAGACAAAAATCAAAAGATAAGAAGAATATAGAAATCCTTGGAGGTCTGAATGTTAGGTGGAATTATAAAACTAAGTGAAATGCAGAGCTGGAACAGCCAGGGTGGAATTATGCTCACCAAAAACTGTCAGCATAACGCGAAACAGATAATTGCTCTTTCTTGGCTGTGAAGTGTCTTTGATTGACTGACAAATCCATCTTAGTCCCTCAGAATGTTCTTTCAGGATTATTTGTTCATGTATATTCCAGAAACAGTTGCTATAGTAGCATGTTTATATCATAAGATTGTAATGTGTTTCTGCTTCAGAATGGTGACAAAAAGACAAAATGGAGAAGGAATCTGTTATGAATTAGTGGAGGAGTAGCCTGCACTGGCCCGAGGATGAGGGGAACTGGGTTCGATTCCAAATGCAGCTCCTTGTGCCTCTGGGCAAGTCACTTAACCCTCCATTGCCCCACGTACCAAAACTTAGATTGGGAGCCCTCTAGGGACACAGAAAGTACCTCCATATAAAGTGTACAGTGCTGCATACATCTAGTAGTGCTAAAGAAATGATTAGTAGTAGCAGTAGAATCATGGGAAGCTTGGTGGACAGCTAGGTGGTTGCCTTTTTAGGAAACAGGATAATATTGTACTCATACAAGATGGAAATGTAAGAATGGAGGAAGTGAACAGCAAAGGACGTAACTCTTGATGGTAAGAGAACGTAAACTGATTTGTGAAAGTACTGTAGTGCATGAAGCAATAAGTACATTATCTGTCACTGTACTTGTAACCTATTTTATACTGTCTTGACGTTAGTCAGTCAATACAATAGGAATAAACACCATCTTCTAAATAAGTCTCTAGAAGTATTTCTTTATCTTACTGAAAGATCTGGGAGAAACCCACACAGGCATCCAAAATCATGTCATGTATATAAAACAAGAAGCAGACCTTGACGAAGAACAGGCAGTCTTTAATGAATTGTATTAATGCTCCCAGGGTTCACATTCAGATGCCCGACATGGACATGTTTCATCAACTATTGGTACAATCTCTCATTCTTGCACAAATCGATTATTGCAATGTATTATACGTAGGCTGTGCAACATCAATTAGAAAAAAAGATACAGACAGTATAGAAAGTTGCAGCTAGTTTGATCTTTACTAAATCAAAATACGAGAGAGTAACTCCTTTGTACATCACATTACACTGGCTACTGTTTGAAGCAAAAGGGATTTTTAAACTCTGCACCATGATACACTCATTTCTACATGGCAAAATGCCAGAATATCTAAGCCATTGGATAATACTACCCAAGAAGAGACTGAGAAAAATGAAAGGAAATCTTCTGGACCTAGCATTTCCATCAGCAAAAGGTGTCAGATTTTAAGACAGTACACTCAACAATATTATCCTATCTATTGGCAAAATGGTGGAACGATATACCAGTGACAATAAGATCAATACCAGAGTACGGAATTTTCCGTTGACAGTTGAAGACTCATTTATTCAGAAAATACATGTTAGGGAATGAGGGATAATGTGTACAGTACCACAGTACCCCCCAACTGCAACCATTATGACCCTACAATGTAACAACGTTTTTCTTCTTGAAACGTGCGAGTCTAAAATGTGACAATGTACTTGATCTCTTAATGTAAGTCGCGCTGAACTCAGTCTGGGAATGCTTGCAACTAATAAGAAATAAAGTAAAGTAGACTACAGGCCAAATACACTCATCAGACAATCAACACTTATACTTAGTACCAAAAAGCCCAATATTCAAAGCAATTAAAGTGGGCAGGAGATGCTCCTGCTTGCTTAAGTCATACTTAACAGGTCAGCTGCCGATATTCAGCAGCACTTAACTGGGGAATACCACTAAATATCAGAACTACCCAGTCATCTTAAGTCCAGGCAGGAAAGGGAGCATTTCAGGCATGGAGTCGGGGAGGAACCAGGAGTTAGGTGGGTGTCAGCAATATTCAGTGCCGGTTCCCACATAGCTAACCGGATATATAGGACAGCATAAATAGGAGGTCCTAAGTTTGCCCAGGGATCCTTTTACTAAGCTGCTGGAAAAAGGGCTCTGCAGTAGCAGCGGGGGCCATTTTTCCCATGCAACAGGGTCCTTTTTACCACAGCGGGTAAAAAGCCCCCCTAAAAAACAAAAATGGCCACACATTAAGATAACTGTTAAACATCCATAGCTATGCCAGTATGTTTATGATACTTGGATTCTTACAACAAATTACTTTCTTATGCATTATTCTTTGTTATGTATCCTATACTGTTTATTGTAAGCCACATTTAACTCAAACTTGTTTGGGATAATGTGGAGTATAAATATCACAAACAAACAAATAAATAACTCTTACCGTGTGGCCATATGGTGGGGAGCACTTACCACCACCCATTGAGGTAGCAGTAAGGGCTCCGGCGGTAACCGGGTTACCGCCATGCTAACCATTTTGGGGGGTTTTATTTTCTTCCTCGAAGTGTCACGCGCTCGAGCTGGCACTACTGCTGGTGGCCACGTTGGGCCAGCGGTAGTCCTGGAATAGCGTACGGTAAGTTCTCAGGCTTACCGCCGCATTGTAAAAAGAGCCCCCTGCTTAGTACACCATACGTTTAATTTTCTGATTGCAGAAATATGACAGTGTTTCTGGATATATGAAAGAATTACACTGGCTTTGTGTTTGTTCCAGAATTATTTTTAAAGCTGGAAGTTTCGTTTTTCAGGTGTTATATG
Organism: Microcaecilia unicolor; assembly: GCF_901765095.1. NCBI lineage: Eukaryota > Metazoa > Chordata > Amphibia > Gymnophiona > Siphonopidae > Microcaecilia > Microcaecilia unicolor. The sequence goes on from NC_044032.1 coordinate 193,052,414, forward strand.
GACAGATATCTCTATTGCTTATCCAATTTTTTATTTGCTGTCTTTATACTTCTGTTCCAATTCACAATAGTTTGCAACTGAAATTTCCAGATTTTAAGAATATACAGTTTAAGAGGCAGCTTGGTTCAATGTTTTCATCTCAGGCCATTACTGTTTGGAATAATCTACCTACTCTGATTTATCAAGAAGTAAATTATATGCAATTCTGTAAGAAGTTAAAAACTTTTTATTTGATAAATTTTAGATTGTTTTTACGTTTTTCTTTTAATATTTTATCATTTCTTACTTTGGTGAGTTTTTGAATTGTAAACCACCTAGAACCTTTTGCTGGGATCAGCGCAGGCTATAAGACATGAATTAGAATTATGCAGGTACTAGCAGTGATATCTGGGCCTGAAACTAATCCCCCTCTCCCCCCAACAACAACAATCCAGATCCCCCCTCCCAGCTGCCCCCACAACAACAATCCAAATCCCCCCCCCCCCCAAAAGTCCCAGAAGGCCCCCCAGGCCTATCTTAACAGACCTGGTGGGATATAGTGGCCATCACGGCAGGAGTAAACCCCACTCACTGCTGCCCCTTGCAGCTACTGGTTGAAAATGGCCGCCATAACCACCATACCACAAGGCTACTGGTAGAGGTTGCAGCAGCCATTTTCAATCAGAAGCCAAGAGGGGCAGGAGCGAGTAGTGTTCACGCCTGCCTTAATGACCATTAGGCCTGTTAGTGTAGGCTTGGGGATGGGGGTAGGAATGTGGATTCCTCTTATAGAGTGAAATACATGGATATAACAGTCATTCAATAAAAGACTTGACACCATGTAATCTACAGGTAGGCAAGAAAGGATTACATGAACAGTGGTCTATGCTAATTTTTTTTTTTAAAGAGAAAATAAATTCTTTTGGCATAAGGATGCAGCAGCCCTCTAGAATGGCTAATGCATCTAAATAGGATCACTGAGGGGATTGTTTTTGAAAATGTAACACATTAACATGCACTGTCAAATATTAATATGCATTTTTAATAAATATACCCATTATTCTCAATGAGCCCTACTTACCAATAATGCACATTAATACGTTACTGTGCTTTTGGGAGTATGTCTTACTGTGTGGCCTTATGTCCCTTGAAGGTCTTTCTTGCTGTCCATTTCTGAACAGACTTCCTCATCACTTATTCTGGTCACTGTGGGCACATGCCGTCAATTGTGCTCCCTGCTTCTGCATATCCTTCAGATCATAGATCATGCATTTGTCAAGATCAACCAAAGGAAAGGTAAGATATGATTTTACTTCAAGGTTGGCAAATGAGGTTTTTAAAACTGAACAGATTGTTTTAGTGTGAATAGGCAGACAAGGTGCACGTTCACTCAGTTCTATATATTTGATATCAAACCACTTGTTTATTAATCAGGTATTAAGACCACACTACCAATTCTCATACTTACAGGCTGAGGTTGTTCGGCAATGCAACAGTTGAAACACAACCAGAATTCGCTCATTGTGGACAGTCCCAAGTGCAAACACAAGGAAAGAGCAAAGAACGAAGCAGCAATCCCAACTGCCTTTCACAAGACTCCTCAGAGGATGTTCCTCAAGTCAAAAAGAAAACGGTCCCAAATGGCACATGCTCCTTTTGCTGTATGTTTTCCTGAGCACTGAGGTCCTTGGTTACTATGGTTGCCAGTAGAAATTTCCAGTTTCTTGAGGTTCTGCTCCAGCCACCACATAAGAGTAAAGAAATGTTCTTGTTCAAAACTGAAGGCTGATAACCTACAATTATTTGAGAAAGAAAACAAAAATCTCCTTAATTATGAATAAAGCAAGGATTATTTATAAATAAAGATGTAGGTTTTGAAGAGAAACTTGAAAACCAGATTTTGGCACACCAGAAATAATGCTTAATCCAGAAGGTACTCTCTTTTTAAAAGCTCAAGTAAGTTGTTTCCATAGAGATGCTCTGCTGAAAGTTGTGAATGAGTCAATGTTTCTTGTAATGAAACAACATAAAATAAGGAATGATTCCTTAGCTAAGTGAGCATCAATGATTTATAAATTGTATCCTCAGATTCCAAACACTGGAAGCATATAAAACTAGTTAATACCTAACTGCACTTGACTACAAATTTAAGAAAACCATCTGGCTGACATTCAAAGTGAGTTAACCAGCTGGGAACAGTCACCAACTGATTAACTCGCTTATCAGCTGCTATCCAATCATTTTCAGCGGCACTTAACAGGTTATCTTTACTGAAAATGACCAGTGAGCGTCAAAGTGCAAGCTGGCTATGTCGGAGGGTAGTCTAGAGGTGTTTCAGGGTGGAGTGCGGTTAGCTCCCAATATTTACAGCTAACGGGCCAGAGTTAGCACATAAATAGGACCGCATAAATAGCTATCCTATCTTTATGTGCTAACAAATAGCTAGTTAGCTCTGAATATCGAGTTAACCGGGCAAGTCCTTCATATCTCCATTTGTGTGGTAAACCCCATTCAACTTTGCCCATGTGCCCACCCATTCCCATGGTTCCGGGGGACCATTTTATTTATATATTGTAACTCCCTAAAACATTTAACTCACCCCCCCCCCCCCACAAGCATCAGAATTCCAGCTTCTTTTAATGTTATCCCTGTCCTGCCACTCATGTTCAGTAGGCCCTGAGGTGGGGCCCCTCATCCTCTACAGGGCCATCTGTAAAATCCACAGGGGGCAGATGTAGGTTCCTCCAGTAACTGTTCCTGCTCTTCCTCCTCTACAGGCGGCTCCTGGCTGATGCCAACACTAATCCCCTGCCCTCTGGCCTGCTGAACACAGAATACACTCTAGTCTCTGCTATGGCCAAGGACACCTGCTATTTACTGCCTAACTGGTTGCTATTGAGAGAACAGACATGTGAATAATAGTTCCTTTCCCTCATGTATATATCCCCCATAGTTGTATCTAGTTTGTTTCCCTTCCCTCCCCTCCAATATCCACTGTTGTTGTAAATATGTAGATATGAAGCAGCTGTTTGTGCATCATCCGAAGCCCTCAGCCATATTGGTTGTGAGCAAGGAAGCATGCAGAAAAGAGTAAAGTATAGTCTAGCCACTTCCTATGGACACATGCTGGTTGGTACCAGATGGGTGGCTAGTGCGAGACAACACACCCTAACTTTGAGGAGCCCTATGAAATCCGCAAAAAGGGCATGGGGCTGCAGAGTGAAGGGGATTATGGGGCTGGTCTCCTGCTACAAGTTGTCAAGAACAGACAGGGAAATGCTTAAGACTAGAGAAATTGTGGCCTACATCAGGATATGTGGCCCCCTACCTGGGGCCAGCAGTGCAAATGTCTACCTCAGATCTTTGTCAAGGGATACCTATGATGGGAAGTTGGTTCCAGCCTCCAGCATGGAGCTGCACTCAGGGACCAGCATGCCAGGTTTGCACCAATGTTTATGTCATGGACCATGCAGCCCCAACAACCTCAGCTTTCCCTCAAACCAAATATCTGTTGGCAGCATCGATATAGGATATTGGGCAGACGGTGAACCCACGAGGGACAGATTGCTAGAGACTGTAATGTGATGTAGGTGGGGAGTCTTCCCCAGACTGTGACCCGCAATGCTGTTTTTGTGACCTGCTTTGTATTCTCATGTGTAGGTAACTGTAGCTACATTAGGAGATAATCTCCTTTGGTCATTTCAACTTCAAAACCTTCCCCTAATCCCTGGAGAGACACTGGCTGAGCTCATGGCTTTAGGGCATCTGGAAGTGGGACCCTTCCTTAACTGAGTCAAGAGGCTAGATATTGCCCTGACAGGTCCTGGAGGCAGGCTAGCCCCTCAGTTAGGGAGAAGTTGGCCCAGGAATCTGTCAGAGATACATGTGCATGCACCGGTCACATTCCCTGCACATGTCTCTCAAACATTTGTCTTGTCCATCTCCCTCAGCAACTGAGGGGTCAGCCTGGCCCCAGGACCTGGCAGGGCAATATATCTGGTCTCATGACTCATCTTGGAAATGGCCCCAATCCCAGATGCCCTACTGCCATGATCTGGGAGAAAAGAATAGAAAGGAAGAATGCAGTAGTATCTGTTTGAACATCTGAGATTTGAACCAAGTGGAACTCTGTAGGTACTGAGCTTACACTGAAATACAGTGGTTGCTTCAACTGTAGGGCCAGTGAAAAGAGGAAGAAAGAGGCCTGGACATCAAACAAGGTGAGAGATGGGAGTGGTGAATGATCCCACACCAATGATGTCATCCAGCTGTGAGGGCAGTGACTAAATCACAATCATTGAACCCCAAGGTAAGCATAAAAGAGACCCGATTTCTCTATCAGGAATTTTCAATTATAACTGAAAATCAGAACCATAATTATGAAAATTAAACACAAAATTTTTATTTCACAAATTATAAGTGCTGTCTACAAACCTGAAGTACAATAGCCACAGTAGAATATTTATATAGCTAAACATAACTGTCATACCTTTAGAAGGAAGAAATAACAGAAACACTTCCACGGTGCTCAGTATAATGGTATGTAAATATTATTCTAATAGTCTACTCTTTAAAATATTGATATTTAGGAGGAAGTTATTAAGGTACATTACACATGTTAAAGTGTGATAATGTGGATTACATTACCATAACACACGTTAATATTAGGTACACAGGATGCTTAGTAATGAGATTAAAAGCATGCAAATCAGCTCATTACTACAAACCGAATAACTTGACACCTGAATATAAATCCCCGCCTCCCCAATTGCTGCAAGATTATCTCTACCATTTTGAACCCACTAGACATCCCTACTTTCTCTCCTCCCTCCCCCTCTCCCAGTCTAGTATTTCCCCTCAAACCTCCTTCCCTTCTGGGGCTGCTCTCGCCAAACTACCATTGCCATATCTTCAAGCCCAGGGAGCAATCAAAGCACTGGTAAGAAGCTTTGAGACCATGTGCTTGCAAAAGCCCTTCTGGTCTCACCCCCTGGCAACAGGAAGCAAGTGTCAGAAGGAACAAGACCAGCGGGCCTTTATGATCACATGGTCTTGAAGGCTCTTCTGCGCTCCTTAACTGTGCTTTGATTGCTCCATAGGCCCAGAAATACAGCAGTGACAAGTGGCAAGAGCAGCAATGGCAGCACCAGAAGAATGGGGAAATGGTCCAGGCCTTGTGGTGTTCAAAATACCCCTCCTTCTCTCTCAACGCCCTGGAACACTGGACCGGTGCAGTGGTACTTGTGACAACTTCTGGCACCTCCTCAAATGTTAGCACCTGTGCTTACCAAGTTGCGCTGACACCTCTGCACAAAGTGACTTTATTTTCTATATGTTTTTCGTCCAAGGAGATGTTGGTGCTTTCTTCTTTTTTGCAGACCTTATGCTCTTCTTAGTAAGATTCTTTCAGTAATAATTTTTTTTCATCATAATACTGTATCTAATTTGCCTCTGTGATATCAATAGATAATCTACATAAAGGAGCTATGGACTTATTGATCTTACTTATGTTTTTTTACTTCAGTTGTCAAATTTAACTTAGGTAATCTTTCCCTTTCTTGGAACCCAATATACAGTCTCTGTATAGGTCTTGTGATCAAGAGGCAACTCCTCTTTCTTTTGCTGTCTCTCCTGCCTTTCCTTTCCTTTTCACTCCATTTCCTGTCCTGTCCTTTTGCTACCATCCTCAACTTTCAAAGGCATCTCGCCTATTACCTTTTCTATTTGCTCTAACTCTTTTAGCATTTTCTTTTTGGTTCTCTGCAGTTGTTCCAGTAACTTTCTTCTAATGCTCCTTGGCTATTCCACGCTTTTTGTCTCCATTTTTTCTGTATTTTCCTTTCCGCATCTCTCAGCTGTTTTAAGGAATCATTACACAGAAACGTCTTCATTTTGGTTTGTCAAATCAGAGATCTTTAATTTCCACTAACTGCCTTCGGCAGTTTTTCCTTTGATGTTTTTGCTCTTTCTCCCAGCTTTTGCCGAGTTCTCTCTATACCCTCTAGATTCAAATGCAACATTTGTGGAATAAAGAGAGCAGTCTTCTAGAGTCCATTTGACCCTAGTTAGTCCTTTTAACTTATTCATTAATTTCATTAGTTTTTTTTTGTTTATCCCAAATCTTCATTAAAGTGTGTCAACCTCAGTCCATTCACAGAGGGAAAGCTCAAAAGAAAACAATCTACACTTCAGCAAGAGGAACCATAACTTAGGGGTTCTTTTGCTAAGGTGTACTAGCATTTTTAGCTCACGCTAAACGCTGAGACGCCCATGGGAATATAATGGGTGTCACAGTTTAGCAAAATTTCAAGTCTGTATCTTTGTTTGCATGGAAGTTGTTGCGGTCTGAATATTGGTCCAAATATGTTCCGATGAGTCGCAACCAATTTTGATGCACAGTTTGAGTCAACTAGTTTGACTGGATTTTGCATCCATAATGTTAAAATGTTTTTCATCGGAATTACCAAAAATTGTACGGGATTTGAATTTTTTAGCCATTCTTATAAATGTGTTTGGATTTTATTAGACCCCAAAAATGGCATTTTGGTAAATGTCGCTCGCTCGCTCATGGACTGACAACCTTTCAGAAAAGGGGGGGGGTCTAGATCTGCAACTATTGCAGTTAGAGACCTCAAATTTTGGGAAACTTAATTTAAACACCTGACTCGTGCAACAGATAAAATTGGAGAACATGATGGTGGGAACTTTTTTTAATTTTAGACCACTTGGCATGGAATGACCCAACAGCTAATTTTTAGTGTGAGCACACCTTAGTAAAAGACCTCCTTAATAACCACAGAGAGGAGGATAAATTCTCAGAAGAATATCCTTCTAAAGTTTTATAATTCCAAAAACAGCAAATCTTAAACAAAATACAGGCTTTCAAGGGCAACCAATGGAGATGTACTAACAAGGGGGACACATGGTCAAATTTGGTCTTCCTAAAAATCAATTTAGCTGCAGTATTTTGCATTAACTGAACCTTGTTTCTTAAATTTCCCTGTAATACCCAAGTAGAGAGAGTTGCAATAGTCCCAGATGAGAAAGAATCAACAACTGGACTATCACAGCAAAATGGTTATTAGAAAAATGGAATCGAACTAGACTCAATATTTTAAGGCTATCTGCATATATCCACCTAGAGATCTCAGTGCAACAGGCCAGGACCAAAAAAAAAAAAGGCTTAAACTTTTGTATTGCAAATGTTAACCAAGGTTCTGAAATTTTACAAATGAAACAAAATGTGGCAGATCAAGGTATTCAAGGCTCTGATGTCTTCGTACCACAGTGTAGATTCTTAAAAGCATAATTGGCTTTGCAGGTTGAAGATTTTCTTGCTCTAAACAGACCTGAAATTTGTTGAAAGGTACATCTAGAAGTTAAATCCTGCAATCAATTGGAAGGCCACTGGGGGCACTGTTCCATTTGAGGAATGCAAATAAGAGGAAAATGTTTTCCCATATTGCATGCTCTTTATGCTGTATGTTATTTTTTTTTTCAGTGATCCCTTCTCAGAGGATATACTACTCGCTCCTTTTCTCAAGTTGTAAGAAGATGAAAAGTCCAATATAAGGGTCTTATTTCACATTCCATCTTCTTCCTTAGTATGTTGGAACAAGCTTAGTAACAAAATTATCGAAGCAAGCCTTGGTTCCTGAGATATTTCACTCTACCTCCAGGATATCAGACTGAAACAATATTGAGTGGGATGATAGCTAAAACATAAAGAATCTGCATGTTTCCTCCACACAGCTCTGGAAGCCAAGGTTGTTTTGGCCAGACAGGTGCCACCAGAGTTACATGTGCTAGCACTAATCTGCAATCCTTGTCCACTTAACTTCTCAAAGAAATATACCAGATTCCATGTACACATTCACACAGGAAATACCAAAGAGACATCATAAACATGAATAAGCTGGAGCAAGGAGGTTTGATTAACAGTAGACGGCAGGAGCATGCGTGGTCCATTATCTGGCCTGAAGCCGGTAGGCGGAGCTTGTCACCCTATCAATTACATTGTTTTGATTGAAACAAGATGGTGACGGCTACATTTGGGAGAATTAAAGCCTCCATGGGTGGGCAGGCTTCAGCCTTGTGATGTCACGCCGTCTACTGTCCATCAAACCTCCTTGAGCTAGCATTGAGAAAGGGGCAGGCCTACAACTACATGCCTCTATTTAGCACCCTGTGGATGCACAGTGAGAGCCTATTCTGTAAGGCCATCTGGACCCCCAGGTACAATTATAAAATAATAGTGTAACTCAGCAGGTGCACCTAACATCTACTCACCTGCCACAGACCTGGCATAAGTACAGGTGACTAAATGTGGCAGGGACAGGGGTGTGCCTATGACCAATGTCTGTGTCCTTCCTAGGCTCCATCCCCTTGCACTTATGTACTATTCCAGGTGCCCTTCCAGAAATCTGGTGGGTATGTGTACACTTATGCGCATAAGTGCTGATCTAGACATTTACGAATGCGAGAGGTAGATAAATAAGGGTATCCGCCCTCTACTACTGCCTAGGTGGGAAAAGAAAATTTCTCTGCTATAAAAAAAGAAATGAAGTCAGAGATAAATTTGGGCACCTACACAGTTAGCGCGAAAGCTAACTGTAGGCATGTTAAAAAAGATAACGTGCCTTAGTAAAAATGGCCCTAAGTGTGCCCTGAGGACTGGGCTGAGAATCATTTCAATAAACTAATGATGAGCAAATTACTGTGCTGTTAAAAATGGGCACAGAAAGAAAAACGTTGCACATCTCCCCACAGCGACATACCAGAGCTTTCTGTATCTGGGGGAAATCTTTTTCTTTCTACTTTCCTGTCAGTACGTGAGCCAATCCCTTTTCAGAATATGTTCAAATAATTTTTCAAAATGCCTATTTCACTGAACCCATTTTAATAAAACGTGACACATCTTGAAATTTCATTGCAGCAAATCTCCACTTGCTATTTTTGTCACAAAATTACATTCCCCAGTTAAATCGATCGTCTGCAGCAAAAATATCGCGTGTACTGACAGGAAAATAGAAAGAAAAAAAAGAAGACTCCCCTCCCCTTTAAGGAGGCTATCAGGTTTAGAGCACCCCTGGCTGGGTACCCCTGACCCCGTAAGGCCCTTTACCAGAAAATCCCCAAAGCTGCGGCATCTAGTACATCAATAATATTTTTTATTTTTTTTATTACATTTGTACCCCGCGCTTTCCTACTCATGGCAGGCTCAATGCGGCTTACATGGGGCAATGGAGGGTTAAGTGACTTGCCCAGAGTCACAAGGAGCTGCCAGTGCCTGAAGTGGGAATTGAACTCACTTCTTCAGTTCCCCAGGACCAAAGTTCACCACCCTAACCACTAGGCCACTCCTCCACTCATCTGGCCCTAGGGAAATGTCCAGCAGCATCCTCTTTCTTTGCCACCTTCATGTAAAGTGGTGGTGTCTGACTCCTAGAATAATTTTGGAAAATCTGGCAAGCTGACCTCTAGCATTGTGCTGACATTCTGCTCGGAGTCAGGTGCTGCCGTTTTCCAAGATTAACATCAGAGGCTGGAGCTAGTCGGCCTCACTTCTGACTTTCTGTTTAAAGGTGAGTTGGGATGGGAGGTGTTTGGGGGCACCCAGGACTTTTTCCCCCAACAGGATCACCTGTGGTAAGTCTGCACTTCACCTCAGGTAGCCCTTTAACTCCTCTGCTAGAATCTACTACAGTTCAATGACTTTAGTAAAGGTTCATTATTAAGGAGGAAGTAAAAAGTGCCATAAAGTTTGGTGCAGTTCTTTTTTTCAACTTTGGGAGCAATTTCCGATGCTACTGTTTTGCATATGCTTGGATGCTGAGCATGCTACCCTTTATCACAGTGGTTTTAGTGTGAATATTTTCATTCTAAGACTTACTTCTCTATTACCCCCTACTAATTAGCATGGGGAAATCCTCAGTTAATATCCCATTAATATAGTGTGAAATCTCTAAAACATAGACAAAAATGATGGCAGTATTGCTATCAGAATTCTAACCAATGCATTAATAATAGGCATTTTAAAAAAGTTTCCCAGAGAAGTATGCAAGCATGAATGTAGAAATCTTTTAGACCAACCCAACTGGTGCTTTTTGCTTTTAGTCTTTTTTTTTTTTTTTTTTTTTTTTTGCTTTCTGATTTTTGTGTATTGCTTTTGCCTTACTCTTTTCTTTATATGGTTGGTGTTCCTTCTTCTGAGTACTTTGGTTGTATTGCTATTTATTATGTATCCCACTTTAGTGGTTGCCCTTAAGCAGTGTATCAAATAAAATAACCTTGAACCTTAATTATCAGGGCTATGTATGTTATACAGTACATCAATGGACACTAAGTAAGACAGAAATGCCCCCCATGCTATTAACTGCTACAGCAATTCCCATCATGTGCACTAGCAGAGGGTAACTTTTATAGATCCTGCAAATTGTGAAGTCTGCCAAGAAATGGGGCCTCTGAAAAGTGCAGCTCTAATTTATAGCTAATGTAGGGGAGCCACGCTGTTAATATGTGTAGTTGAAAGTTATCAATATACAAACAATCTGAGGGGAAATGTACAGCCTTCTCTGTATGCAAATATCTCTCATGCATATTTATTGTGGATATCCTGAATCGCTGCAATAATCTCATGGTGACGGGGAAATGCTAGGACTAGAGAGAACTGAGATTGCAGAGAGAAAGATTTATAGGAAATATGTTTACGGAGAGGGTGGTGGATCCATGGACTACCTCCCGGGGAAGTGGTGGGAACAAAAAACAGTGACTTCTGCCACATGACACCCCCTAGAATTGTGCCACCCGAGGCAGATGCCTAGTGGGCTCATTTTCCAAACAGGACGCCCGTCTTTCAACACAAATCGGAAGATGGACGTCCTCACAGAAACATCCAAATCGGTATAATCGAAAGCCGATTTCGGACGTCCCCAACTGCACTCCATTGCAGGGACAGCCAAAGTACAAGGGGGCATGTCAGAGGCATAACGAAGGCGGGAATTGGGCGTGCCTAACACTTGGATGTCCTTGACCCACAATCAAAAAAAAAAAGAAGGACGTCCCTGACGAGCACTTGGACGTTTTCACCCGGACCTGTTTTTCTTATGACTAAGGCACAAAAAGGTGCCCAAAATGACCAGATGACCACCAAAGAGAATCGGGGATGACCTCCCGTTACTCCCCCAGTCGTCACTAACCTCCTCCCACCCTCAAAAAACAGCATTAAAAATATTTTGTGCCAGCTTCAGATGTCATACTCAGGTCCGTGACAGTAGTATGCAGGTCCCTGGAGCAATTTTAGTGGGTGCAGTGCACTTCAGACAGGCGGACCCAGCTCCATCCTCCTCCTCCTCCTACTACTTAACATTTCTAAAGCGCTACTCTGGTTACGCAGCGCTGTACAGTTTTACAAATAAGGATAGTCCCTGCTCAAAGGAGCTTACAATCAAAAGGATGAAATGTCAAGTTGGGGCAGTCTAGATTTCTTGAATAGAGGTATAATGGTTAGGTGCCGAATGCGACATTGAAGAGGTGGGTTTTGAGCAAGGCTTTGAAGATGGGCAGGGAGGGGGCTTGGCGTATGGGCTCAGGGAGTTTATTCCAAGCATAGGGAGAGGCGAGGCAGAAAGGGCGGAGCCTGGAGTTGGCGGTGGTGGAGAAGGGTACTGAAAGGAGGGATTTGTCCTGTGAGCGGAGGTTTTGGGTAGGAACGTAAGGGGAGATGAGGGTAGAGAGGTAATGAGGGGCTGCAGATCGAGTGCATTTGTAGGTTAGTAGGAGAAGCTTGAACTGTATGCGGTACCTGATCGGAAGCCAGTGAAGTGATTTGAGGACAGGGGTGGTATGAGTATAACGGTCCAGACGGAAGATAAGACACGCAGCAGAGTTCTGAACGGATTGAAGGGGGGATAGATGGCTAAGTGGGAGGCCAGAGAGGAGTAGGTTACAGTAGTCAAGGCGAGAGGTAATGAGGCAGTGGATGAGAGTTCGGGTGATGTGCTCAGAGAGGAAGGGGCGAATTTTGCTGATGTTATAAAGGAAGAAGCGGCAGGTCTTGGCTCTCTGTTGGATATGCACAGGAAAGGAGAGGGAGGAGTCGAAGATGACTCCGAGGTTGTGGCCAGATGAGACAGGGAGGATTAGGGTGTTATCGACTGATGAGATGAGACAGTGGAGGGAGAGGAGAAGTGGGTTTGGGTGGAAAGACAATGAGCTCGGTCTTGGCCATGTTCAGTTTCAGGTGGCGGTTGGACATCCAGGCAGCAATGTCAGATAAGCAGGCCGATACTTTGGCCTGGGTTTCCGCAGTGATGTCTGGTGTGGAGAGATAGAGCTGGGTGTCATCAGCATAGAGATGATATTGGAAACCATGAGATGAGATCAGGGAGCCCAGGGAAGAGGTGTAGATTGAGAAGAGAAGGGGCCCAAGGACAGACCCTTGAGGAACTCCAACAGACAGCGGGATGGGGGTAGAGGAAGATCCACGAGAGTGTACTATGAAGGTACGGTGGGAGAGATAAGAGGAGAACCAGGAGAGGACAGAGCCCTGGAATCCAAATGAGGATAGTGTGGTAAGGAGTAAATTGTGATTGACAGTGTCAAAAGCAGCGGTCAGGTCGAGGAGGATGAGGATGGAGTAGTGACCTTTGGATTTGGCAAGGAACAGGTCATTACAGACTTTAGTGAGTGCCGTTTCTGTCGAGTGTAGAGGGCAAAAACCGGATTGAAGCGGATCGAGGATGGCATGAGAGGAGAGAAAAATCAAGGCAACAGCTGTGGATGGCGCGTTCAAGTATCTTGGAGAGGAAGGGAAGGAGGGAGATGGGGCGGTAGTTGGAAGGACAGGTAGGGTCTTAGTGATGGTTTTTTTGAGGAGTGGTGTGACTACAGCATGTTTGAAGGTGTCGAGGACGGTTGCAGTGGAGAGAGAGAGATTGAGGATATGACAGATGGGGGGTGACAGTAGGAGAGATGGTGTTTAGTAAAGTTGGTGGGGATGGGATCAGAGGGACAGGTGGTGCATTTCGAGGAGGAGAGAAGGTGGGCGGTTTCCTCCTCGGTAATATCAGGAAAAGAGGAGAAGGGGGCCTGGGTTGGTTGGTTGAGGGAGTGAAGAGGAGGAGGTGGCTTGGTAGTAAATTCAAGGTTGATCTTCTGCTCCTTGTCATGGAAATAGTCAGCCAGTGATTGAGGAGAGAGTGAGGGGTGTGGGAGCAGAGGGCACTTTAAGGAGGGAGTTAAGGGTGGTGAAGAGGCGACGAGGGTTGGAGGTGAGAGAATTAGTCAATTGGGTATAATAGTCCTGTTTGTCAAGGAATAGGGAAGACTGGAAGGAGGATAATATGAATTTGTAATGAATGAAGTCGGTATGAGTGTGAGATTTCCTCCAGAGGCGTTCAGCAGATCGGGTTCAGGAGCGAAGGTATCGGATGCAAGGGGTCATCCAGGGCTGGGGATTAGTACGCTTTATAGGACAGGAGGTGGATGTTGCAAGGGAGTCCAGAGCAGAGGAAAGAGTGGCATTGTAAGCAGAGACAGCCTTATTGACAGAGTCGGAGGACATGATGGAAAGGATGAGATTAGAGATACTAGAGGATAAGGTGGGAGGGTCGACAGCCTGGAGATTCCTGAAAGTAGAGGTTAGAGTTGGGCGGGACTGAGGGGGAGGGTGATGAAGTGTGAAGGTGATCAGGTGATGATCAGAGAGAGGAAGAACTGATGCGCAGAAGTTGGAGGGTGGGCAGGTAGAGGAGAGGACAAGGTCAAGACAATGGCCAGTTTGGTGAGTAGGGGTGGTGGAGCTCAGCTGGAGGTTGTAGGAGGATGTCAGAGTGAGGAACTGAGAAGCGTAAGAGTCAGCTGGGTCGTCAGCGTGTATGTTGAAGTCTCCAAGAATGAGGGACGGAGATGAGGGTTCAAGAAAAACGGAGAGCCAGGCATCAAAGTCGGTAAGGAAGGAAGAGAGGGACTTATCAGGGGGGCGGTAAATGACCGCAACTCTGAGTGGCAGCGGGTAGAATAGACAGATGGAGTGAACTTCAAAGGATGAGAAGCAGTGAGACTGCGGTAGGAGGAGGGGTTGAAAACTACAGGAGGGTGAAAGTAGAAACCCGACGCCTCCTCCGCGGCCAACTGGGCGGGGAGTGTGGGAGAAAAGATAACCTCCATGGCAAAGGGCCGCGACTGAGGCAGAGTCATCGGAGGTGAGCCAGGTTTCAGTTATGTTAGTGGAGGAAACAGCGAGCTCTGCAAAACCCACAACAAACCCACTGTACCCACATCTAGGTGCCCCCCTTCACCCGTAAGGGCTATGGTAGTGGTGTACAGTTAGGGGTAGTGGGGTTTGTGGGGGGGGGGGGGGGCTCAGCACACAAGGTAAGGGAGCTATGTTCCTGGGAGCAATTTATGAAGTCCACTGCAGTGCCTCCTTGGGTGCCCAATTGCTGTCCTGACATGTCAGGGGGACCAGTGCACTAATTCAAATGCTGGTTCCTCCCACGACCAAATGGCTTCCATTTGGTAGTTTCTGAGATGGATGTTCTTGGTTTCAAAAAATCTCCGAAAATCATAAACGCCCATGTCTAGGGACGACCAAATCTAAGGATTTGGACGTCCATGACAGTATTTTTGAAACGAAAGATGGACGTCCATCTTGTTTCGAAAATACGGGTTTTCCCGCCCCTGGATTGGGACGTTTTGCCAGGACGTTCATATCAAAATTTGGACATCCCTTTCAAAAATGCCCCTCAACATCAACTAGTGGTAGGGTCAGCCCTGTCCCTGTCCTTCTTCAAAGCAGACTAAGGGCTTCTTTTACAAAGCCATGCTAGCGATTCCTGCCCATAGCAGCCTCATTTACCAAGCAGGAATCGCTAGCGCAGCTTTGTAAAAAGCTCTAAGATATGTGTGTCTTTAATAAAGGGTTAACATTTTTTTAAGCTTATTGTTAAATAATACCATAGGATCTGTTATGTTTAGACCTTTGATATAGTGAGTCTGATTCTAGCCTTCTCTTTCTCTGCTTTCTGGTCCTATCGCCTCTCGTGTTTACTGTAAACCATTTTGAATGAACTTGTTCATTAAGGGGTCCTTTTATAAAGGTGTGGTAGAAAGTGGCCTTAGTGCTCCCTTACGCGAGTGTTTCCCATGCACTAAGGCCATTTTTACTGCAGCCAGAAAATGGTCGATTTTCCATTTTCTGGATTAATAACCATGCGCTAATGCTGCCATTAGCGCATGGCCATTATTTAAAATTAGCACATGAGTTGCGCTGGTTAGTGCAGAAACGTCCACTCTCCACCCCGACACAACCCCTTCTCAGAAAAATAGACATTCTTTTTAGTGTGCGGTTTGCATGCACAGAATGCATATTTACCATGGGACACCTGAGTGCGCCCTGCTGTAAGCCCTTTTAACCTGTGGCAACCACACACTAGCGCTTACCCCAGCTTTGTAAAAGGAGCCCTAAAATTGGTATAAAAACTGATGATGTACATATATATATTACCCTCTATATAAAATGACAAAGTACATAAGTATTGCCATACTGGGAAAGACCAAAGGTCCATCAAGCCCAGCATCCTGTTTCCAACAGTGGCCAATCCAGGTCACAAATACCTGGCAAGATCCCAAAAAAGTACAAAACATTCTATACTGCTTATCCCAGAAATAGTGGATTTTCCCAAGTCCACTTAATAATGGTCTATGGACTTTTCCTTTAGGAAGCCATCCAAACCTTTTTTTAAACTCTTCTAAGCTAACCGCTTTTACCACATTCTCTGGCAACAAATTCCAGAGTTTAATTACACATTGAATGGAGAAACATTTTCTCCGATTCATTTTAAATTTACTACATTGTAGCTTCATTGCATGTCCCCTAGTCCTAGTATTTTTGGAAAGCGTAAACAGACGCTTCACATCTACTGCATAACCAACAACCTCGGCACACATGTGTTATTCATGCATATTCATCCTGCACTACCTTCAGAAAATTATTCCCTAAAAGGATAGACTTCTCACTCACAATTCAGAACAGGAACAACATGTTTTTAATATAAATTACATGTGTATAATAAAAGTGAATGTTACCCAGTACAATTTGGAAGCAGGTTGTAGTCAGCTAAACCCAAAAATATTTTTGGTGCAGAAAATTGATTTAGCTGTAGAATGTAATTTGGGACAAAAATAGCAACTGGAGATTTGCTGCAGTGAAATTCCCAGAGGTGTCACATTTTATTAAAATGGGTTCAGTGAAAAGGACATTTTGAAGCATTATTTGAGCATAGTGTACACAAAGGTTCTTTGAAAATGTGAGAAGTGCTTTACCAATTACACAGTTCCCTTACTCTGGATTTGCAGCACTGCAAGAATTTCAGTAATAAAAAGTTATCAAGGGTAGAAAATGGTGACCCCCCCCCCCCCCCCTTTCCTACTGCCTAGG
The DNA here is from genome assembly GCF_901765095.1 of Microcaecilia unicolor. Taxonomy (NCBI): domain Eukaryota; kingdom Metazoa; phylum Chordata; class Amphibia; order Gymnophiona; family Siphonopidae; genus Microcaecilia; species Microcaecilia unicolor. The sequence continues at coordinate 193,068,834 of NC_044032.1, forward strand.
TGGGAAAGGAAAATGTCTCAGCTAAAAAAATAAATAAATGCAATGAGAGATAGAGAAAAGGCAGTGCATGCAAATCTATGTAAATCTCTCTCATACATATTCATTGAGGACATCCTGAAAATCTGACTGGCTAAGTGTGCTCCGAGGACTGCAATAAACTAATGGTGTGCAAATTAGTGTGCTGTTAAAAATGGATACAGAAAGAAAAAAGCTGCACATCTCCCCACAGTGACCAGAGCTTTCTGTATCTGGGGGAAAATCTTTTTCTTTCTACTTTCCTGTCAGTACATGAGCCAATCCCTTTTCAGAATATGTTCAAATAATCTTTCAAAATGACTATTTCATTGAACCCATTTTAATAAAACGTGACACATCTGGGAATTTCATTGCAGCAAATCTCCACTTGCTATTTTTGTCACAAAATTACATTCCGCAGTTAAATCGATTGTCTGCAGCAAAAATATTGCATGTACTGACAGGAAAATAGAAAGATAAAAATAACCACAACACTTCACCACTCCTCCCTTACTATAACTGCCTTCTTTCCACAATTGCTTGATTAGATCGACTGCTGGCTTGTTACTCTTAATACATTTGTAACACCAATTGTATCTCTTTACCCTGGAATGGCGATGCCTTAACAGGTCTTTTGTAAGCCACACTGAGCCTGCAAATAGGTGGGAAAATGTGGGATACAAGTGCAATAAATAAATAAATAAATGACTCCCCTCCCCTTTAAGGAGGCTATCAGGTTTAGAGCACCTCTGGTTGGGTACCCCTGACCCTGAAAGGCCCTTTACCAGAAAACCCTCAAAGCTGTGGTATTCAGTACACCAATAATACTCATCTGACCCTAGGGAAATGTCCTGCAGCATCCTCTTTCTTTGCCACCTTCATGTAAAGTGGTGGTGTCTGACTCCTAGAAGTATCTTGGAAAATCTAGCAGGCTGACCTCTAGCATTGTGCTGACATTCTGCTCGGAGTCAGGTGCTGCTGTTTTCCAAGTTGGCAGCATCTGAGGCTGGAGTTTGTGGGCCTCTCTATGTAAAGGTGAATAGGGATGGGAGGTGTTTGGGGGCACCAAGGACTCCCCGCCCCCCCCCCCCCCAAACTGGATCATCTGTGGTAAAAGTCTGCACTTCACTTCAGATAACTGCTAGAACCTATTACTACTACTACTAAACATTTCTAGAGCGCTACTATTACAGTTCAATGACTTTAGTAAAGGTTCATTATGAAGGGGGAAGTAAAAACTGCCATAAAGTTTGGTGTAGTTTTTTTTTTTTTTTTTTTAACTTTGGAAGCGATTTCCGAAGCTACTGTTTTGCATATGCTTAGATGCTGAGCATGCTACCCTTTATCACAGTGGTTTCAGTGTGAATATTTTTAATTCTAAACCCTTACTTCTCTATTACCTCTACTAATTAGCATGGGGAAATCCTGAGTAAGCTGCCATGCTAAAGGACAGCACCACTTATCACACTGACCCCTAACCATGAAGAGGGTCATTCTATGAAGAAGGCATCAATATTTATGCACTAATAGCATATATACCAGTAAATGCCCAGAATGCTGTGCACATATGCATACAAATGTCACTATTTCGGTTAGGTACTATTCCATAAAATGGCGCCTAAATTGCGATGGTGTGTAGTTTGAGGGTGTGCATCCATATGTGGAATTTGAGTGGAGCGTGGATGGGGTGCTTAGAATATAGAGTACTATAATTTACATATGTTTACAGTGACATACCTATCTTGTTTGCCACCAGGGGTGAGTCGTCACTGTACCCCCGGCACGTCACTCCCCCCCCCCCAAAGCGCATCACCCCCACCACCCTTCCTCCTAGCAGAGGATTGCATGGAGCAGTCATGCAGCTGTCGGCTCGGCCGGTCCCCTGCCCTGGAACAGGAAGTGATGTCAGAAGAGTCAGGGGACCGGCGGAGCTGACAGCCACGCAACTGCTCCATGCACCCCGCTTGCTGCCTTCACCCGGGGTGGAACAACCCCACCACCTCACCCTTGGTATGCTACTGTTTTACATCTAGGCATAAATATTTAAACCAGCTCTATGCTTGGTGCAATAGGTTGCATCTATATTATACGTGCATAGGAAAGTTGTTGCCTATTTTCCTTTATGGAATAGGTTCTATTTAGATACCCCTTTTAGGGGCAGGTTCTAGCCTAATGGCTACAGCAGCAGACTGGGACACAGCGGGCCCAGGTTCAAATCTTACAGCAAGTCACCCAACTCTCCACTGACTTGGGATGGCCAATAGTAGCACTGGCACCTTCACCCAATGCCATGGTAACTGTCACACCCACAGCAGTCCCCAGAAGCCATTCACAGCTTGGTGCTTGTGCACAGGAGAGAGAAAGAGATGCCCCTTGCACATGTAAATGTACACAATATATGGGAGGGCAAAGACACTCTTAAGTTACAAGTGCTCCAGCCACATTTCCTTCAGGTTATGCACAAGTCTACGGCTGGTATAAATGCAAGTGCTTAAATTATAGATGCGCTGATGCCATGTTATGCTGAATTTGGGTGCCCAGACGCTGTTATGGAATAGGATCACACTGCGTGGCCTCAGGGCACCTAAAAAGGAGTGGAGGAGTAACTTAATGGTTAGAGCAGGAGAACCCAGGGAACTGGGTTCAATTCCCACTGTAGCCTCTTGTGACTCTGGGAAAGTCACTTAACCCTCTATTGCCCCAGGTGTATATAATATGTAAACTGTTTTGACTGTAACCACAAAAAGGCAGTATATCAAGCCCCATTCCCTTTCCCTAAAAAGACGCACCCACTTACAGAATTGCCCCAATGTGTCCGTGTGTGTATGTTGTAATTGTGGCCTTAGGAGCCATATCAAATACATTGATTATCAATAGAAATCAAACAAAATAAAACATGGAAAAGAAAATAAGATGATACCTTTTTTATTGGACATAACTTAATACATTTCTTGATTAGCTTTCGAAGGTTGCCCTTCTTCCTCAGATCGGACATAAACAAATGAGGTAGCAGATAGTATATATGAGAGAAACATCAAAGCATTACTTTGACTGTCTGACAGAGTGGGAGGGTGGGGGTATGCATGGGGACATCAAAGCATTTCATTGATATTCTAACAGAATGGGTGTTGGTAGATGAGAGGAGGGTAATAAACAGAGAAATACAGCTTTATGTTTTATAATGAGTTAGAAAACCCAGATCCTTATTAAGTCCTGTTTGTTGGGTGTCAAAATATTCAATCATTCTTATTTCAAAGGTCTTACGTTCCTGTATTGTTTTAAAATTACCTTTCAGTATGCTTACTGTGAAATCACTGGTGCAGTGTTCTGGTCTTGTGAAGTGTTGGCCCACAGGGGTGGGGGCCTGACTGGCACCGGCTATTTTCAGTTGATCTCTGTGTAGATTGAATCTTGTCTTAAGCATCTGGCCTGTTTCTCCAATATAGCATCCTTCGTTACATTTCTTACACTGAATGATATATACCACATTGGAAGATGAGCATGTAAAATAGTCCTTTATGTTGAATATTTTTCCTTTGTGAATGACTGTGGGGTCTTGTGAAATGTTTTGGCATAGTTTGCAGCTGGCTGTGTTACACGGGAACGTGCCCTTTTCTTTTTCTACATCCACCCATATCCAGGGCCCCCTTCCCTCCATCTCTCTCCCCTCTGAGTTCCAGGCGCCCCTCCCCTTTGAGTTCCAGGACCCCTCCTCTTCGAGTTCCAGGATCCCCTCCCTCCCCTTCAAGTTCCAGGACCCCCGCGCCTCCCTCCCTCCCCTTCGAGTTCCAGGACCTCCCTCCCCCCCCCCCCCCTGAGGTCCACGTCCCCACTCTCTTCTGATGTCCACGCCCCTGCGCCTCCCTCCCTCTGCCCTCCAAGTATGACCTGTCCTCCAGCAGCCCCTCACCTTCCTAAGTGCTGGCTGTATTTTAAAAATTATTACCTTGGGGTGCGGTATCCACAGTGAAGGCGAGCGGCGCTTCACACTGCCTTCACATGCATCTCAGCTCTGCCTCTGGTCCCGCCCTCATTTCCTGTTTCCGGAAGGGCGGGACCAGAGGCAGAACTGAGACACATGCGAAGGCAATGTGAAGCGCCGCTCGCCTTCACTGTGGATACCGCACCCCAAGGTAAGAATTTTTAAAATACAGCCAGCACTTAGGAAGGTGAGGGGCTGCTGGAGGACAGGTCATGCTTGGAGGGCAGAGAGAGAGAGGGAGGGAGGCACGGGGGCTGGCAACTATAACGAGTTCCCTCGAGGGCGGGGTGATTACGAACCCCAGGAACACTACACAGCTTCACTGCCATGCTGCCACGGAGTCAGCTTCAGAACATTGGAGGTGCGATTATATTAGATAACATTCAGTAGTGCTCATATCCCACTGACAGAATTTGAATCCAGAAGTAAGTTTATCAATAAGTTCCCACATTTTAACAAACTTGGGGGGTCTTTTACAAAGGCGCGCTAGCAGTTTTAGTGCATGCTAATAATTAGTATATGCTAAACACTAGGGACACCCATAGAAATATGTGGGCTTCTCTAACCTTTAGCACGTACGTACCTTTAGAGTTTTTTTAGCTTATTTTTAGCTACTTGAGGACAGAATGCTAATGGACATTTTAATGCAGAAATTCATAAGGCATGCCCCCAATCGTTTTTGTGTTAGATTTGTAGTTACTGCACATTCATTTTCTGGGTAAGGCTCAGTAATTGCAAAATCTAACGTACTTTAGTGAAAGGGCTCCTTAGATATGAATATACGCTTTCCTGTGCAAGTTTTAATGCTAGTCTTCTGTCAAGTGATATTTCCAATTTCTTTAGCTTTCCATCAAAGAAATGTTCCCTTTGAACACTGTCCTGCGCAAATATTACCCTGACAACATGAGAAACTCATTACTACTCAGAACTGTTCCTATTAAGGGCTAGATTCTATATGTGGCGCCAAAAAAATCAACACCCAAAAAAGCACTATTTTATATGCCACGCTTAAAGTTAAATGTGGTATATAGAATAGCACTTATGCCCAGGAATCGTGCCTAACTTTAGGTGCAACCACTTGCACCAAGTGAAACGCCCGTTATTATAAAACAATGCACATTAATTGTAGGAACACCCCCGTTCTGCTCATGAACCCTCCCATTTCCACACCCCCTTTTTCGAATCTCTCATAAAGTTCAATTAAATTTAATTAGTGCCAATAATTTCTGGTTAAAAAGCCAATTATTGGCACTAATTAGTTTGTTAGCTAATTAAATTGAACACACAAATTGGGCACACACCAAAATTTGCACATGCAATTTGTAGCAACTTTTACAGAATTAGGGAGTAAACTGTGATCACAAGAGCTATATGGCTTCAAGATATCCACAAATGATGTGTCATGTTATCTGAATGTAATCAGTCCTTCTAGGACAATGCTCATCAACCTTTCATAAGTACATAAGTAATTCCACACTGGGAAAAGACCAAGGGTCCATCGAGCCCAGCATCCTATCCACGACAGCAGCCAATCCAGGCCAAGGGCACCTGGCGAGCTTCCCAAATGTACAAACATTCTATACATGTTATTCCTGGAATTGTGGATTTTTCCCAAGTCCATTTAGTAGTGGTTTATGGACTTGTTCTTTAGGAAACCGTCTAACCCCCTTTTTAAACTCTGCTAAGCTAACCACCTTCGCCACGTTCTCCGGCAACGAATTCCAGAGTTTAATTATGCGTTGGGTGAAGAAACTTTTTCTCTGATTTGTTTTAAATTTACTACACTGTAGTTTCATCACATGCCCCCTAGTCCTAGTATTTTTGGAAAGCGTGAATAGACGCTTCACATCCATCTGTTCCACTCCACTCATTATTTTATATACCTCTATCATGTCTCCCCTCAGCCGTCTCTTCTCCAAGCTGAAAAGCCCTAGCCTCCTTAGTCTTTCTTCATCGGGAAGTCGTCCCATCCCCGCTATCATTTTAGTCGCCCTTCGCTGTACCTTTTCCAATTCTACTATATCTTTCTTGAGATGCGGCGACCAGAATTGAACACAATACTCAAGGTGCGGTCGCACCATGGAGCGATACAACGGCATTATATCATCCTCACACCTGTTTTCCATACCTTTCCTAATAATACCCAACATTCTATTCGCTTTCCTAGCCGCAGCAGCACACTGAGCAGAAGGTTTCAGTGTATTATCGACGACGACACCCAGATCCCTTTCTTGGTCTATTACTCCTAACGTGGAACCTTGCATGACGTAGCTATAATTCGGGTTCTTATTTCCCCACATGCATCACCTTGCACTTGCTCACATTAAACGTCACCTGCCATTTAGCCGCCCAGTCTCCCAGTCTTCTGTAATTTTTCACAATCCTGTCGTGAGTTACTGACTTTGAATAACTTTGTGTCATCAGCAAATTTAATTACCTCGCAAGTTGCTCCCATCTCTAAATCATTTATAAATATATTAAAAAGCAGCAGTCCTAGCACTGACCCCTGAGGAACCCCACTAACTACCCTTCTCCATTGTGAATACTGCCCATTTAACCCCACTCTCTGTTTCCTATCCTTCAACCAGTTTTTAATCCACAATAGGACATTTCCTCCTATCCCATGACCCTCCAATTTCCTCTGTAGCCTTTCATGAGGTACCTTGTGAAACGCCTTTTGAAAATCCAGACACACGATATCAACCGGCTCCCCTTTGTCCACATGTTTGTTTACTCCTTCAAAGAATTTAAGTAAATTGGTCAGGCAAGATTTCCCCACACAAAAGCCGTACTGACTTGGTCTCAGTAATCCATGTCCTCAGATGTGCTCTGTAATTTTGTTTTTGATAATAGCCTCTACCATTTTCCCCGGCACCGACGTCAGACTCACCGGTCTATAATTTCCCAGATCTCCCATAGATAGATGGGTGTCCAGGAGAGTGGTCACTCACCCAAGTGGACTTCTGACAGTGTCAGCGCCTATTTTCACGCAATCTATCGCATTTAAGATACACACCATCACAGTCGGCAGTCCACTCTCCACTCCCTCAATCTGGCTACAGTTCTGCCATGACCCCATGATTGTGACCAAATAAAATTGTATAAACCTCTCATCCCCCACCCCCACCCCGGAGGTACATAGTAATGATGCCCCTATGGAGAGCCCACCCAGTCCTGACCCCAAATGTGGATTTTGGGGTCCCGACCCACAGTTTGTGAAGCTCTGCTCTAGGATAAAGGCAAAATCTATAGCCCAAGGAATTAGTAAGAGTACCAAGTGAGTTTAACACTAGGCAGAACAAAAGTGATAATGGTGAATCTCCCTGAAATATTCTTCACTGGGAGTCACTGTAGAAAACTGCATGTTAGTTCCGCTGTGCGTATGGCTTCTAACACAAGTTTTCTGCAAAAATTTACCACAGAGATGCACTAAACAATGAGCATGTATATTACTGCAAATTTTAAAATTGTGCGCTGTCAGAAAACAAAACAAAAAAACAACAAAAAAAAAAACAGTGCACACCATGGCAGTAATCTGCAGTTCTTTGTTAAATATCCCCCAATCCCACAGTGACACTCCAAATTCCCCTGACACTCCAAAAAAATAGACCCTGGTGTTTAGTAGCACCTGCAAACCCCCTTCTCCACCCCATCCCACACTAGCATCTGTTCAAGAAGAGGCAGAAACAATGCCCACTTGCTGCTGCCCCTGCACCATTTGGAAACTGGTGATGCCTAACCCCGGGGCCGCCAAGAGACAGAACTAGGCCAGGGTAGGGCCATCGCAGAACACAGCAGCCACCGCCGCCCTCCCCCCTCGACTCATTCAGACAACTATCCACCTTCCTGCGTCAGCTCCTCCCTCTGTCTGTCACTCTTCTGCTGTGTGCCAGGACCCAGGTTATCGCGTTAAACGCAATCACCCAGGTACCGACACACAGGAGCAGGAGACAGACTAAGGGAGTAGAACCTCCTGTCTGCCTCCGGAAGCCTTGCCAGTGCTGGGACACCGTTGGAGGCCAGGCCTAGGGAACTTTGCCCCCCCACCCCACCCCCTCGGCGGCTGTGTCCAACTCCACACGATGCAGCCTGGGATGAGCCATGCGGGGTCAGTCTGCCTGATGAAGAACATTTTCCCTTATTTGATGGTCTCCACCCAGTCTAAAAGCCTAAAATAATTAAACATGTTTTGAAATTTGTTTGTAAAAAGGATGGGAACAGTGGCAGGATTTGTGGCAATGTATAATTCTTCCTATATTCTATGTGATTTTAGCATATATGACTACATTCCAGATACTGTTCAAAAAAAAAAAAAAAAAAAAGGTGCCTCCCTCCCTGATTTTCTCCCCCACCCCCTCCCCTGAAACCTGTTCACATAGTGAGATTTAAATTTCCCAAGGAAATTGTTTAATAGTTTCTGCCTGTATGTTTCTATCCATTTCTAATACAAACATAAGGTAAGTAGATTATTGCAACCTGCTTCTCACCGGTCTCCCACTTAGCCATCTCTCTCCTCTTCAATCAGTCCAAAAATCTGCTGTGTGACTCATTTTTTTTTCGCCAGAATCGCCCTGCTCACATGAGCCTTCTCCTCAAGTCACTTCACTGGCTCCCTATCCGTTTCCACATTCAATTCAAACTTCTCTTACTGACCTACAAGTGCATTCACTCTACCGCTCCCCAATACCTCTCCACTCTTGTCTCTCTCTATGCCAACCTGCAGGTACTCCATTCCGTGGATAAATCTCTCGTCTGTCCCCTTCTCCTCTACTGCTAATTCCAGACTCCGTTCCTTTTATCTCGGTGCTCCCCACGCCTGGAATAGACTTCCCGAGCCTGTACGTCTAGCCCCGTCTTTAGCCGTTTTCAAATCCAGGCTAAAAGCCCACCTCTTTGACACTGCTTTTGTCTCCTAACCACTACTCACTTGCCCTGTACCTTTTATCCCCTCTTTAATTTCCTTTCCTCTTGCTTGTTCTGTCTGTCTATCTATTCAGTTTAGATCTTAAGCTCTTTGAGCAGGGACTGTCTTCATGTATGGTGTACAGCGCTGCATAAGTCTTGTAGCGCTATAGAAATGATAAGTAGTAGTAGTAAATGTGAAAGGCACTGTCCATTAAACAGATGATTTTTACAACATGATTGAGTCACATTCCAGAGTAATGTAAATAAGTTCCCCCCCCCCCCCCCCCATTTCCCTTTTCATTGCATATACGTCACGCTGAATGATTTCTGACCTTTAAACAAATTAATATTAGAGAAAGGGAACCTTAGTAAAAGAGCAGGGACCTTTTCGTTTATTTTGTACAGCGCTGCGTAACCCTAGTAGCGCTCTAGAAATGTTAAGTAGTAGTAGTAGTAAACACAGTTTTTACGTTATTACTTCATTCATTTCTTGGAGTGGAGTAGCAGCCTAAGGGTTAGTGCCATGGCCTGAAAACCTGGGGAACTGCACTGCAGATCCCTGTGACTCTGGGCAACTCATTTAGGGCCCTATTTCCTAAGCAACATTATAGGCGCATTAACCACATACGTGACTACAATATCCCTACAGGCACCTACATGGTTAGCGCGTGCGCCAAGTGTAGGCGCGTTAAAAACACTAACGCACCTTAGTAAACAGGGCCCTCAACCTTCTATTGCCCCAAGTTAAGAAACTCAGGGCCCTGTTTACTATGCCACGCTCAAGGCACATTAGCGCTTTTAGCATGTGCTAACCATTAGCGTATGCTGCGTAGGCACCCACAATATTCCTATGGGCGCCTACACAGCTAGCGCGCCCTAATTTTGTGCACGTGCTAAAAACACTAGCGCACCTCAGTAAACAGAGCCCAAAGTTATCTAACACCATTATCACCCATGTGGAAAAGTAACTGCCCTCTAAACATAATAACTGGTTGCACATCTGGTATCACATCACTGTTGAGGAATTTTGGCCCACTCTTTACACAACTGCTTTAATTCAAACACAATCATAAGTGCACGAACTGCTCATTTCGGTCCTGCCACAGCATCTCTATTAGGTTCAAATCTGGACCTTGAATAGACCAGTCCAAAACGTACATTTTTTTTCGCTTCAGTAGAATAGCGATACTAATAGAAGCGGCAGTAGTGAGTGATTATTCTGTACAGCGTATGGAGAGAGAGAGAAGGTCTTCAAGTCAGGGCCGCCGAGAGACTGAGCCAGGCCCTGGGAAAGGTCGCCCCTGGGTCCCCCTCCCCCCCCCCCGAGGCAGACGACGCTGCTCCCCAATCGCTACTCAGGACGCCGGCACCACAGTCCCCAGTCTCCACCCGCCCACACCCAGCCCCGTCGACAGCCCCTCTCCGTCCGCCACCGGGCTTCCTGCATTCAAATCGGCAACACTCACCTCCGTGTGAAAGTGCAGCGGCAGATCGCCTCCCTTCAGGCCTTCCCTCCCTGTGTCCAGCCCTCGCAGAAACAGGAAGTTACATCAGACGAGGGTGGGACACAGGGAGGGAAGGCCCGAAGGGAGGCGATCTGCCGCTGCGCTTTCACACGGAGGTGAGTACTGCCGATTTGAATGCAGGGGGCCCAGTGGTGGACGGAGAGGGGTTGTCGATGGAGTTGAGGGCGGGCAGGTGAGGCCGGGGAGTGCTAGGCCGGGCCCCCCTTGGAGGCCCGGGCCCGAGGAATTTTGTCCCTCCTGCCCCCCCCCCCCCTCTCGGCGACCCTGCATCAAAGTACCAAACAGTGCAATCAGAAACCAAGAAAATGTGACATAAATAATCTCTATTGTATTAGGTTCCACTGGCCTGCTTAAAAAGGACTTCCAAGAGCACCTTGATATGTAGCCTATACATATCTGGGGACAATAGTGCGTAAATGCCACAATTCCACCTAAGCACTACGCTGCAAATACCTGTTTAACTTACATGGCAGTGGCATAGCCATGGGTGGGCCTAGTTTCTTATAGATTAGGCTCCCATCACACATCCTCGGGGTATCTAAATTGAGACGCCCAGTTGTACAATTGCCTCCATAATGAAAGATATTGGTGGAGATCTTGCTTTCTTTTCAGAAGATTTGTAAATTTTGGATTGTTCTTATCTGTTTGTAACCCAGGTCTCGCCGCCACCAGCACAGCATCCTGGGGCACCGACTAGCTCTCGGAGTCCGGCATCCCAGACTCAGGCCACAAAACAAAAATCTCTCTTCTCACTCTCAGTCACACACATAGTTTAGACTGACTTACATGAGCTTGGACGTAGGATAGGGCCAGATTTATTCCGGTAGGCCGTAAAAGGGTGAAACTGAGTGGACAAAATCAGAAAAGAAAGGGAGGAAAGAGCTAACAGGGAAAGATCTATATGTTAGAGACAGATGTGAGGGACTAGAAGATGACAGACAGGCAGCTGGAAGTCAAACTCCCTGGGACCAACATAACTAGAAAAATAAAATGTCTAGACAACAAAGGTAGAAAAAAAAAAGTTTTTATTCTCAATTTATCAACTGGAATATGTTAGTTTTGGGAAATGTGTATTGTGGGTATCTTTGTATTGTGTTAAAAATGAGAGTAAATGAATTTGTTTTTCTTTCCCCAGTGTCATGGTACATGCCGAGTTTGACTTCTTTGGGTTACTAGTTCAATTTTTGTTTTCATATTTCTATTTCTGATTTGTATTCTGGTTTTGGTGGGGTCTATCTGTGCAGACGTGCCAGCATTTCAAAATGATTGGAGATGTCAGACACAATACAAATAGCTCCTCCCTGGACACAATGAAGAAGCTTCCTCAATATTGGGGTTGCTCAGCACCCACTGGATGCATAGAGCTGGCTCTTATGTAGCTATGTTTTGGCTGTGACCAAGTAGAGGTATTCTGTTTGCATGTATTTTGTGTAGAGATCTGTAGCAGTTCCACTTGTTCTGTCTGACCAGTAGTAAGTGTATTGGTGCTCTAGAGCCCAGTGTACTACTTGTAATGCTGGCTATTCATAAGTAAAGTTCTTGCTGTTTGAATCATAGTAATTAGTGCTACTGTTGTATGACAGGTTTGCTACATGTATGTTGAGTTGGGATTTTTTTCAGGTTTTGTATTTCAGTGTGCCTGGTAAAATTTATATTGTGATTGCTCAGATGTTACAAGATTCAGAATATTTTTTTGCATGGTGACTTTCAAAGAGGGGGGTTGGATTTTTGTGGATGCAGAGCATGTTTACACTTAGCTCATAAGAACTGCTATACTGTGTCAGACCAAAGTACCTTGAAAATTTTGTTATGTTTACAGTATTATTTCATGTCTGTGTATATATGTTTTTATTATTTAAATAAGATTGGCCAGTATAGCATTTCTGTTTCATTTTTTTGCATTTTCAACTTTACTGTAACACACAAAACAAAGGTAGACCCTCAACAAATATAAAACAAGGGACCACAGATCAGTAATAGGGAGCTGAAAGCAAAAGACTGAACTAGAACCTCAAGCAGTCTAACCCTGCATACAGCAAACAGAGAGAAATATAATCTGAAATGCAAGATATCAAAGATATGCATTCCAAAATCTGACATATTTCAATTAATACATTCAAAATAAAATACTTTTTTCTACCCTTGTTGTCACGAGTATTTTATTTTTTCTATTCACTTTGGTTCCAGAGTCTCTTTTCTGCTTTCCTCTACTTGTTCCTGTCTTTGTAGGGTCTCTGTCCATTTAACATTTCTTCTCCCTCCATTTCCACTATCCATTTTCTCTCTGCATCCCTATTTGTCCTGTCTAGCATTTCCCTTCTGTGTCCCTGTGCATATCCTTCCCCCATATTCAGCATCTGTCCTCTCAATGTCCCCATCCCATCTCTTTTCCAGCAGCACCCCTCTGTGTCCCCATCAACCCTCTTTTCCAACATTGCCTCTCTGGGTCCCTATCTCACCCCTTTACCAGCATCTCCCTTCTGGGTCCCTCTCTCACACCTTTTCTAGCATCTCCATCTCTGTTCCTGTCCCTCTCCTTCCCCCTTGTTCATCAGCTGCTCTCTCAGTGTCCTTATCTCCCCCATTTTTCTGCATTACTCTTCTGTGTCCCATACTCCCTCCTTCCTTTTTCAGCATTGCTCCTCTGTGTCCCTATCTAAACCCTTTCAACATTTCCCCCGTATATCTACGCATCCTCTTTCAACATTGCCCCCCTGTGTCCCTATCTACCCGCATTTCAGCATTGCTTCCCTCTGTGTTCCTATCTACCCTCCTTCAGCATTGTCCCCCTCTGTGTCCACAATAACCCCCCTTCAACAACGCCCTCCTCTGCGTCCCTATTACTTCCCTTTCAGCATTCCCTCACTCAGTGTCCCTATTTCTCTGTCCCCCTTTCAGCATTGCATCCCTGTCTTTATAGTTCTTGCCTCCCCTTCTCTTCTCTATGTCCCTGTTTATTCCCAGATTCAGCTTCCCCCCCCCCCTCTTCCTTTGTTCCCGCACCCTGTAGCTAGCATTTTTCCACTGTACCCCCTTGCAATGTGGCATCTTCCCCCTCTCTTTCTTTCCTCCACTCTGGTCTCTCACTCTTCCTCATTCTCTCTTCCTTCCCTCACCCCCCCCCCCCCCCCCCCCCGCAAGTCCTGGCAGCAATTAAGACAGGGGTATTTCATCTGTGCATCCTGCCTACTCCGATTCAACTTCCTGTTTCCGTGTAAGTTGGATGTGCAGAGGGAAGGCCCTGACACCAGCAGCCTGTCTTAATCGCTGCCACTGCCGAGTCATCAACAATGGTAAAAAAAGTACAGAGGACTGCGGGGAAGAGGGGAGCGGGAGGAAGAGAGAGGGACAGATGCAGGAATTGAGCAGGGGAAGAAAGAGAGACAGAGCTAAATTTACCAATGGGAAACTGCCCCTTTTGGCGATTGGTAAAAGTTGCGGCCAGGAAGGGGGAGGGATGTCCTATGTACTAGTTGGTCCAGGGGCCCACAAACTTGTGGTCAATCCCTGCCACATTCTAAGGCCATTTTTATAGCAGGTAAGGAGTTGGTGTTTCAGGTTTCTGAGTCACGATGTGCACTGGGACATAAACTGGTCCCCATCCCCTCCCGTACCCATTCACTTCCAATCCATCCTCTCCCATCCCCATTCACTTTGGATCCATCCCCTCCCATTCCCACAGTATTGACTGTTTTTGTCACCAACACCACGGATTTCCATGGCTTTTCGCAGGTTTCCCACTGCCCCCATCTTTGTGCACACCTCTATCACAGACCCCAGGACTCTTCAGGGGTTTCCAATCTAACAGGAAGCTCACACAGGAGAGAGGGGGGCAGGGTCTATGAATGCTCATTAATTCAGAGGCCCATGTTGTCTGCCAGTCATAGTGAAGGTCTACAGCAGGGGTGGGCAACCTGCAGCCCACAGCCCAAATGTGGCCTGCCATTTAAATTTAAGCAGCCCGTGAGACCATGGAAAGTATACAGAGAAAAAACATTATTAACCAGAGTTTTGGCAAATTTAAATACTGTATATCACAAATATTTTCAGAATAACCACTCTGGCAGGTTGTTTTTTTTTTCACCAATTTTTAGTTAAATTTTTATTTATCACATAAGGACTATGGTGCTTTGTGCATTTCTGGTTCTGACATTACATAATGTTGTGGCCTGCTAGGGATAGTACCAATATTCATGCAGCCCTCAGTGTATAAAAGTTGCCCACCCCTGGCCTAGAAGGGGGCATCCTGTTTCTATAATCCCATCCACTGATGTGACCTCATTTGGGGACCTGACCCATAGTTTAGGAACCACTGGAACAGTATTTGCAGGTTGTAATAAGTTTTAGTGGCCCAACATAAAATTATTCACAGGATGTACATGAGCTTTCAAAAGAAAAAAAAAAGTTCCTTTTCCAGGCAGTGACAACTGGAACTCTTAGAAGGGAGAGATAATGTTGTAGCTGATTTCAAGTGTATGGACTGTTCTTTGGGTATCAGTGTTTCTATGGGTCCTCAAAGTTTTATCTATTAGGTAACTAGTAAAACCCTATTGTGGTTACTGGAAAAATAAAACTACAAACCAGGGCAAGGCAGTTTGTTAGAGTTGGCCTGGGTCATCTGTTCACCAGATTGGCAGGGGCTGGAGATCCTGGGAGGGGGAGAAAGTCATTGATACTGCTAAAGGATGATACTCCCTAGCTGGGGCCTATGATTGCAGGGGTTCTGGATGGGCTTCCCAGCCCAGGACCATCCCTGCAATGATCAGAGTAGATACATATATATGAGGGAGTGGAGGATAAGAAAGGAAGGGGGAGGGGGAACCCAAACAGAAGTAAGCAGACATCATTGAATAATAGAAGAAAAACAAAGACAGTTTATAATATCTTATACGAAGCAGCCCTTTTACAACATTAATCTTACAAAAGGAACTCTATTTTCTAGCCACTGAATTTCCTACTGGACCCCTTGATTTTACATTGCAATGTGGGTCTCAAATGAAAATATATGGGTACCAGTATCACCCAGCAATGAATGTGTGAAAAATCAAACAAAACAGGCTTTTACTCACTTTAGTAGGTTCACTCCAAATGTCAGCTCTTCTGCACTGTCTGGCTGGTTTGTTTTGCTGTAGCTTCCAACAGGAAGTTCTGTGGCAAGACTATGTGATCACAGCAGGCAGTGCAAGACATGGGGTGGAGAGGCAGTGCAACAGAATAAGTTTTCTCTTCTGTTGTCTGTATATCAATGTGGTTTATTTTAAGGTACAGCAGAGGTACCCAATCAGTGTATTCAGAAGCCTCCAACAGGCCTACTTTTTGAATAAACAAAATGTTACGCATCTTGGTTGTACTCATGTGTGAATTAATATTACTGTATGCAACATTTTGTGACTCTGCTGTGGATATCCTGGAAACCAGACCTGTTTGTGGCTCATAAAAGGCTGGAGGTGGCCACTCCTAGCAAACAATATATGTAATACAAAGGACAGGAGGAGCAATTTTTAAAAAAGCAAGCAAGCAGCTGGAGTGACTCATTGTGCTACAGGAAGCCAACCTTTATCATTCTATTCCAGTAGCAGCGCCCAAGTGCTCATAAAGGGACAAGCTGTTTTCAGTTCTTATATTCATGCTCTCCTTATCATTACAACCAGTTCATCACATCTGGGAACGGAACACAAGCTCTGTACAGCTCTGCCACAAAAAAGAAAGGCAGCAGGAACTCACAGCAAGCGTCTCAGATCACTCTTCCTTCAGGGATCACTTTCAAAATGTGCTTCTTTGATAATCAAATATGGTTCAGTTCTACAACAGGCTTAATCTCTGAACCTCTCCAGCAACCTTGCTCCAAAAAACATCCAAAAAATAACTGCTCTTTCCCTTTTAACTTTAGCAGCAAATGATAATCCTCAATTGTAGAGACGGGCAAAGAGGTATGGATGCAACAAAGCTCATAGGTGCACTAAATAGCCAAAATTAAGGTCTGAAAGAATTTTCAAGGTCAGGAGTCAAAGTTGACCTTGCTAAAAACTTACATCAGAATGCACAAGTACCTGCTCAAATCTATTTATATCTCAACTCAATATGGCACACTTCAAAATTATATGTTTCCTAAATGTGATCTAGCAAAACAAAATATTTCCCAACCTTATGCTGCAAAGGCACAAGTATTACCACATGCTTTGCTTTTCAAATGCTTTTTAAGCATAGTAAGTGATTTCAACTAGAAATGTAATTATATAACTTATTTTTGACCCTACGGCCCTTATTTTAGAACAGGGGTCCTCAACTCCAGTCCTCGAGGTCCAAACCCCAGCCTGGTTTTCGGGATTTCCACAATGAATATGTAAGACATCTTGAGGACTATATTTGAAGACCCCTGATTTAGAAGCTCTATTCATGTCTTGAACTTCTGAAAACTGGCATTTAGACATCCATATTGTATGGATGTCCAAATCCCAATTTTAGAAAGCTATGGATGTCTAAAACTGCAGTATGCTCTTATGGAAAGGGAATAGTTTGGGCATGTTTTGGGTAAGACCAGGGAGGAGCCAAAATATGGAAATCCAGCTCTGATTTCAGAAAAGGAGAGGATGTCTATGTCTAAAAAGATGGATATTGTTATTTGGACCTGGTACTTGACATGTCGGGTTACAGAAAAGCATTAATTATTCCTGAAGGTATAAGCAAGACTCTTCATGAAGCAGCAATTAAGATTGCGAAACAAGACATGCTTGTACAAGAATGAAACACAAGTAATGTTAACAGGAAGTCTCAGCAGATATTACATGAAATAACTGGACAGCAAGGAGAAAGACGCACCAACCAGTTGGATGGTCTGTACAAGAGCTGAAATTAAGCGTATGCCTAAAAAGTACAAGACGAAGGGGGTGTGGTGAAGGCTGTTCAATATGAAAACTGGAAGTAATAGAATTAGGAAATGATAATGTTTGATTATGAATTTGTAGAGTAGAAGATAGTTTTCTCACAGCATGGGTGGTGGATGTGGTAGGTAGACTTAACAGACAAAGTTTTTTTTCTCTCTGAGGATCGAGTTTTTTTTTCTCTCTGAGGATTGAGTTTTTTTACATTGCTGTCGAGTTCTCCTGTCACTATAAAATAAGAACAAAAAGAACAAGACTGGTGATAGGACTATAGCTCCAATTAAAAGAAGTGGCGCTCTCTAATAAGTGTAAAAGAGAGAGAGCAAGTATTCCTTGTAGCGTTGAGGTCTTGGGTTGATTAAACAGTAAGAAGATTCACATGCTGTGAGTGGAATATCTTCTTCCCCTAGGTAGATTTTGAGAGTAAAATAATTATAACCAGTGGTCCCCAAAAGATTAAAATTGGAATAACCAAATAGTATACTATAATAGCCATACTTTGTATTGTTATTTGAATATTTTTACTGCTGTATTTGTCTATTGCTCATGTTTGATTTATTCTTACTGTACCTTGAGTGAATTCTTACACCACCTTGAGTGAATTCCTTCAAAAAGGCAGTAAATAAATCCTAATAAATAAATAAATACATACATATATACATAGCTGACTATTCACTCACTCCGCACCTGGACTTGATTGCTGCACACCCTGTAACTTAGACCAGTTCCTCATATCTTGTTTAACTGTACAAAGATTTTGCCTTGAGTTTAGCCACTCATCTATTTATCCCAATTGACTCTGTACTAAAACATATATCTTGTCCCCATCTATATATCTGCACTTGGTCCCTCCGCTAGATAGAAAAGCATTATCATATCTGTGCTATTTGAATGTTCTATTGCATTGCTTATTGGATGTTTCATTGGTATTATGCTGACATCATATTATATTTCTGTTATTTGAATATTCCTTCCATGCTGTCTATTATGGTATTCTTTGTATTGTACTTACATATTTCTGAGTTTACATCATTTATTGTATTAATGTTTATATTTGCTATTGCTATATTGTTAACAAAATTGCAACTTTTATGTTAAACTGGACCTGCTGTACACTGCATTGGGGGAATCTGTTCAGAAAGGCAGTTAATAAATCCAAATAAATAAACCTGGCTTAAAAGAACCACAGAAAGGCATCAGACATCAAGAGGTAGCAAGAGCCTGAAGGGGGTCTAGGGGATGCTGCTTAAGCAAAGCCTGTATGTGAGAGGGAGTAGCAAAGGAAGTGAATCTAGAGGGCAGGGGTGAGAGAGGAAATGTGTGTACTTTCAGATAGGGGGGTTGGGAGAAGTGAGGGCAGGGGCTGAGAATTAAGCAAGCAGGTTTGGGGGCTAGAACTGAAATAAAGAGAGAGAGAGAGAGAGAGACTTGTGAATTAAAAGAAAAGTCTTGTTAGCTCCCATTTTTGTTTTAAATTGTGGTATCCTGATCAGACCTATATGCAAAGTTCTTTATCAAAAGAAATGGAATTAGGCATCATGAAATGATAAAGTATTTTAATTCTGATATGAATGCAGTAAGGTAAGCAAAGAATTAAAGAATGATTTGCTCCTGGCCAGTGTAGATGATTACACAGCTGCAGACACTGGCAACTATTTTAAGAGGGATTAACATCATTATTTCGTGTCCAGCATATTAATTTGCGTCAGGGATGACCATGTCTGCATACTGATAGCCATGTTTTAATCAACTGTGCCTGGCTCCCCTAATGACACAGAAGGGATAGGGGAGGCACTGTCTGCCCTTTCCCTCAAACAGCTCACGTTTTGGGATGTGCTGTGATTTTTGCTAGCACTTATAAAGAGTCCAAATATTTTCCATGGTGTCAGTATTTTAAAATTCTCACAAGTGGTGGAAGAATCCGTAGCATCACTAAAATTTATTTTTTAAGCATATTTATGAAATTTGCCAAATTTGCCATCAGATGCTCTGGAAATATTTCAGAATTGAGACATGACATTCCACAATATGTTAAGGAGAACTAAAATAGTGTCATTAGTGCATCATAGTAACATAGTAAATGACGAGACCTGTACGGTCCATCCAGTCTGCCCAACAAGATAAACTCATTTTACATGGTATGTGTTACTTTATATGTATACACGAGTTTGATTTGTCCTTGCCTTTCTCAGGGCACAGACCGTAGAAGTCTGCCCAGTACTGTTCTTGTACTAAGTTCTGAAGCTAAAATCGAAGCCCCTTAAAATTTACACTCCAGCCCATCCCTATCTATTCAGTCACGATCAGGGCATAGACCGTAGAAGTCTGCCCAGCTCCCATTTTGTTTCCCCAATTACCAGCGTCACCACCCAATCTCCGCTAAGATTCCATGGAGCCAGTCCTTCTAAACCAGATTCCTGTGTGTTTATCCCACGCATGTTTGAATTCCATTATCGTTTTCATCTCCACCACCTCCCGCGGGAAGGCATTCCACATATCCACCACTCTCTCCGTGAAAAAATACTTCCTGACATTAGTCCTGAGTCTGCCCCCTTCAACCTCAATTCATGTCCTCTAGTTCTACTGCCTTCCCATCTCCAAAAAAGGTTCATTTGCGGATTAATACTTTTCAAATATTTGAACGTCTGTATCACGTCACCCCTGTTTCTCCTTTCCTCCAAGGTATACATGTTCAGGTCAGCAAGTCTCTCCTCGTATGGTTTGCAACGCAAATCCCAAACCAATTTTGTAGCTTTTCTTTGCACCGCTTCCAGTCTTTTCATATCTTTAGCAAGATATGGCCTCCAAAACTGAACACAATACTCCAAGCGGGGCCTCACCAACGACTTGTAGAGGGGCATCAAAACCTCCTTTCTTCTGCTGGTTATGCCCCTCTCTAGGTAGCCTAATTCTTTCTATATTGAAAAATATCTTTAAACAATAAAGGGTGGTGGTGAGCTACAGTTTCATGCAACCTGTTTATTGATTCGGATTCTATAAACCTCTATATTAAAGGGTTACTGGCTCCTGTGCACTGCACCAGAAAACAGCAGTGCACAATGTTAATCCCAGTTTACTTTAGAGAAGAAATGTACACCTTTATTTAATCCAAAAACACAACATGCCAAACATGCTAGGCAACACTTAATCAAGGCAGAGACAAACCATCTGCATACCATCAAAAGATATTCTAAGAATAACCATAACGATTTGACTGTTAACAAGCAGGGGAAACATGTTTTAAGAGCTGCTAAGTGCATGATGCAATCAGGTTACTCGATGGTCCACGTCCCAAGGAACCACACTGAGTCAGTCTTTGTGTGCCTCACCAGAGGTATAAACTGTTCGTTTTTTAAATTAAGATCTTTTTCAGTATTTAGACGGAAAGGACGTGTTGGCCAGCTTACACCCCTGGTCATCAGTGCTCGCTCGAGTTTCAGATTCCAGCAAATGAACAAACACTCCCTTTACAATGAATGGAATATAAAACTGCAGCCTACACATAACTCTTCCCATCAGTTCACCTTTCATCCTGTTCTCCAAGTGCCCATTTATTTCTTATTTTCCTCATCACCAGCTGTCTCCATTAGTAACCACTGTAAGCAGTGCTCAAAATAAACACCAGTACTGCAGAAAGGAGAAGTGGAATATAGCAGAAGCAGAAATGCAATGTCACAGTTTTAAAAATACTAATACAGAAGGATGTGAGAGTTAGCTGGGCTATTTATTTAAAGTAGTTCATAACCCTCTCATCACAAACTCCTAGGTATGTTCTAAAGAAACACAATTCTTAAAAAAAAAAAAAAACCCACAAACTAAGTACAGCAAAACAAGAAAAAACGTTTAAAAACATACCAGCTGAGATTCAGCCGGTGACAGTCAGTGTTTTTTTTTTTAAATGCTGACCATCATTGGCTAAATTAGCCCAGATATTCAGTGCCTGGCACTTTAGGGGCTCTTTTACAAAAGCGCAGTAACATTTTTAAGGCACGCTAATGATTAGCGCACACTAAATGCTAGAGATGCCCATAGGAATAAATGGGTGTCTCTAACATTTAGTGCACGCTTATTTTCAGTGTGCGCTAAAAATACTAGCGCCTTTGTAAAAGCCCCACTTTGTTAGGGATGGCTTTAAACCACTGTAGCGCTTCTGCAGGGGGATGATCAGAAGCAAACGCCGGTGCTAACGCCCCATGATCAGAGCCCTCAAGCATGTGAAACAACGCGCTCAAGGGCTCTGAATGCAACTAGCATGCAAATGCATGATAAACAGGGCTAAACATATTCAGCCCCAATGATCAGCAGCCAGCGCCAAAGATTGGCTCGCTGGCCGCGGCAAACCCTACGCCAGCTCAGAGCTGGGTTTGCAGATCATTGGGGAGGAATGGTGAGCCCTGTCCAGCAAGGCCCCCATTCCCTCCAACAGCAAACCTGCCAGCGACAGGGGGCTGGAGGTCCAGTGGACCTCCGGTCCCCCCGACAATCCCCCCCCCCAGGTTCAGGGAGGGCTGGAGATCCGATGGGTCTCCAGCCCCCCCTAACTCCCCCAGCAAAAGGTCCCTGGTGGCCTAGTGGGCTACCAACCAACCTCCACCCCCTAGCGAAGGAGAGGCTTTTTACCAAGTGCAACCAGAACCCAAAACCTACAAGGAGAGCAAGAGAGCTGGGAGTCCTGGGAAGAAAAGAGAGAAGTCAGAATCTGATAATCCGAAAGAGCAGACACCGCCTTCTAGTCTGACATCCCCAAGAAAGGGGCCAAAATGATGAAGACCTTATCCCCATGAATCCAGCACACTCCACTGACCCAGTTGTGGGAACCACACTTGCTCATATGATGTAGGAAGAGAAGTCACATAGCCAGAGATTGCCAAGAGCTAGACAAAGAGGCCATGGACTTGAATGTGGTCACGCCACACACTTGCAACTTTGTGGAGGCCTCTAGAAGTTAAACTGAATGGGAACCCTTATCAGGTGCTAATAGACTCTGGCAGCATCAAGACCCTCATTCAGAGAGAAACAGTTACCAAACTGCAAGTGAACAATGTAAGTAATTTGATACAGCTTCATTCTTTATTTTTGCTGTGTGTTTCAACTGGATAATTTTTTCTGTTTGTTGTGGTGATTCTCCTGAAGCAGCATGAGCGAAACAGGGACTGTCAAGAATCTGACTGTTACCTTTTTGAAGCCATGCCAAGACATGCCAGAGGTGTTTGCTCTGCCATCGCTCTGCCAGCGGTTTTGTATTTCTGATCAGTGGCGTAGCTACGTGGAGCCTGAGGGGGCCTGGGCCCCCGTAGATTTCAGTCGGGACCCCCCTCCCGGCGAACCCGCCACCGCCTACCTCCGGTTTTGCTGGCGGGGGACCCCAATCCCCTCCAGCCGACGTCCTCTCCGACCTGCAGTCAGACTCAGAAAAGTCTTCTTCCTTCAACAGTTGCATGCTGACGTCCTGCACGAAGTCAGACTCAGAGAACAGAACGTTCTGTTTTCTGAGTCTGCTGTCCTGCACGTACAACGTGCAGGACGTCAGCATGCAACTGTTGAAGGAAGAAGAGTTTTCTGAGTCCTACTGCAGCAGAATGGTCGGAAAGGACGTCGGCTGGCGGGGATTGGGGTCCCCCGCCAGCAAAACCGAATGTAGGCGGCGGCGGGGGAGGGTTCTCGGCGGGAGGGGGGCGGCAGAGACAGGGGGCGGCAAAAATGTGCCCCCTCCCCTCGAGCTCTGGACCCCCCTCCCACGGAAGTCTGGCTATGCCCCTGATCCTGATTGCCTGGAGAGTGATGGAAATTCTACTTGCTTGACAAGATTCGTGCATCATTGTGGATTAAAAGCTAAGTACTGTTTATTAGGCCTCTATATTTTATACATTGAGAAAAGAACATTTAAAGAAGAAATCATACAGGTTTGATTTTCTTGCAAGCTATGACATTGGAGTTTTTCCAACTGTTGATGTTTCCCTTAGGTATCTTATTGGGAGCTCAGAGAGGTTCTGGCAGGTCCTCTTAAAGATTTGTTTAATAAATCCATGGAGACAGGGGAGGTTCCTTGAGATTGGAGAAGAGCAGATGTGGTCCCGCTTCACAAAAGTGGTGACAAAGAAGAAGCTGGAAACTATAGGCCAGTAAGCCTCACTTCAGTTATTGGAAAAGTAATGTAAGAGATGATGAAGGAAAGGATAGTGAATTTCCTGGAATCCAATAGGTTACAAGATCCGAGACAACATGGTTTTACCAAAAGTAATGCATGCCAAATGAATCTCATTGAATTCTTTAACTGGGTGACCAGAGAACTGGATCGAGGACGTGCACTAGATGTAATTTACTTAGATTTCAGCAAAGCCTTTGACACGGTTCGTCATAGGAGGCTCTTGAATAAACTTGACAGGTTAAAGTTAGGACCCAAAGTGATAAAATGAGAAGAACGGTGAAGAAAAGAAAAAGAAAAAAAAAAAAAAAAAAACTTAGAGGAGCGACTGCGAGGGTCAAAATTTTACATCAGGCGTGGATGCTGTTCAAAAACACCATCCTTGAAGCCCAGGCCAAATATATTCCGCGTATTAAAATAGGAGGACGGAAAACCAAACGACAGCCGGCGTGGTTAAAAAGTGAGGTGAAGGAAGCTATTAGAGCCAAAAGAAAATCCTTCAGAAAATGGAAGGAACCGACTGAAAATAATAAGAAACAGCATAAGGAATGTCAAGTCAAATGCAAAGCGCTGATAAGGAAGGCTAAGAGGGACTTAGAAAAAAAGATTGCGTTGGAGGCAAAAAACACACATAGTAAAATTATTTTTAGGTATATTAAAAGCAGGAAGCCAGCAAAAGAATTGGTTGGACCGCTAGATGACCGAGGAGTAAAAGGGGCGATCAGGGAAGACAAAGCCGTAGCGGAGAGATTAAATGAATTCTTTGCTAAGTCTTCACCGAGGAAGATTTGAGTGGGATACCGGTGCCAGAAATGGTGTTCGAAGCTGACGAGTCGGAGAAACTTAATGAATTCTCTGTAAACCTGGAGGATGTAATGGGGCAGTTCTACAAACTGAAGATACCTGGACTGGATGGTATTTATCCCAGAGTACTAATAGAACTGAAAAATTAGCTTGCGGAGCTATTGTTAGCAATATGTAATTTATCCTTTAAATCAAGCGTGGTACCGGGAAATTATAGACCGGTGAATCTGACTTTGGTGCCGGGCAAAATGGTAAAGACTATTAAGAACAAAATTACAGAGCATATTCAAAAGCATGGATTAATGAGACAAAGTCAACATGAATTTAATGAAAGGAAATCTTGCCTCACCAAATCTACTACATTTCTTTGAAGGAGTGAACCAACATGTGGATAAAGGGAAGCCGGTTGATATTATGTATCTGGATTTTCAGAAGACGTTTGAGAAAGTACCTCATGAAAGACTCCAGAGGAAATTGGAGAGTCGTGGGATAGGAGGTAGTGTTCTATTGTGGATTAAAAACTGGTTAAAAGATAGAAAACAGAGAGTAGGGTTAAATTGTCAGTATTCTCAATGGAGAAGGGTAGTTAGTGGGGTTCCCCAGGGGCCTGTGATGGGACCGCTGCTTTTTAACATATTTATAACTGACCTAGAGATGGGAGTAAATAGTGAGGTAATTAAATTTGCTGATGACACAAAGTTATTAAAAGTCGTTAAATCGCGGGAGGATTGTGAAAAATTACAAGAGGACCTTACAAGACTGGGAGACTGGGCATCTAAATGGCAGATGACGTTTAATGTGAGCAAGTGCAAAGTGATGCATATGGGGAAGAGGAACCCGAATTATACCTACGTCATGCAAGGTTCCACGTTAGGAGTCACGGACCAAGAAAGGGATCTAGGTGTCGTCGTAGATGATACGTTGAAACCTTCTGCTCAGTGTGCTGCTGCAGCTAAGAAAGCAAATATAATGTTAGGTATTATTACGAAAGAAATGGAAAACAAAAATGAGGATGTTATAATGCCTTTGTATCACTCCATGGTGCGACCGCACCTCGAATACTGTGTTCAATTCTGGTCGCCGCATCTCAAAAAAGATATAGTGGAATTAGAAAAGGTACAGAAAAGGGTGACAAAAATGATAAAGGGGATGGGACAACTTCCCTATGAGGAAAGGCTAAAGCGGCTAGGGCTCTTCAGCTTGGAGAAAAGGCGGCTGAGGGCAGATATGATAGAGGTCTATAAAATAATGAGTGGAGTGGAACGGGTAAATGTGAAGCGTCTGTTTACGCTTTCCAAAAATACTAGAACTAGGGGGGCATGCAATGAAGCCACAATGTAGTAAATTTAAAACAAATCAAAGAAATGTTTTCTTCACTCAACGTGTAATTAAACTCTGGAATTCGTTGCCAGAGAATGTGGTAAAGGCGATTATCTTAGCGGAGTTTAAAAAAGGTTTGGACTTGGGGAAAATCCACTATTTCTGGGATAAGCAGTATAGAATGTTTTGTACTTTTTTGGGATCTTGCCAGGTATTTGTGACCTGGATTGGCTACTGTTGGAAACAGGATGCTGGGCTTGATGGACCTTTGGTCTTTCCCAGTATGGCAACACTTATGTACTTATTAAAAAACAAACAAACAAAAACAAATCCTAGGCATGTCTAAAAGTTGAAATGAAGGACGGTACCCACTGTGAGAAAGAGAAGCAGCAATTTGCTTATCATGGGATGCCAAGAACAGACATGGCAAAGAAACTGGAACATCAAATCCTCTTTGGCATAAAGACGGCGTTACAAGTGCCGGACGGTTACTAAGTGCCAATGAATTCTCTGTGACCTGCTTTTGTTCTGGCCTGAAATTCTACCCAATTTTATTGAAAAAGTATCTGAAAAGAACAAGAGCTTTCATGTAGCCTCCAATTCATACACAAACCAAATTAAAGCCAGGCCATTCTCCCATCTTCATAGTTTTACTATAGTAAACCTCTGAAAAAAAAAAACTGGATGTATGTAGGCCTGCACCCTGGTATACTGGGTTTAACAGCACAAAAAACCTTTGATAAATCTGATACTGTATACAGTGAGGATAGCATTCATTGGGACTATGTGACTGGATAAATAAGGTTCAACTACATAAGTAGCGGATTGGGGTAGGCCACAAGGTCATGGCCCCACCAATATTTTCCAAACACAGAATCACCAACTAGAGAGCTTGGGGGTAGGGCTGAAGATTTTGGTTGGAGGGGCCAAGCAAACCAAAGATGTTCCACTGTCCCCGACATATTTCTTCTTAAAACTAGCTCCACTAAAGAAGGAAGTTATCAAAGTGACAGGTTATTTTACCACAAGTTGTGCTATTTTAGCACAGGGTCCCATTTTATGCAATGAGATCCTGTGCTAAAATAACAAGACTTGTGGCAAAATAACTTGCATTAATGGTAGCCCTCATTGATAACTTCCCCACTAAAGTTTTCTCCAAAATGTACATGTGGAGGGGCATAATCGAAAGGGACGTCCAAGTTTTGATGAGGACATCCTTGCAAAACGTTCCCATCCAGGGGCGGGAAAACCCGTATTTTCAAAACAAGATGGACGCCCATCTTTCATTTTTATAATACGGTCAGGGACGCCCAAATCCTGAAATTTGGTCGTCCTTAGAGATGGTCGTACCTAGACTTGGTCGTTTCTGATTTTCGGTGATAAAGGAAACCAAGGACGTCCATCTCAGAAATGACCAAATGCAAGCCATTTGGTCATGGGAGGAGCCAGCATTTCTAGTGCACTGGTCCCCCTCACATGCCAGAACACCAACCGGGCACTCTAGGGGGCACTGCAGTGGACTTCATAAATTGCTCCCAGGTATATAGCTCCCTTACCTTGTGTGCTGAGCCCCACCAAAACACATTACCATAGCCCTTATGGGTGAAGGGGGGCACCTAGATGTGGGTACAGTGGGTTTCTGGTGGGTTCTGGAGGGCTCGCTGTTTCCTCTACAAACATAACAGGTAGTGGGGGATGAGCCTGGATCTGCCTGCCTGAAGTGCACTGCACCCATTAAAACTGCTCCAGGTACCTGCATACTGCTGTGATGGACCCGAGTATAACATCTGAGGCTGGCACAAAATATTTTGAAAGATATTTTTTGAGGGTGGGAGGGGGTTAATGACCACTGGGGGAGTAACGGGAGGTCATCCCTGATTCTCTGCGGTGGTCATCTGGTCAGTTCGGGTACATTTTTGTGCCTTGGTCGTAAGAAAAACACGACCAGGTAAAGTCGTCCAAGTGTTCATCAGGGACGTCTGTTTCAAAGACGTCCTAGTGTTAGGCATGCAGTCCCACCTTCGCTATGCCTCCAATATGCCCCCTTGAACTTTGGCCGTCCCTGCGACGGAGTGCAGTTGGGGACGTCCAAAATCAGCTTTCGATTATACCGATTTGGACGACCCTGTGAGAAGGATGCCCATCTTCCAATTTATGTCGAAAAATGGGCGTCCTTCTCTTTCGAAAATGAGCCCAAAAGTGTACCAGTTTGACTGTAATCAGCATATACTTGTCTGAAACCCATTTTATGCAATGAGATCCTGTGCTAAAATAGTATGACTTGTGGTAAAATAACTTGCATTAATGGTAGCCCTTGTTGATAACTTCCTCCCTAAAACAGAGAAGTTTTCTCCAAAATAGTCTTTCATATAGTTGTCTGGGGTCATGCTTAAAGCTGTATCTTCTTTTCTGTTAAGCAGAAACTCCATCAAATCCCATATTTTAAAAATGTTACAGATTTAGGCTTCCAAACAGTCTTAATTCTTTGCTATGAAAACCATTTATTTCAATAGAACTGTGATAATTACAGGGCTTTTTATGAGGGGGTACTGAGTACCGGCACCTTTTCCATTGTCTGCTAAAATTGACCCATGGTCCCCAAGTTTTAATGAAAGAGCTCAAGCTCTACACACCAATTCTGCCTTGTCATAGATTCTGTGACTGGTTGCAGGGGGCCTGGCTATTGTGGGGTGGGTCCCTTAGTGATCACCCCACCCCCTGAAGGGTGGCCTGGCATTGGAGTACTGGCACCTTTTTCACTAGAAAATATGCACTGGATAATTATAACAGAAAATCGAAGAAGTAGGGGTGGACCAAAGAGTCTTTGCAGCCCGGAGTCAATAAAAACAACTTTATTCAGCACCTTTACAAATGTATGACCAGACACGGGACCGTGTTTCGAAAGAACAGCCGTCTGCTTCAGGGGTCTGACACTCACAAGTCTTCTCTGCTGCATTTCTGCAACAAGCGTTACTTCACATTAAAGTGGCTTTTAGATTATCCATTGTATTACTCTGCACCCATATTTGTGATTTCCAACAGTGAGTGTCAGATTCCTGAAGCAGAAGGCTGTTCCGTCAAAACACAGCCCCATGTCGGGTCATACACTTGTGTGGTGCTGAATAAAGTTGTTTTTACTGACTCCAGGCTGTGAAGACTCTTTGGCCCACCTCTACTTCTTGAATTTTCTGTTTGGACTTCACGTAAGGTGTCTTTACCTTTACCTTTTGATTGTTGTAATTTTCAATTAAATAGACTGAACATATTCTGGCCAATATTTAGTGCTATTTAACCGGTCAGGAACGGCTCCTGGCCGATTAAATAGCAATTAACCGTCTACGCACTAATAGTTGGCGCAAAATGGCCAATTATCTCCACTGAATATTATTAGTGCATAGCAGATAACCAGCTCTATCGCACAATATAACTGCCAAGCCGCAAATATTCAGTGTTTTGCATGCTAAGTGGAGGAGTGGCCTAGTGGTTAGAGCACTGGTCTTGCAATCCAGAGGTGGCCGGTTCAAATCCCACTGCTGCTCCTTGTGATCTTGGGCAAGTCACTTAACCCTCCATTGCCTCAGGTACAAACTAAGATTGTGAGCCCTCCTGGGACAGAGAAATATCCACCGTACCTGAATGTAACTCACCTTGAGCTGCTACTGAAAAAGGTGTGAGCAAAATCTAAATAAATAAATAAATAAGTGTAATCAGCCAAAGTGGATCTCCTAAATAGCAGTCCTATCTTTAGCCACTATAAACTTAACTGGCCAGTGCTCAATATTAACTTGACACTCAATATTAAGCAGGCCAAAAAAAAAACAGATAGTCAATGCTGGTCACCAGAAAAGGCCCGGCATTGAATATGCAGGCTCAGTGCCGATCACGGACTTAGCTGGCCTGCCTCCTACGGGCTGAATATTGGCCAGATTGAGATGCACAGGACCAAGGGCCGGCCCAAGGCAAGATGGCGCCTGAGGCAGAGCTTGCATGCCAACCCCACCCCCCCCCCCCCCCCCGGCCGAGAAGCTACCTCCCCCCTGGCATTTTACCTGGTCACGGTGACTTTCCAAGCCCGGCAGCAGCAGCTGTTCCCACAACGCTGCCCTGCTGCCGCTGGCACCCACCTCTTCCCTTTACTGCGGCTGCCTGAGCAAAACAGGAAGTTACTTCAGGTGGCCGCAGTAAAGGGAAGAGGCGGGTGTCGGCGCAGGGCAGCTTATGGGGATCGCTGCCGCTGCCGGGCTTCGAAAGTCGCCGCGACCAGGTAAAATGCCGCAAAGCCACCCCTCAAGATGCTGTTCCAAAAGCGTACCACCTGAAGCCCCCACCTCAGGTGGCCTAATGGTCGGGCCATCCCTTTTCCTGAGATCAGCTGATATTATTAAGAATCTATTGTAGATAGTACTTTTAAATCTTCAGCTAGGCAAACTAGCTCCATTTTACAGGGCAACCAACAGCTTATAAACCAAGGCCTATGCATTGTCCTATGTCTTTTCATTGCAATATATGGTGTGAAGAGGGACTGTGCTTTTTTCCCCCATGTTGCCTTGTACAAAAGAGCTGCCCCAACTACACCTGCTGCTACATGCAATACAGAGATGCTGGGTTACCCAGTTCCAGGAGAGACATTTTGGTCAGTTCTGATTTTGAACCTAACATTCCAAAGTGATGTATTTGTGGTCCCTGATTCCATCCATTTAAATCAGTGCTGCAGTTCCCATAATGCACCTAGATGGGATTGTCAGAAATCCAGGGCTGGCCTGGAATCTCTCTCCTGGAACTGGCACCTTGGCAGCTCTGCACAATTTGGTATCCGGATATGGGGTATAATGTGACTTTACCATCACCTCCGTTAAAGATTCCTCTGTTCACTCAAAGGCCTG
Organism: Microcaecilia unicolor; assembly: GCF_901765095.1. Taxonomy (NCBI): domain Eukaryota; kingdom Metazoa; phylum Chordata; class Amphibia; order Gymnophiona; family Siphonopidae; genus Microcaecilia; species Microcaecilia unicolor. The sequence goes on from NC_044032.1 coordinate 193,099,295, forward strand.
GCCATGACAGCAACAGGTCTCAGTAGAGTTTTCGCAAATATTAGTGTGCATTTAACCCCACATCCTTCTGGTAGGTGCAGTTGTATGATGGTTGCAGACAAACAGAAGCTAGAACTGAAAATCCAGGCTTCCTGGAACTGGGTCACTATTCAATATATTTATCTAACATGAAACAGATGACCCAGACCTTATTAAATTTTCAGGAAATGTCTTATTTCCCTTAGTTTCACTGACTTGAAGCTTATGATAAATGAAAGTCCTTTAGCACACAAGACAAAATTTAGCCAGCCACAAGTGAATAATTTTTATGCCAATAACTTGTCCATATAGTTCCATTAAATCTACATCTTTAGATAGATACAGATACGTACATATTCATAAATATTCAATCATGGCAAACTACTGAATATACACATATAGTGCCGGACTCCACATATCACGCGAACAGAATGTTACAATGCTGTTATATCGCTCCATGGTGCAACTGCACCTGGAGTACTGTTTTCAGTTCTGGTCGCCTCATCTCAAAAAAAGATATAAAGGAATTGGAGAAGGTGCAGAGAAGGGCGACAAAAATGATAAAAGGGATGGGACGACTACCCTATGAGGAGAGGTTAAGACGGCTAGGACTCTTTAGCCTGGAGAAAAGCCGGCTGAGGGGTGATATGATAGAGGTCTACAAAATAATGAGTGGGGTAGAGCGGACTGATGTGAAGCGTTTGTTTACACTTTCTAACAATAATAGAACCAGGGGGACACAAGATAAAATTAGAATGTGGTAGGGTTAAAACAAATCGGAGAAAGTTTTTCTTTACTCAGCACATAGTGAGACTCTGGAACTCATTGCCGGAGTTTAAAGGGGGTCTGGATAGATTCCTGAAGGAAAAGTCCATTGATCATTATTAAATTTTGGGTTTTTGCCAGGTTCTTGGGGCCTGGATTGGCCGCTGTCGGAGACAGAGTGCTGGGCTTGATGGATCTTTGGTCTTTTCCCAGCGTGGCGGTGCTTATGTGCTTAGTATTCTGCACCAAAATCCAAGCATATTCTATAACAATGCATGTAACTTAACTGTCTTGACAAGCCAATCAGCGTTTTTAACAGCACTTAAGCAATAATGAGCACTAATTGGCAATAATTAGAATTTATGTGCATAACTCACTAAGCGTATTCTGTAACGCAGACCACCTAAATTCTAATGCGTGGAGCCTGAAAGGGGCATGGTTAAACGGGTGTTTTGTGGGCATTCCAAAATTTACATGTACTGTTATAGAATATGCCCCTTTGTGCCTATATCTGCGCATGGTATTTATGCCACATTTCCCTTGGTGTAAATAAATGTGCGTAGTTCTAGGCGCCGAGTTATCAACTAAGCGTATTCTATATACCACGCCTACATTTAGGCACCACTTATAAAATATGCATAGGCGGAAATTTATTTCACGTGGATTTTTCAAGCACCATATATAGAATCTAGCCCATAACTTGTTATAGATAGTAGGTATAACTTTGTATGGATAAGTTATTTCTCTCCACCAGTTATTTGTTTAAAATTATATGGAATGGGCGGTGTCGACATTACCACACTGCCAGCTCCTAGCACGGCTTTGTAAACGGGGGGGGGGGGGGGGGGTCAATGAAGTTACATGTAAATACTTTTAAAACAAATAGAAGGAAATATTTTTTCACTCAATGAAGCTCTGGAATTCTTTGCCGGAGGATGTGGTAACAGCGGTTAGCGTATCAGAGTTTTAAAAAGTTCCTGGAGGAAAAGTCCATAGTCTGTTATTCAGACAGACATGGGAAGCAACTGCTTGCCCTGAGATTTGTAGCATGGAATGTTGCCACGATTTGGGTTTCTGCCAGGTACTTGTGACCTGGTTTGACCACTGTTTAGAAACAGGATACTGGGCTAGATGGACCACTGGTCTGACCCAGTATGGCTACTCTTATGGTCTTAACATACATAAATCAATAAAAACATAAAAGATAATTAACAAAACAAAAAAACAAAGATCATTACAAAAATTTTTCCAGAAATGAGAAAACAATTCTTACAATACTCTCCATTCCTCCAAGAAGACCTTTACAAAATAATCCATCTTTAGAAAACGTTTAAACTGTTGGATATTGTCACATGACTTTAGATATGCAGACAAGGCATTCCATGCAAATGGACTGGCAATTGAAAAGACTCGCATCTTTGTCTCTACATAATGATACAATTATGGGGAAGGTTAGCGAAGTTGAGTAGGTGTCTCAGACCTTAATACTCATCCCAATATATATAATCGTAAAGCATTACAAAAATATACTGGAACTGTCCCATATATACATCGGTGAATCAATATAAGAAGTTTAAATTGTACTCTATAACTTACCGGAAGACAATGTAGTTTTTTTAATATTGGAGTAATATGTTCAGACTTTAGAACTCCAGTAATCAGCCAAGCGCTAAAAAGTGGCCTAGCACAAAGCTTTCCTAGTGCGGCCACATTTTCCATTTCCTTTATTAATCACCACACGCTAATTTCCTCATTAGTGTGTAGCCATTAGCGCGGGATCACTTACCAACACCTATTTTCTAGGCAGTAAGGGCTCACAAGCTAATCAAATGCTAATCACTTGGTGCACGGCAATGTAGCTGCACTAACCAATTAGCACAGAACACGCCTACTCTCTGCCCCAAATCACATCCCAGCACTAAAAAATAAAATGTTTATTTATTTTTTATTTTTTTTGCACATAGGAAGTGTGCATCAATCCATAAACTACCATGGGATGCCTGAGCGCACCCTACAGTAGTGGTTTTTAAAACTGTGACAAGCATGCGTTAGTGCTTACTACAGCTTAGTAAAAGGGCCTCTAGGGGTCCTGTATGTTCTGCAGTGGTCTAAGAATACACCGGATGTCACTCAGCCTTCCCAGAGCTGCTGAGAGTTGAGCGTGAAGCTTCATAATCCAGGGTCAGAGCGGGAATGTGAAAATGTGCTGACTTGCACTCTCTCATGTACAATAATTACTTCATTGTATCCAGGGCCAGCCGAAGGTAAGATGCCGCCTGAGGCAGAGCTAACATGCCGCCGCCCCCCCCCCCCCCCCCGGGGCGGCGTTTACCTCATGTTCCAAACCTGGCAACAGCAGCAATTCCCATACACTGCCTACGGCACCCGCCTCTTCCCTTTACTGAGGCTGTCTGAGCCTCCGACGAAACAGGAAGTTACATCAACGAGGCAGCCACAGTAAAGGGAAGAGACGGGTGCCGGCAGCAGGGAAGCGTATGGGAATCACTGCCGCTGCCGGGTTTGAAACATGACTCTAGGTAAAACACTACAAAGGGGGAGATGCCGCTTCCCAAGATGCCGCTCCTGAAGAGTGCTGCCTACGGCCCCCGCCTCAGGTGGCCTAATGGTCAGGCTGCCCCTGATTGTATCTCACTTATATCCAGGTCATTTCACAGAAGGTATTCAATCAGCTCTACTCTACTGGATCCCAACTCCTATTTTTCAAACCCTGCTTAGTCACTTAGAAGAGCTTAGGGCTCTTTTACAAAGGCACATTAGACTCTACATGCATGCAGCGTGCGCCAAAATGATCCTACCACCAGGCTACTGCATCCCCCTGGCAGTAATTTCAGATTTGCCGTGCGCCCATAACGTCTGGATGATTTATTTATTTCCTTCCACACGCGGTGTTTCCGGCGGTAATCGGCAGTTGGCGAGTTGCCGACCAGTCACCACGCGTGTAGCGCGTGAGCCCTTACCACTAGATCAATGGGTGGCATTAAGGGCTCAGGCCAGTTTTAGGCACACACTGGTTTCAGTTTTACCACATGCCCCTTTCCCGTCCCATATTTTAAAAAGCCCTTTTTTGCAGATGCAGTAAAAACTGGCCCAGCACACGCCCAAAACACACGCCTACACTACCGCAGGCCACTTTTTACCGCAGCTTAGTAAAAGGACCCCTAAATTATTAATGAAGTCTACCCTATTTGTATTACTTTCTTGTCCTTATGAATTTACTACAACTGGCTACAAGCAAGACTGTAGGGCTCAGGACAAAATGCCATCCTGGCCTTACAAATGCTAAAGGTTACAAACAAAACTTGTTTCCGATGTCTTTTTTATTGGAGAACCCTTATTACAGCTGTGACTAGCTGCCAAATAAAACCTTTATGGGCAATTCTCTCAGAGACTGGAGGCAGTACGATTTAATTTCAGTATTGCTAGCTATAATAAAGCCAAAGGAAAAAATCTGTGAAACCAATGCTGATATATTCTTAAAGCAAATTCAGAAGTACTGCAAAGCTCACTTGTTGCAGCTGAAAATATTTTCTTTACAATGATAGTTTCACTGTTTGTAATTTATAAATCTCTGTGATGTCATGTATAGCATATTTTAGAGATGTTTCTAAAGAACAGGTAACACTGCCAACTCATTTTCTTGGTGTAGGATTTCAGTAAAAAAGTCTCAAGAAGTTTAGGTGAAAGGTCTGCAGTTCCTGGCAGGGGCATAGCCAGCATCAGATTTTTTTTTTTGGGGGGGGGGGGGGGACACATTTCCTCTTCACCCTTCAGCTGCCGCATTTCTTACCTTTGCTGGTGGAGATGCCCAATTCCTGCCAGTCAATGCGATCCATGGCCAGAACTGTTCCAGCGCTGCCTGCTGCCATCAGCATTCGTGGCGCACACTCATTTCATGCACGAACTGAGCAGGTGCGAGGCGTGCTGATGTCGGCAGCAGGAAGGGAGGCTACTACATTACATCTGGACTTATATCCCGCTACCACCTTTCAATTCTAAGCCGGTTACGGACATCAAAAAAGAGACCAGAAAAAAAAAACGTTGGGAAATTTTTAAAGTCTGTTTATAATATATATTTCTTAAATAAGAAAGTGTTGATCTTTTTTCTAAATAGAAGATATAGTTGTGAAAAGGAAAACATTCCAGCAATATCCTTCCACAGTCTAGCAGCTTGAACAACCAAAGATTTTTCAAAGAGCAGTACTCTCCTTTTACACTTAGCAAAAGGAAAGGTTAAAAAATTGGTGCCATCACATGTCCCAGTTCTAAAAGGGGCTGCAAAGGAAAAGTGGATGAGCAAATAGCTAGGAACCAAGCCTTGTATTGTTTTAAAAAGGACACCTTCTTCCCTGCAGAGACAGCGCTGGGGCAGTTCCAGCCACAAATCTGATTGGCTGGTGAGAATTGGGCATCCCTGCCAGTCAAAGGGTACTCCAGTTGTGGAGGGGACCTGAGCCAAAAGTAAGTGGCCCAGGTCCCCAAGCCCCCCCCCCCCCCCCCACTGTGCCTATGCCACTGGTTACTGCCACTAGGAACACAATGGGGCCCTTTTACTAAGCCGCATAGGTGCCTACGCGCGCCCAACGTGCGTCAATTTGGAGTTACTGCCTGGCTACTGCACGGCCCATGTGGTAATTTCATTTTTGACATGCGCCCGCTACACGTGCCTAAAAATAATTTTTATTTTCTGACGCACAGTGAAAAAAAAAAATCATGCGGTAACTCCGACATGACCCTCATAGATGATTACCACATGGTTAATGCAAGAAACCTTACCGCTAAGTCAACGGCTGGCGGTAAGGTCTCAGACCCAAAATGAATGTGCGCCAATTTTTATTTTGCCCCACATCCATTTTCAGCAAAAAATTTTTAAAAGGCATTTTTTTAAAGGCGCACTGAAAAATGGATCTGCGCGCACCCAAAACATGCACCTACACTAGTGCAGGCCATTTTTCTGCACACCTTAGTAAAAGGACCCTTCTGGGAGTCTTGTTCTAAGGTGCGTTAAGCACTTAGGTCCAGACTCAGAAAATTGAACCCAAATTTAGACAGCAGAAAAAAAAATTGACGCCCAGTGCTAATTTATAAAGGGCACTCTGGATTAAGCACCCTTTATACATTTCTTGATTAGCTTTCGAAGGCTGCCAGTCTTTGAAAGCTAATCAAGAAATGTATTAAGTTATGTCCAATAAAAAAAGGTATCATCATTTTCTTTTCCATGTTTTGTTTTATTTCTATTGATTACCTTTAAAAGTGGACTAACACGGCTACCACACCTCTCTACTCAAGCACCCTTTATAGAATAGCACATAGTGCTGATTCATGCATCCCAATTTGGGCACCAGGATTTACACCTGATGAAATCAATTCTAATCTAAGGGTTTATATACCATGTAATCCAAAAAGGTCTAGGCGGTTTGCAAAAATTAAACAAAAACATACTGCACAGAATATAATCAATAACCAAGGTATAAAAAGAAAAAAAAAGTTACAATATTACAAAGAAAAATTAATCCAGAAAATCCTAGATATTACAGAACCTACTATACTAAATATAATCCGAAAGAAATAAAACTAAGAAATTACTGTTGCCAAAAGGAAGTTATACAACATAAGATTTCTCAAAAAGATGAATCTTCAATATTTTCCTAAAAGAATAATAGACACTCTCTAACCTAAGTGCTAAAGGCAGATCATTCCAAGCAGAAATAGAAAAAAAACCAGAAAGAGGCTCTACAGTGCTTGCTATATTTCAGACCATTAGGAGAAGGGAAAAAACAACAAGCATCAACCCTTAGAATGTAGTACATTTTCTAAAGAAGGAGAATGCAACTAAACAGATAGAGGAAAAGGTGCAAAGCCATATGTTACCTAATAAACAAAACAGAAAACTTTAAATATCACTGTGGCATGTACAGGAAGCCAGTGACAAGTTTTCTACAAAGGACAAACACTATGATATTTTGAGCATCTAAAAATCATCCTCACAGCTGTATTCTGAAGCAGTTGCAACCATTAACTTATGTGAGCGACCAATATACACTGAATTGCAATAATCCGGGCCTGACAAGATCACAGCCTGCAGTACTAGAGCCAAGTGTTCATCGTGTTTAAGGGGGTCTTTTACTACACTTTGGTAATGTTTTTTTAGCTCGTGGTAGAAGTCAGCTGGCGGTAAACGCCGAGATGCTCATACTTCTATGGGCATCTCAGTGTTTATTACCAGCTGATTTGTACTGCCAACTAAAAATGCTACTGCAGCTTAACAAAAGACTCCCTAAGCTTTTGACAAATATTTTCTTAACCACATTATTTATCTGAATCTGAAAAGATAAAGTTGAGTCCAAAAAGACTCCTAACACTCGAGTATAATTCCTGACAACCAATTTGGGTGTGCATTCATGGTATTTCTCTAACACTAAGTGCAAGTTTCAGGCACATCCCCGACATGCACTGCGTGCAAATTTCTGTAACACTCCTGACATACCCATGCCTCTCCCATGGCCATGCCCCCTTTTGGGGAGCACACCAAGGGATTTGGGCGCACAAGTATATAGAATACTGCGTAGCAAGATGCATGATCGAATCCAAATTGGTGCCAATTAACATTGTTAGCACTCAATTATTGATGTTAATTGGCTCGTTGCCAAATGCATCTCAGATCTGAGCAGCCTTTATGGAATTACTACTACTACTTATTTCTATAGCGCTACTGGACGTACGCAGCGCTTCACACTTGAATATGGAGAGACAGTGCAGGCTCGATAGAGCTTACAATCTAATTATGACAGACAGGACAAGTAAGGGATAAGGGTTAGGACAGACAGGACATAATTACTTTGTTAGCACACAAATTAGCACACCTCAATCACTACTGCACAAGCACGCCGCCAGTGGTGGTTTTGCAATTAATGTGCTAATTCATGCATGAAGTGCTTTTTGTGTCGGGGGCAGGAACAAGGCAAGGCATAGGCATGCATAGCATATTGCAGTGGTTTCCAAACTTGGTCCTGGAGGCAGCCCAGCCAGTCAGGTTTTCAGGATACCCACACTGAATATTCATGAGAGAGATTTGCATGCACTACCTCCACTGCATGCAAATCTGTCTCATCGATATTCATTGTGGGTATCCTGAAAACCTGACTGGCCGGGGTGCCTCCAGGACCAGGTTTCGGAACTACTGGCATATTGAATTTGGAATGAAAAATATACTATGTGCTGTTTGCGCATGATCAATTAATGCCTCCTCAACTGTGGGCACTAAGTATGCACACTAATAATGAGCAACGTTAACGCGCAGTAATGAACATTTTATTACAGTGATTGCATACCTCCAACAATTAGCACACAGCCTTTGCACTTAAGGCACATTAACTTAAGACCAAAATCTTGGTGCATTTTAGTAAAGGGGCCCCTAAGTACATATAGTGACGATTTTTGTGAGAAGATATTTGTGAAGCCTCTTTTCCATGCCAGATCTTTCTGAACAGGTGCATTCCATCTAGTGGTAAAACCATTAGCCACCATCACCATGCATTAAGCTTCAGAGAGTGGGTTTAGGTTCTACCATTTCCAAATTTAAAAGATGTACGTTTTGCCAGCAGCCTAGCTTGCTGTGCCCCAAAATGGGGTCATTCTTTACTTTGATTACGAAAGGCTGCATCAAATTCTTCTCTCTTGCCGTCCTGTTGCCAGGGTGCACAGCCCATTAATGTTGAAATACAGGTCTTTGCAGGCAGGCACAAAAGGCTGCATTATCTTTGTTCAGCACACACAAACAGTATAGACGTGAGTACCCTAACCCCCCCCTCCCCCCACAACGCAACACCAACACACACAAACACACAACCTAAAAAAAAGAGCTTGAAATCTAGCTATTCAAAATCCTCCAGAGTCTGCGAGAACTTAGGAAGTCACAAGCACCTGCTATAAATTAAAATAATAATAATAATAACAATTTTTTTAAAACATCGTTTTCGGAGCACTCGAAAAGCAGGACTGATGTGCATATGTGTCTGATAATTTCATTGTGATGATAATAGGTAACACATACCTGGCCAGTATCTTATGTTCTCGGTAAAAAGAGAGATGATGAGTATTAACTATACCTGTTAATTGAAACAGCTTGAACCTGAGGAAGCAATGATTCCTCTGAAGCACTTTTGTTTCCCGTATAAACTTTTACAAGCGAAATCATCATCAATCAAAAACCTTAGAAAACAACCAAACCAAAAAAAAAAAAAAAAAGCCAGTCCGGTCAGCCACCTACCGTGCTTCCCGGCTCTGCCACTTTCCAGCGCTCATTATAACGTAAAGCTTCTCTGCCTCTTCCCGTATCGCTCTCCATCTTCGCTGCTTAACGATTCACGACTGAAAGCATCCCGGAGAGAAACAAGCAGCCTGTTTGCTGCAGCCATGACGAGAAAAATGTTGGGGGGTTTTCAACCAGACTCGGAGAGGTCAGTGCAAGCCAACAGGATCAGGGGTCTCTATCATCCTAAAAGCCAGCTATGTAAACATGTAGCAAGACTAGTTGCACCACTCACTGAACAACCCATCCACCACCGAACAGCCAAAGAGTTTAAAAGCACCAGCTCTTTATTAGGTCTCTGCACGCACAGGCTCAGACAATTGCCTGGCGCACTGGCCACTTGGCTCGCATTCTTAAGGTAGTGTGACTGGAAGCAGGCCAAACGCTGCTCTCTTACGCCCGGTTTTCAGAGATGGGCGGGGCTGAAGATAGCCCCACCTCCAGGACGGTCCTGGCTGGTGGCATCACTCTTATCTTTTTTAAAATGCGCCTTTTAACGGGAGGCCGATCTGTCTGGCTCCAGAGATCTGAAAACCTAAGCTTCTCAACCCTAAAACAAAACCAAAACGAAAGAAATCAAAACAAAGTCTAAAAGACACAGCAAGACAGGACAATGTTCTTGACCTCTGCACATCAAGGACTGGGTGATAGGGGGAAGGGACGCCATCACCCTGGAAATGAGAATTTCGGGTGCTCATACTTGCCCTAGGAATGACCCCAATCAAGGCTCAAGGTTTAACAGGTTGGGGTGCCTCAATGTTCCCATATACACCCAGTGGACTACCTGAGTGAGAAAAGAAGAAAAAAAAGTGGGGAGAAAGGTGGAGCACTTCTCTTACCGTCCACTGGCTATCAAATTCCTTCAGACAACATACCAAAGGAATTTGCTCATGCATGGGCATGAACAATTGCCAGAAATAGGATCCCACAAACTTGTCTTTCCCCCATCAGCTTTCCCATCCTGGTTAGCCAAATGGCCACAACGAAGAGATAGCTGACCAAAAGGTACTGAGTGTGCATGGGTGGCCCCGACTCGCCCATATTTGAATCTGAAGAGGTGGAAGGAGAAATGGAAACAAACATGGAACACCAACAACTTTGGAAATAAAAACAAAATGGGGCAATCTGGAGACACTTTAATTCTGCATGCTGCAGGACTCTAGCGGCTTCCTGAACCAGAAATAATTTATTTGACTTCTGAAGCAGGCACACGTGGCATCAAAACACAGGACTGCATGGAGTCATTTTCTTGTTTTTCCTCAATAAACCACCTGTTTTGGAATCACACTGGTCTGCCCCTTCCCTTTTTTGTTACTGTGTTGTGGACAGTTGTTAGGGTGACACTTCTGCTGTTGTTTGGCTCAATGATAAATCTCCTATGGCGTAATGTGTGGGAAATCCAAGACCGTTTACTGCGTCTCCTGGGTGTGGGAGTGATCCTGTGAGAGGTCTCCAAGAGAACCATCTGTGGTTGGGTGTGCCAAACTGAAGTTTTATGTTTGTACAGATATGAGGTATGAGGGTGAATGGGAGCTGGTGTTGTTGGCATGTGATAAATGTCCTACACATTGGCGTTCCTAGGGGGGCTGACACCTGGGGCGGATCGCCGATGTGCCCCGCCCCCCCTGGGTGCAGCGCCCCCCCCAGCGAAAGAACCCCCGGGTGCACGCCGCTGGGGGGGGTGCCGCACGCCTGCCGGCTCTTCGTTTTCATGCTCCCTCTGCCCCGGAACAGGAAGTAACCTGTTCCGGGGCAAAGGGAGCATGAAAACAAAGAGCCGACAGGCGCGCGGCACCCCCCCAGCGGCGTGCACCCGGGGCAGACCGCCCCCACTGCCCCCCCCCCTTGGTACGCCACTGGTCCTATAGTATGTTTTTTCCAGGGCATTAGATACTGACAATCTCACCCTCTGACCTGAACATGCTGATCTCCAAAAACATGTTCAGATGACAGACACAGTGGGTTGAGTAGAGGTTAGAACAATTTGCTTGACAACAGTGAATCACATGGGCCGCTGCACTGTGTACCCTGTATCATGTGGTTACTGTAACGGTATTCTTGGGAAGCTCTGGGCCCATAGCTACACACTTTCTCCCCAGATCTGCCAAGTTATGCATTCCAAGAGGGAGACTTTTTGGCCAGTCCAGGATTTCTCCCAACCTCATCCTGGTGCATTATGGGACCTCATATAAGTGTATGATGCTCCACCCTATAGCTTTGAGGAAGCTTCCCCAATTCTAGAAACTTCCATCTGCTATTCTGACAAGGGGGGGAAGGGGGATATGGTTTCCCAAAGCAGAACAAGCTTACAGCATAGGTGTCCTGTTCAACAGGAACAAAGATTAAGAGAAAATAACACCAAGATCATTACTTTGCCCACAAAAATCAGCTTCAGTGCTGAAAAAAAAAACAAGTAACAGATGCACTACCCTACTAGATGAGGTAGTGTAGAGGTTAAAACAGTTGTCTTGTTATGCAGGGGTTGCAGGTTTGAATCTCACCAGAGCTACCATCACCTGGTATTAACATTGGGGAGGGGGGTTAATTTAACATGATGCTGATTTTCAACTCTGATCACTGATACGGATACATCACCACACAACACCAATCCCTTCTCAAACATCACCATCATGAGCACATCCCTTCTAATAACCGACAATCTGAAAATATTAGGAGTCACTATTGACTTCTACCTATCCTGTGATAAACAAATCTCATACACTATGAAGAAAATGTTCCAAATCATGTAGAAACTAAAACACATAAAAAACTACTTCCCTAGAAATATATTCCAATCAGTAGTCCAATCCATGGTCCTCTCACATGCTGACTACTGCAACAGAGTTTATGCCAGATGCAGGGAACAAGTATTAAAGAAACTGCAAACAGCTCAAAACACAGCTGCAAGACTAATATTCGTTTTAAAAAAAAGTGATTTAAAAGCACAAAACTGTTGCTCTAAAACCTCCACTGACTACCCATTAAATCACGCATATCCTTCAAGATATGCTTACTGGCCTACAGAATAATTTTCGGCCTAGCACCGGAATACATGTCAACACACTAAAGGGAGCAAGAACTTACCTCACCCTACACTTTCCCAAATGCCAAGGACTAAAATACAAATCCTCATACTCAACCAGCTTCACATACATTTGTCCCAAGATTTGTAACACATTACCAACAGCCCTAAAATACACAAATAATTGTAAGCTCTTTGAGCAGGGACTGTCTTTCTTCTATGTTTGTGCAGCACTGTGTACGCCTTGTAGCGCTATAGAAATGCTAAATAGTAGTAGTAGTAGTAGTAGTAATTACATAATCTTCTGGAAACACCTGAAAGCTCACTTCTACAGAAATTTCTTCTTTGACGAACCCACATAATCAACCAGGACACCAACCAACTCACCTCAATGACTGACAATATGACATCTGAGCTATGCCCGTATCTAAACCAAACTGTAACTGGTCTATTCAAATCAAACTGTAAGCCACATTGAACCAACAACTAGAACGGAAAATGTGGGGTACAAATGCAGAAATAAATAAAATAAATAAATAAATCACTCACTGGTTCCAAGTTGGGAACGTAATGAGACACTTAATAACCATGTAGATCTCTGCAGGCGCTATAATTAGTGCTGAAGAGGATTCCATTTTTTCTTTAGGACTCCAGAGAGTGTGTTTGCATGCTCTTCTGTGATTTTGGTGTTACTTGGCAATTTTGCTGTTTCCCAATCCCATACCCATTTCATCTTCAGTGTCCTCTCTTCTCAGCTTCACCACTTCTGTCCATTCACATTTGGATTTTGCTCACACCTTTTTCATTAGTAGCTCAAGGTGAGTTACAGTCAGGTACACTGGATATTTCTCTGTCCCAGGAAGACTCACAATCTAAGTTTATACCTGAGGCAATAGAGGATTAAGTGACTTGCCCAAGATCACAAGGAGCAGAAGTGGGATTTGAATCAGCCACCTCTGGATTTCAAGACTGGTGCTCTAACCACTAGGCCACTCCTCCACATGACAAGGGAATCTACATGATGGCTCTGTGGATCCTCCAGTGTCATTGCTAAAGCAGGGGGTTGAGTTAGAAAGGGGGGAGATGCCAGATCATGGCAGGGGACGACGGCGCAGGAGCCAAGCAGCAGCTCATTCCTCACCTCGAGCGGCAGATTGTCTTGGGTCAGAGAGAGAGAGAGAGGTGCTGCAGCCACTTGTCTTTGTTGTGTCCTTGTCATTGTTGTGTGTTTGTGTGTGCATAGGAGCCGGCTCTGTGGAAAATTCCTTGTATGTGTCCAGGAAGGGGTTACTTCCATTGGGCTTAACACACCCAATAATTTTGAAAAGTTGGCTCCTATGTGTGTGTATGTGTGTTTGTGACTGCAGCACACAGTGATAGCGGAGGCATTTTTGAGGTGGTTGATGATATGAGGGGGGGAACAGGCCCTGCAGGAGAGGGGGAGCAGGATGGGAGAGGAAGAGGACAAGGGCAGATGCAGTGGGTATACAGGCCCAGGACCAGGTTTCTTGACCTAACAGATGAGCAGTGTGTGACTCGGTAATAACCATAATACATTTCTATGAGGAGCTGCAGGAGGACCTGGATCCCTATTACCTAGAGGGGGCATGTCCTGCTGGTGCATGTACAAGTCGCCACAGCCCTGTCCTTTCTGGCTACTAGAACTTTCCAGACTCCACTAGGAGCTGCAGCAGGGATCAGCTAGCCAGCTGCCTCCCGTATCATTAGCTAATTTCTGGAGACCTTCTATATCCATTTCCCCATGCATGAAGCTGAACAGCAGGAAACAATGACAGCTTTTTAGGACACTGCTCATTTCCCTTCTGTGTATGGTGCTGTTGATGGGACTCATGTGGCCCTCAGGCCACCTGGTGACAGTGAGGCTGAATATCGCAATAGAAAGGCTTTCCACTCCATCAATGTGCAGGTTATCTGCAAAGCAGCACTTGAGATTATAGATGTCTGTGCCAACTATCCAGGATCATGCCACAATTCCTATGTGCTGTTACGCTCAAGCATCCACAAGGCCTTCCAGAATGGGAAAAATCAGAGGTGGATAGCTAGTAGTTGAGGAGCATCCTACAACCCCTATACCTTTCTAATGATTGGTCACATCTCTCTCTTTGCTCCACAGATGTGTGATCAATATAGGCTCAGTGGTCTGGAGGAGAATACTTGTAGAAAATGCCACCACACAACAAAACAAAAGGTGTGTGTACCTTACCTAACCTCTGATCTTGTCCCATGCTTTCTTCAATTCAGGTGCGGTCCTTGTCTCCACCACCTCCACAGAGAGGCTGTTCCACACATCCACCACCCTTTCTATAAAATAAATATTTTCTTAGATTATTCCGGAATCTATCCCATTTCACCTTAACTTATGCTATTCAATCCAGAGCTAACTTTCAGTTGAGAGGACTGCCTCCTCACAAGAATATAGGCTCTTCAGATAGGTGCTCTTTGTGTATGACTGAGATGAGGGGATTCTGCTTCCACGTAGTTTCTGTGTGGGGATCCATACCGGCCCAACATATTTTATTTTTCCAGTAAGAGGTACATATTTTGATGCTCTAGGGACCAATGTATTATTTGCTGTGCTGCCTTTTTATAGACTCTGCAGCTAGTTGAATGAGGAGAGAGGTACTAAGAGGTAGGGGTCTTGGGTAGTTGCCCCGATTTGCCCTGCCCCCCCCCCCTTTAATGATAATCCTGCATCTGGGTGCCTGCACCGTTTTAGTAAAATAACAACAACAATAAACAACAAACAAAACAAAGCACTGGGCTGTACTAATGCTCATGGAATGTGAAAGCTCCATAGATTTGGTGCTAAAACTAAAACGTCAGGGCTGTTGTCTACCAGTAGGATTTTATGTAAGATTCCATTCTCTGCCTTTTTTTTAAATCCCTGCCAAGTACCAGAAATGTTTCTAGAGAATTTTGCTGACATGCTTTGTTTGCTGTTCAATTTATCAGAAAATGCAGTTGACCATACAACAATGAGTCTTAAGCCGTTGAAGTAAACATGGACCGTCATGTTTTATTTTGCCCATTTGTGTTCTAGAGACAGAGCTGAAAAAATATATTTTAACTTGTTACCTAATGACTCATTAAACACAATCTTATTTTCTTACCTAACTCTCAAGTTCGAAACATCTCTGGATAAAGTATTTTTCAGAATTATTCAAGCATTCCATGCATTTTCAACAAAGATATAAAAAAAAGGGTACAAAATTCAATATAGCTTGTTGAAGGTGTATTTAGTTTTACTTAAGCATATGAACATAACCTTTACATTTAACTTAGACTAAGAGGCCGGCACATGACCTTTTAGCATTTCAGAATTAAGTCCTTCACTGCCAGCCCCATGCATAGGTTTTGCAGTCATTGCAGGAAACATTCAAGTGTTTTGATAAGAGGAAGCGAGGTTGTGACCTTTAACTGACTTCTTCGTCACCACTCGTAATGCCAGCATAGGATCACACAAAAACCACCCTGATGCTCTAAACTGGTTACCAGAAAGAGCTCTTGATACTCAAGATTGCACACCGCAAGACCCAATAGATGTGAGAAAGATTGGAAACCTTTTCTTCAGGCTTTCCTGTAAAAAAGAATGAGATTTTTAAAATGTTGCTGCTGCTGCTGCTACTAATATTACTAATAATATCATTATTATTATAAATGTTATTGACATTACTATGTCCTTTTCTTCTGCCATCTTTATTTAGATATGCAAGAATAGGTGACATTTACAATTTTTTTCCTGGGTGTTCCTCCCTGGAGGTAAAAAGTGAGCATTCTCTAAGTTGGGGTAGGAGAATGATAAAGAGGAAAGGGGGTGGGGTAGGATTTGACCTTATGTCCTCTCTTCACTTCCTGTCTAGACTATTATAATATAGTTTATGCTGGTCTACTCCGCACTACATTGAAGATACTCCAAACTAGAGAGTTGCACGGGGACAGAAATCCAATCCGTCCCCGTAGGAAATCGAACCCATCCCCACCCATCCCAGTGGGGAATCGAACCCGTCCCCGCCCGTCCCCACAAGGAATCTTACCCGTCCCCGCAAGAATTTAACCTGTCCTCACCCGCAAGAATTTAATGGTACATTAAAAAAAATTCCTGTCAGCTCTCTCAGTCTCTGCGTTTGAGCCGCAGCACTGCAGGCAAGGAAGGAACGGAAGCTGGAACACTCTGGTGCGCACATATAAGACTTCTCTGATTCACTGGCACTGTGTGCTAAGAGATCACCACATGCACGCACCAGTAGGTCAGGTGACATCTGATGCTCATGCTTATGTCAGAGCTGAGGTCTGCGCATCAGCCTGGAAGCAGAGAGGATTAATAGTAATAGTAAATGACAGCAGATAAAAACCGGATCGGTCCATCCAGTCTGCCCAATAGTCACAATCATTATCAATTCATGATTAAATCAACAATGAATATGATATTATATACTGTGAGACTGCAGGTGAAAGGGGATCCGGGAAGGCACGAAGAAAGGGGGTACAGGGAGCCAGGGAATCCCAACAGGGCAGATTTCATGTGCACAACACCCACATTCAGAAAGCTGGGCTACTGGAGGCCGAGAGGTTGGCTGGGTTAAGTTGAAGAGGAGGATAAAATGGAGATTACTGAAGGACTAGGGGAGGAACAGATGGAGATTGGAGCCCTGGCTCAAACCCAAAAATCTGCTGTAAGAGGATGGCTAGCTGTACCTTGGAGAGACTGGTAGAAGACCGGAGGAGAGAGGCTGAGGCACTGGGGGAAATATCTACTAAAGAGGAAACAGGTGCAGCCTGTGGGAGAGAAAGAGAGCTGTGCACAATTGAAACCCCAGCCTGAACCAGGTGGGAATGAAGCTGTGTAACCATGCTGTAAGAAGGTGCAAGAAAGACTGTGTAAACTGTTTCATACTAAAAAGGTCTGGGCTGCAACCCCAAGCTATTTGGTTTTTCCCTCTGATAATGTACTGTTCCCTAAGTGAAGTAATCTGAGCTAAAGTGAAGTGAAGTTATATGGACTGTTTTTGAACCTGAGTTTGAAGTTATATGGACTGTTTTTGAACCTGAATTTGACTGTGTTGAACCTGAATTGTGCTCTGGGCTGCTAGCCTAAATAACCTGGAGTGAAGGGTGTTTTGTTGATTTGAAGCAAGAAAATAAAAGCTCTTACTTATAAACATTGGGCTTTGAATGTGCCTCTGTGAAAGGAACGGAGGGAGGAGGAAGTCCTGGGAGTTCACAGGACCTGGAGCCAAGGCTCAGAGGAGCCAGATTGCTGTGGAGTGAAGGCAACAGTCGTGTGGAGGAAGAGGCAGCTAAGCAGGGTTGAGCCTGGCTGGGTCCTGGATGGGCAACCCAGCTACAATACTTGATTATGGTCTTTCTGTGGTGTTTCTGGGACATAGACCATAGAAGTCCACCTGGCCCTATCCTTATGTTCCAATTGTTGGAGTTGCCCTCAAAGCCCACTCCAGCCTATTCATCTTCTCATTTGCGGGACACAGACCGTAAAAGTCTGTCCAGAACTGTCCTCATGTTCCAGCCACTAAAGTTGCTGTCTAAACCCTTTCCAGCCCATCCAAAACCATATTGCCAAATATGAGACACAGACCGTACAGGTCTCCCAGTATCGGCCCTAGTTCATCACAGCCAGAGTCACCATGTAAGTGTTATGCGACACATCCACACACATGCAGCCATTTAAGTTTAGGTTTTTTATAACTTCCATTTTATAAATAGAGATCCTCTGTGTTCATCCCATGCCAGGGGCGTAGCCAGACACCCAACTTTGGGTGGGCCTGGACTCAAGATGGGTGGGCAGAAGAACCCCTCCCTGTCCCACAGGTGATTTGGTCTCTCCTTGTCTCACCTGCATGCCATCTGCTATTTACAAGGTATGCAGGAGGGACAGTAGTTGGGAGTTTTCAGCTGGTGGGGCTAGGGAATCATTATAGGTGTGCTGCTACTGGATGGGCCTGAGCACAAAGTGGGTGGGCCAGGCCCACCCTTGGCTATGCCACTGTCCCATGCCTTTTTGAATTTCGCCACCATTTGTATCTCTACCACCTCCTTAATGGAGGCTTTCCACATCTGTGCTGTTAACGCGAGGAAGAGGAGGAGACAGCACTCAAAGAACTTGGTACTCAGTAGGTGAGAGGCTGGTGCAAGTGCAGCATACACTTCCACGGGAACCCCACAGGAACTGCTTCCGTCCCCACGGGATCCCCGCAGAACTGCTTCCGTCCCCATAGGCTGCCTACCCTCTTTACTCCTCTCCCTGTCTTCCCCTCTCTTATTTTCCCCCTTGGTGTGACTGTTTGCCTTTCTATATTTTAATGGTGTTCCTTTCTTGTTTCCTCATGTAGCCTGTACACCGTTGTGCTCTGCCTGTCAGTTACAGTGGTCTAGAAAGTCTTGGAAATAAATAAATGTGGCATGGAGGAGTAGATTAATGGTTAGCACAGTGGCCCGAAAATCAAGAGAACTGGGTTCAAGTTCCACTATGACTCCTTGTGACTCTGGGTAAGTCACCTAACCTTCCTTTGCCCCAGGTACAACATAAGTGTCTGCATATCATATGTAAACTGCCTTGACTATAACCGCAGAAAGCCAGTATATATAATCCCATCCCCTATAAGCACAATGGGTCCCTTATTCTAGGTTCGTTCAATGCAAAATATGGACCAGTTTAAAAAAGCATTGAAAACTCATTTATTTCTTCAGGCTTTTGGTTCCTCTGATGTATAAATTATTTTAATACCATGTCAATTTTAATCTGCTGTATGTTTGAATTGTAGAGTTTTTTTTGTATAGTCTGTTGTGTAAAGAAATAATTTTTATTGCTTTGTTTTTTTTATATTTTGTATGTGATTTGTTCTCCACTTAGACTTTTAAAGATATAGTGGGTTATAAATAAAGTTTTATTATTTTATTATTATTATTATTATTATTATTAGAGTTAAAATTGCTGTGCTTGCTTTATAAACATTTGGAATGGGAATTCTTTATGTTTCAAATTATAACAATTTGATGCATGCGTAAATTCAAATTGTTGCCAATTGTGCCAATAATTGATTGTTAGCGTCCAATTATTGCCAATTAACTGTTCATTTGTCAATTAAGTTAAACATGCAGTTATGGAATATGCCTGATGTGTGGCCAAATTTCAGTGTTCAATTTTGGGGGCCATATATAAAATCCAGGGGTATAAGTGTGGTCATTGGTTTTTACATTGCAAATATTCAATTAAAATTTTCAAGATTTAAAACAAAATGAATGTATAGAAGGCAAAAATGACTAAGTGGATCTTGAATCATGATGCCTGGGTTGGTGGCAACAGTGATCATTGAGTAAGTGGGGAAATAGAAATTGTGAGTGGTTAGAGGGATTTCAAGTATTCCAGAGAACTGAAAAACAGCCAAACACAATCCAAAAGGTTGTGTAAAATGAATGTAAAGAAATGAGTTGTATTACCATGGACCTCTGAGGCTTTTCCGTTTCTTTTATATAAGTTTGTTTGTGAGCTCAATTTGGTATTAGTTGCATTATCCACTAGGGTTGCTCCTTTATATCATCACATACAAGCACACCCAAGTCCCACTCTTCTTCTATGCACAAAGTACTTCACTCCTTATGTTGTATGGCTCCCTTGGGATTTTATAGACCAAATGCATGGCCCTACATTTTTTAGCATTACAGCATTTTTTAGCATTATAGCTGAGCCTGGGAATCTAACTTGGATTCCCAGGCTCAGCTGCTTTTCAATCTTTCTTCTGGCAGAACCACTCAAGCAGGCTGCAAATCTCTCATCTACTCTTCACTGCTGCTTCAACTTTTCCTTTTTGCTTCTCTTCTGCTTCTGACTTTTCTTCTTTCTTTGGCTTCAGGTTTTCATTCAGCTCCTTTTTGGAGCCTTCTTTGCTGAGCTCCTCTTCCACCTCCACAGGCTGTCATCTTTATAGCTCCATGTGCTCTCTATGTGCTTTTTCTTTTTTCTGTTTTCTCCCTTATTTTGTTTTGGAGGGTCCTTTTTCCTGGAGAAGGAGGTTTGAACCTTCCTTAGGGCAGGGGTCCTTAACCTTTTTTGGTTGACACACCTCTTTTACTGATCAATAAATCCTCACACCCACTTCCTAAATGACATGTCCACTAGTGAGCTACATATATTGCTGTTAGCCACTAACAGGGGCGTAGCTACGGGTGGGCCTAGATGGGCCCAGGCCCACCTAGTTTTGTCTCAGGCCCATCCAGAAAAAGAGTCCCAATAGCTCCCTGTCTCCTCACCCTCTCCCATCCCGCTGTAGCGCTTGCATTTAACGCTATCGGCGCTGCCGGCTCCTGCACCTCACAGTATCCCACCCCCGTGGCAGCACTTGCAATTTGCTATCGGCACTGCCTAACAACAACACAGATGCGGCACCAAAGTCCTGCTCTGGGGCCTTCCCTCTGCCGCAATGCAACTTCCTGCTTCACAAGGCGGGACGCATGCGGCAGAGGGAAGGTCCCAGAGCAGGATATCGGTGCCGCGCCTGTGAGTTGCTGTCAGGCAGTGCCAATAGCAAATTGCAAGCGCTGCCACAGGAGTGGAAGACGGAGACCATGAGGTGCAGGAGGAGGCAGCGCCCATAGCATTAAATGCAAGCGCTGTGGCAGGGATTGAAGAGGGTGAGGAAGACAGTGGGGTGCTGGCCCTGCAAGGGGAGTGGGCTGAAGGGAAGGGAAAGGTGCTGGACTTTTGGGGGGGGGGATAAGGAAGATGCGGTGCTGGCTCTTGGAGGGGAGAGGCCTGAAGGGAAGAGAAAGGTGCTGGACTTGCTAGGGGCAGGGGGTTGGAAAGAACAGAAGGGAGAGAGGTACTGGATTTATAGGGGGGTTGGAGGGAAGGGGAGAGGAGCTGGATATGCAGAGGGTTGAAGTGAAGGGGAGAGCTGCAAGGAGGGCTGGAGCAAAGAGAGAAAGGTGCTGGACCTATGGGAGGGGTTAGAGGGAAGGGAGAGAGATGCTGGACAAGGAGATAAAGGAAGAGAGGGTCAAATGCTGAACCCACAGTGGGAGAAAGAGCCAGATGCATAAGGGGAAGGAAAGAGAGAGGAAGAGAAGCTGGTTGTGGTGGGATCAGAGAGGAGAGGGACACATTGGTGTGGAGGAGGGAGAAAGGGGACATACGGAGGTGTACAGATACAGAAGGGAGATGATGGACATTAGGTGGAAGCATGAGGACAGGGACACAAATGTGAGATGCTGTATGAGGATGGCATATGGGCACAGAAGGGCAATGCCTGATGGGGGGAAGGGGGATTATGGAATAGAGATACAGTGATGGACACTGGAGAGGGAGGTATATGGACACAGAGGGGGAGGGATACCAGACAAGGGGGAGAATAGGAACACAGAAGGGATATGCTGGGCAAGAGGTGCATAGGTGCACAGAGGTATGATGATGGATGAGGGGATATGAATACAGGGGAGATACTGGACAAGGAAATATAGGAAAACAGGGATGGTAAATGGATGATGGACATGGAGAAAGAAGAAATGTCAAATAGACAGGAGACCCTGGCAAGTGAGTTAAGAGAAGACAGAGGGAAGCAGAAACCAGAGACTGGGACCAATATGATTTGAAAAATAAAATGACCAGACAACAAAAAGGTACAATAAAATTATTTTATTTTCAATGTTGTGAATATAATATGTTGGATTTGGAATGTACATCTTGCCAGAGTTATTTTAAATTTGGCTGGGGTCCAGGGCAGAAATCTAGGAAAGGACCCCAAAGACCATTACCAGGCTATGCCTTCAGCTTCCAGCAGGCGGGCTTTCTCTGGCCAGGGAACAAAGCACAATTGCCCTAGTTGCAACCCCTAACACCATCCCTGGCATGTGCTATCTTTATATTTTGCACAGGAGGAAATTCCTTTCTTTCTTGTTTCTCTGGTGTTGTACTACATGCAAGGTCTGGTTTCTTGGGGTTTCTGTTTAATTTATATTTCTAGAGTTTGTGGTCACTTATTCTGTATTTGGCATTTGTGTTCTCTGTGTGTGACTGAGGTATTCTGTTAGCATGAAGTTTCTATGTATCATTCTGTAGTAATTTGGCTTGTACAGCTTTCCTGATAAATGTATTTGTATTTCAGGGCCCCACTATAATATTTAAGGCACTTCCTTTTCATAGGTAGGATCCTTGTTTTTGGAAGTTAGTGTTGGCATGGTAGATTTGCTGTAGGTTCTGAGTGACTTTTGTTTTATAGATTTTAAAAAAATGTATTTATAATATGTCTGTTATTGAGATTACACTAGAAACCAAAATTTCTTTGTATGATGAGTTTGGGATAACTTCCCTTTAACTGCCGCACTAATAAGTTATTTTTAGATTACTTTACAGTCATCTTCATTTTGAAGAGATCACTAATACAGGGATGCACCTAGATTGCCCAGATCTTTAGAGAATTCTGGTATGAATTTGATCTGCTGGTCAGTATACTGATGTGTTATGTATAGTGTCTATTGATGTGAATCTTTGTTTCGTGTGTCTTGTAATATTGTCAGTGCTCTACTGAAATCAACATAGAATTGAGGGGGTCTTTTACTAAAGCTTAGCTGAAGTTATCTGCAGCAGGGCCCATTTTTTTTCCTATGGGCCTTGCTGCAGATAACTCGAGCTAAGCTTTAATAAAAGACCCCCCCCCCCCCCCCCCCCCCCCGAGTGATTTACAAAATATAAATTTTAGATTTTGCTATTAATTGGAATAAGCTGGAGCCACTAGTTACAAAGGCTAACATTTGTCACCAAAACAAACAAACAAAATATTTCATATCTAAAATAACATCAAGACACCTCTAAAGTAACACAACATAATGCCAGAATTTCAGTGATATATTTTCTTATTTCTCTTCCTGTTATACCACCTTTGCTGATATCAGTTTATGCGTGCAAATTTTCCCCCGTCTGTTTCCTTTGCTGCTGTTTTTTTTTTGTTTGTTTGTTTTCTTTTAGTATAGGTTGCTTCTTTTATACTATTTGTCATCCAGGCTCTTCCAGAATAATAAATCAGCAAGGCTGCATCACGTGAAAGCGTTCTGAATCCTGAACAGATACAGAACAGAGAATGCATTCATCATCATGGCTACAGTTGTCAAAGGGCAATGAAACTCAGCAGAGAAAAATCACAGTGAAAGAGATCTATCTAGTCATACACAGGGAGAAAGAGGGTAGAACATCAGAAATCATGCTGCCATTTTTGGTGAACAACATTGCTATGGATGAGCTGTGCTATATTTCAGTGGTGTACTCTTGCCAGGAAAAGTTATGCATCAAAACCATGGCAGGCATAAAGAAATAATGACCCACAAAGCCACTGTCTACCAAGTCCTCTAAATAAGGGGATCCAACAGAATAATAGAGAGAAGTCTAATAAACCCGAAATACACCTATACATCTAAGAACTTTCAATCATACAATATTAATATGACCTACTAATCCTACTCACCAGAAGTATTGTTTAACATTACATGCATCATTACATTACATTACATGCATTCTTATATTTTACAAATACCCAACCAGGTATTATATGGATTACATACCAAGAGATCCAATGAAATACAATGGTGCCGATCAATAAGTCATAAACCTAAGAATCAGATAAAAATCTCTTAAAAAGATAGTATTCAAGGCTTTCTTAAAGTGAAAATAACTTCACAATGACCTAATTTCCAACGGAAGTTCATTCCAAATAAAAGATTTTGATTCATAAAATAAGCATTATGACTGTTCCTACATTTCAAGCCTTTTGGATTAGGAAAATGTGAAAGCACAGCATTGCAAATATAACATCTTGAGGATTGTAACCAGATTAAATTTGACATGTAGGCAGGTGCCAAACCATAAAATATCCTACAAACCATCACACAAACCTTAAAATAAAAACAGGCTTCCATAGGGAACCAATACAAGTTTATCAGCAAAGGGTCACACTATCAAATTTATTAGCTGAGAAAATCAGACAAGCTGCAGTGTTCTGAATAAATTGTAGTTTCTTAAGCTGTAGTTTAGGAATTCCTGCGTAACTAACATATTTACAAAGGTGGAAAAAAACAGCAAATAACATCCAGCATGGTTAAAACATGAAGTGAAAGAAGCTATTAGAGCCAAAAGAACATCCTTCAAAGAATGGAAAAAGGATCCAAATGAAGAAAATAAGGAGCAATATAAGAACTGGCAAGTTAGATGCAAAGCATTAATAAAGAGGGCTAAAAGAGATGAAGAGAAACTTGCCGCAGAGGCAAAAACTCACAGTAACAACTTTTTCAGAAACAGTACAGTCTTGTTTATCCAGCATAGACGGGACCAACCCATTGTTGGAAAAGTGAAAAGTTGGATAATACAGAAAACAATGGTAACCCCTTAAAAATGCATGGAAAACATACTTTATGCATGAAGAACAGGCATCAGGTATCTGTATTTAAAATATGGTTTATTAGCACTAATCAGCAACAAAAAAAGAAAAGTAAAAATTTGTATAGAGCGTGATTGTGTTTCTTGTACAGCAGGCAATTTGAGCACAAATACAGAACAGCATACAGCGAAGAAGAAGAGCAGACCAAAGTAGCAGAGTTAAGGAAAATGTATTCAACATAGACAAATTAAAAACATAACATTCTCTAAATGCTCAACATGGCCGTGTTTCACTCTTCTTCTTCTTCACTGTTCTGGATCTTGTGGCTCGCTTGCCAGTTTGGTTTTTGTGTATTTCACAATACAGTATAGTACTGTTCAAAACAGCAACTGTACAGAGGCAGTGTGAACAAAAATACAGAACTGAGCAAAGGAACCATGTTTATCTACTGCATGGTCAGCCTCAGCAGAGTTGTCTTCTACAGCAGGCAATGTGAGCAGAAATACAGAACTGAGCCCAGCTCACTGCTAGTAGTAGTAGTAGTCTTCTTTAGTTAATAAGTGTATGAAGCAGACATCAAGACAGCAGAACTGAAACTGGAAACTCTACAAACTCCAAGTTCACAGGCAAAACAGATCTAAGAATGAGAGTAAAAATAAAGAAAGTGCTGCAGATGTAAATGAACAAACAGGAATAGGTTTGCATGCAGTACTGCATAAAACTCATTGTGCACAAGAATCTTACCATAGTTCTGTTTCTGCAAAAGCACAGCCTCAGATCGAAATGGTTCCCTGGAAGGAAAAGCAAGGTCTCAGCTCAAAATATATTTAATGTTCACTTTCTTTAGTATTTCCTTTACCATCATCCAGTGCTCAAATAAGCATTGTTAGAAGCATGGTCTCAAATCAAAACCGGTTCCCTCACTGAAAAAGTGGGGTCTCAGGGTCAAAAATTACTGCATAAACAGTACATTACTGCAAAACTAGAAGAGAAACCGTGCGCTTGTTAACAGCGATGAGGGGTGCATGAAGGGGTATCATCTGCAAAGCATGGACTCAGATCCTTGCAGTTAGAAAACAGGAAGAGAAGACGCGTGCTTCTTAAAGGTGACACGGTGATGTCACCAGGGGTCTGTCATATATGTCGGATGGTCAGATCAGTGAAGGTCGGATAATTGAGACTCTACTGTATATCAGAAGCAGAAAGCCTGTGAGGGAATCCATGGGACGTTAAATCATGAAGGAGCAAAAGGAGCATTCAGGGAGGACAAGGCCATAGTGGAGAGACTGAATGAATTCCTTGCTTCAGTCTTTATAGAAGAAAATGTAAAAGATCTACCTGTACCAGAAATGGACTTTCAAGGGTGATGATGTGCAGGAACTGAAATAAATATCGGTGAACCTGGAAGATGTACTGAGACAAATTGATAAATTAAAGAGTAGTAAATCACCTGGACTGGATGGCATGCACCCTAGGGCAGTGGTTCCAAAACCTGGTCCTGGAGGCACCCCATCCAGTCAAGTTTTCAGGATATCCACAATGAATATTCATGAGAGAGATTTGCATGCAGTGGAGGCAAAATGATAAAGGGGATGGAACTTCTCTCATATGAGGAAAGGCTAAAGAGGTTAGGGCTCTTCAGCTTGGAAAAGAGACAGCTAAGGAGAGATATGATTGAGGTCTACAAAATCCTGAGTGGTATAGAATGAGTAGAAGTGAATTCATTTTTTACTCTTTCCAAAAGTACAAAGATAAGGAGACACTCAATGAAGTTACATGTAAATATTTTTAAAACAAATAAGAGGAAATATTTTTCACTCAACAAATAGTTAAGCTCTGGAACTTGTTGCCAGGGGATGTGGTAACAGTAGTTAGCGTATCTAGGTTTAAAAAAAGGTTTAGACAAGTTCCTGGAGAAAAAGTCCATAGTCTGCTATTGAGAAAGACATGGGGAAGCCACTGCTTGCCCTGGGATTGGTAGCATGGAATGTTGCTAATATTTGGGTTTCTACCAGGTACTTGTTACCTGAATTGGCCACTGTTGGAAACAGAATACTGGGCTAGATAGGCCCAGTATGGTTATTTTTATGTTCTTAGGCATGAAAATGCGCTTTTCCAATCAACACACTCACACAGCTTTCCTCTCCATGAAGGGACAGCACTCACACAGGACACTAACCACACACAACTCCTTTACACACTCACACAAATCCTGCATTGCTGTAACAGACAAACATTTTCCTAACTCCCATCCACACAGGCCAGCAAAGCTAAAAGCACAAACCCCTGGAGCTCTTCTATCATATACAAGGGATCCTTCTTTGCATCATCTATCTTGCATCCCCCACAGCCATGCACTATAAATGGGCTTCTGCCTTCATCCATTACAATCCCTGTAAGTACTCTGTGGCCTTCTACTAGACAGCCATCATATTTATTGATGACATAGTGCCTTCTAGTCTAGGATGCCCTAGGCACCTCTTGCTGTCACATTTCTCTGAGAAGACATGCATATTACATACAAAGGAATGGAAATATCTGGGGGTCAAAAAGTAACTGTCACTACTCCCTCGTGGTGTTCTCTCTCAAGTCAGCTATTTATCAAGGAGTACAATATGCCTCTCAGCTGTGCTTGGGCCCTTTAAGTGCTGGTCATGCTGCATTCCAGCACAGTATGACAACATAGGGATCACATGTTGATGGTCAGCTGCTGCAGTGTTTCTGAAGTGTGACAGATGCTTTGTCAACGGGGCAAGGAACTACTAGTAATTGTCCTTCCATTGATTCACTTTAAATCTTAAAAATAAGCTGTGATCTTTGATTTACTACTGTTGATAAAGTTGCTCTTTCTGTGGCTTAAAAGAGTCATATAAATCCAGTTTGTATTATTTGTTAGTGTGTCTCCAGTGAAGCCAAGTTACCCAGTTCCAGGCTGGAGACGTTTTGTCCAGTTCTAGTTTTGAGCTTATGTCTCAAAGCAGTGTGGGACTTGTTCCGAATTCATTCCTGCCCATTAAAATCAGTGCTACAAGCCCGGTCGTGCAACAGTATGGGGTTGTCAGAAATCCAGGACTGACTCAAAGTTTCTAGTTTGGAACTGGGTAACTTGCATCTCTGTGTCTGGTATGTTGATAGTGCTTTTTTTTTTTTTTTTTTGCTCTTATCTTTTCAGTAGTATTTCAAAGTGACTTCTATTCAGGTATGGTAGGTATTTTCCTGTCCCTAGAAGGCTTAAAAGTAAGTTTTTACCTTAGACAATGGAAGGATAAATGATTTGTCTAAAGTCACAAGGAGTATCAGTGGAATCTGAACTCTAGCTTTCCTGGTTTTGACTCTGTGAGGGTGTCCTGAAGGGCAAGTGGCCACGTCTTATAGGGGGCATTTTCGAAAGGGACGTCCAAGTTGCGATTGGTTCAGCAGTTGTCACTCACTCTTTCCCTCCCGCACCCTGGTATCCTTTATGCTTGCCTTCCATCCTGGTCATCTGCAGCATTGAAAGCAGGCTGTCTGTGGGCGGTCCACAGGGCCTTCCCTCTGCCGGTCCCGTTCCCCTGATTATACTTGATTTTATTTCCTGTTTCTGGAGGAGGTGGGGGAAACAGCAAATCGGCTGTCCTAACTTTATGTGCCATGTTAATTGAGCACCTCTCTGAATATTGGCCAGTTAATTTCCAGGTTAGTGGACATAACCGAATTTTCAATGCTGGGAGCCATGCATGCCCTGGGCATTGAATATCTGGGGTTAGCTTAGCCTGCGGCTGGAAGCGGCTTACTAGCTGCGGGCTGAATATCGGGCCCAAAATTCCTCACGCATTAAAGTTTTTTTTAATATAAATAAACATGATGTTGGCTTACTTCACTCTCTTCTCATGACATTCTAAGTAGGAGAAGCTATTTGAATAAACACTCCTACATAATAGATCAGACTGCTACCGGGTCACAGGGAAGGAGCACAAAAAGGAAAGGATGAAGATGGACAATATAATTATGATTTTCTGGCTGAAGCAGAAGTGGAGAATTAATTAGTACCAGAGGCGGACTGACAGAGATCTTGGCCCCCGGACAGAAAGGGTCATTGGGCCCCCCCACACACTACAGCTTCCTGGGCTGCCGAGACTTTCTACGGCGGTCTCGTGGGTCACAGCTGTCTTTTAAGACTGCTGTGGGAAGTCTCAGCAGCCATTTTGATGACATGGTGGTGCTGGACAGAGCAGCGGCAGCGGACAGGAAAGAATGAGGTTCTTTCCTGCTCCAGAAGAGGCCACAAGACCACCAAAGCCCTTCAAACTAGGCCCGGGAGGGCCCACTGAGGCTTCAGGAGCTATAGTGTTCAGGAGGAATAGAGGCACTGGGACCCCCAGACCCTCTGGGCCCCTGGGCACTGCTCTGTTGCCCATATGGTCAGTCTACCTCTGATTAGTACTGGTCCATTCCAAAGTTTCTTACTTTGGGGTGGTATTTGATTACAAATCAAGTTACACAGAAATCCTTCTTTAAATTAAGGCATCTTTGAAGGTTAAAGCCTTATTAGGAACGGCGTGATCATAGAACAGTATCACAGCAGTTGGTTTTAGCTGCACTTGATTACTGTAATTCTATATATTTAGGACTTTCTGCCTCATCAATTCAAGCATTTCAAATGATAAAGATCGTTGCTGCCCACTTGATATCAGAGAAAAAAAATGCATTAGCAAATACAGCATTGCCTGTGCTTTACGCTCATCACTGGTTACATCTTGAAAGGTGTATTAAATTCAAGGTGTTTATGTTGGTGTTTAAATTCGTAAAGTTATTGAACTAGCTACCACTCACTGAAAGACTACTGCTAGGTGTCAGTCACCATTTTGAACACAAGCTGGTGACAAAGTAAGAGCATCCAGAGATTGCTCCTTTCCTGCCTCCCACCCCCACCACTCACTAGCAATCTCATGGGGGGGGGGGGGGGGGGGGCAAGGGCTATGGAGGATAATTGGGGGATGGGAGTGGGAAGATTGGGTTTTTATTTTTACAGGAGCAGCCATAGTAAATGCATGCAGATACCGTGTGGTAAATGTCAGCTCTGTTTGGTAACTGCAGAACAGATACTGGGAATGCCCCCAACGTTTACAGAACAGACTTTGCATTTACCATGTGAATTTTTGCACCTGATGCACAGTAACTGCAAACATGTATCACACATTATAAACAGGCCCCCTAAAGCCACTCTGTGTGGTGTTTTTATTTTGGGTTTTTTTTGTAACATCCCATAAATCAGTGGGAATTCCCTTAAAACACCAGACTTTGTTTATGCAGGTCATCTTTCTTTCTTCTGTTCAGCTCAATCCAGCCATGCAAATATCTTTTAGCAATTTGCCTCTGGTGGTTTCCAGCCTCTGAAATGGAACTTCATAGTCCAGAACACACTTGAAGGAATCTGGGCCACGTTAATATCTGGGTTTCAGAGAGATTTTTGCCCTGACTTGCTATATCTTATCACCACATGAAACTTAATGCCTCAACAACATTTTCCTCTCAGTAGAGAATATTAGAAGATATTTGTTTCATAAAATATTTGGGAAATATTCAGGATGCTGAAAAATATATTTGTTGTTATTGAAAGTGTATATAAGAAAGAGTCACAGCAGATAATTTATTAACTACTCTGTACCTACCCTCAACAATTATTTACCCTCAAGCTTTTACTGCATACTTTTTTTATTTGCTTCCACCCTGACCCAGATATGTTTGCTCCTGCACAGTGATGGAATATCTCAGAGCTGCAATCGTGGCACAACTTCCAGTGTAACAAACAGTAGCGGATTTTACACTTTAGCTTTTTTATTATTATTATTTTGCATGGATGAAACAGGAATGCAGCTTAAAACAACCTATGATGTTTTACTGTGTCACATCCCATGGGAAGGAAACCCATGAAACCCTTCTATTAAAAAAACGCTAGTGACATTTTTGGTCAGGAAAGTAACCTTTAAAAGGGAAAAGTGCTGTTCTTTCTACTGGCGCTGCAATGCTGACCTTTTGAAAATTCCTTACTCCAGACCCAGCTCCTACTTACATTATCCCCTATCACATGGCTAATTGCAGACTTAAGCTCATGTAGCCCTCCCTTTATGTTCATATTGATAGTCAGTGGTAATTTCAGGTGGAGGGGGAATGGAATGTATAAAGTCAGGACCAATAGCAGCATCTACCTTCTACTCCAGCTGCAGTACAGAAAAACAAAAGTGAAATTCAAAAAGGTTCCAGGTAGCCACATGGATAATCTAATCAAATCCTTTTGAGAATGAAAAATTGATACGGCAAATTAAGTTCTACAGGAGTAGGAAATGGTTAAGATTTTGAAGATGATAATAGACCAGAAAAATTTGAACAAATGAATATTATTACAGATGATTAATATCGAGATTGTTGTTTTCCCAGAGTTCCGGGTATGACTCCTAAAGTTTTTTCCTCTGAAATGATTAGAGACTCAAGTGTTTGTATTGTTAAATAATTTCTGGTTTTAAAAGAGAAAAAATGAAATTGGGTGTATTATTTCCACTAATATTGGACAATAAGTATGTTTCCAATGAAATAAATTGACTATACACAGTTTTGGATTTGAAGAAGCCAACCAGACGATCAATGTGGAATAATGATTCAGATAAATAATAACTGGGGATAATCAGGTTAATATCACGTTTTTGTTTACTGTTGTTTAATTGATCTCCTTGTCTTGTTTCACTCTCCCTATTTTGTGGTCTAAGGAAGAGTTTATAATTACCTGATTGAAATAATTCTTGTATTATTTTGTCTGTATTTCTGGCAAGTTATTTTAGTGCTTGTAAAATTAAATTCTTATTTTAAAAAAAAAAAGGTTCCAGGTCTGTAACCTGGCAGAAACCATCACTTATCCTGTCACACCTTGCACTTGCATTGTATACTGAGCATGCATGCATGCAAACCCGTATTATGAAGTTTCTCACATACTTATTGATGCAACAGAACAGAACCAAATATGTTGAACCTAATTCAAATCTCACTGTCTATGCTTACAATAGTCATACTAACCACCATTACACTTTGTGAAGTATGTTACTCTCACTCACAAATTGTGCCATAGTGCCCTCAAACGTGTTTCCTTCAACCATCATGAACACATTCAATAATCTCACAACGCTTAATGGATCCATGTATACATATATCACTACACACTCCAGAGAATTAAACATGTAGAACCTCAAAGAGTAGGATAAGGCTGTTGGTTGGGGTGATTCTGAAAAGCAATTATATAGTAATGCTTTGAAGAGCAAATCTGTAATAGGTGTTATTCAATTTTAGGGCTGCAATGTCTGTCTGGAATTAAACGTTTTGCCATCAGCTGGTGTAGGGAAAAATATAACTCATATTACTCAGCTGACATACAATTATAGCTAAATGCAATTTTAACATTTGTATGCTGTTGTGTGAATTTTTTATTTTCTTTAAGGGTTAATC
The DNA here is from genome assembly GCF_901765095.1 of Microcaecilia unicolor. Lineage (NCBI taxonomy): Eukaryota > Metazoa > Chordata > Amphibia > Gymnophiona > Siphonopidae > Microcaecilia > Microcaecilia unicolor. Next base: position 193,131,300 of record NC_044032.1, read on the forward strand.
TGAGAAGCACTTGTATAGTATGTCTTTGAAGGCCTAATCTGCTGTAGGTTCTGTTTAATTCTGAAGCCCAAATGCCTGTCTGGCATACAATTTATAGTTCCACCCGCCCAACTTTCTGTTTTGTTTATATATATATATACTTTTAGAAGCTAGAGGCTTGATTTCCTCTCTGTTTATTCTGAAATGTGCTCACTCTCTCCACACCTCGTCCTTCCCTACACCCCTTCCCGTGCACTCGCTCCATGGATAAATCCTTCTTATCTGTTCCCTTCTCCACTACTGCCAACTCCAGACTTCACGCCTTCTGTCTCGCTGCACCCTACGCCTGGAATAAACATCCTGAGCACCTACGTCTTGCCCCATCCTTGGCCACCTTTAAATCTAGACTGAAAGCCCACCTCTTTAACATTGCTTTTGACTCGTAACCACTTGTAACCACTCGCCTCCACCTACCCTCCTCTCCTCCTTCCTGTACACATTAATTGATTTGATTTGCTTACTTTATTTTTGTCTATTAGATTGTAAGCTCTTTGAGCAGGGACTGTCTTTCTTCAATGTTTGTGCAGCGCTGCGTACGCCTTGTAGCATTACTATAGAAATGCTTAATAGTAGTAGTAGTAGTAGTAGTAATGTGGTCCTCAAGGTAGTTGCAAAAGGTGGACAAGACAGGTGTTCACCTGGGGTTTCAAGCTAGGAGTCATGGAAGGACAGAGGCAAGAGGGGTGAAATTCACAGTTCTGTTCCTTGAATTTACCTCTTCCTCTATTCCCAAGGACATACCTGTGTGCTCACTCGGCTGGCTCATGGTAGTCCAATCTGTCTCAAACTGGGGACAGCCATAGGGGCTCTGCAGCTAGGTGAGGAGGAGGCAGTGGTGTGCTGGAGCCAGCTTGCACCGGCTCGCAAGAGCCACTTGTAAATTTTGACAGCTCTTGCGAGCCGGTTGTTGTTACGGGGCGAGCCGGCTCCATTGCACAAGGTAAGCATGGCAGGAGGGCGCCATGCTTACCTCCCCTCCCGCTCCCATCCATGTGTAGCGATGTCCTTCGCCCCCCCCCATCCTCCCCTGCCGCTCCCATCCGTCAGTTTCAATTACCTGCCTCGAAGCGCCGCATTATTTAAGGCCTGCCTGCTGCCCGTCTCCAGCTGCCTTCCCTGCTTGCTTCTCAGGAGTTCGGTTCGCGCCCTTAGTCCCGCCTTCTGACGTCATTCTGACGTCATTTCCTTTTCCCGCGGCGGGACTAAGGGCGCGAACTGAACTCCTGAGAAGCAAGCAGGGAAGGCAGCTGGAGACGGGCAGCAGGCAGGCCTTAAATAATGCGGCGCTTCGAGGCAGGTAATGGAAACTGACGGATGGGAGCGGCAGGGGAGGATGGGGGGGTGAAGGACATTGCTACACAATGGATGGGAGCGGGAGGGAGGAGAATTGCTGGGGAGGGTGGGGGCGATTGGCGAAGGACATCGCTAGACCTGGATGGGAGCGGGAGCGGTAGGGGAGGGAGGAGAACTGCTGGGCATGGATGGGCAGAGGGGGGCAGGGGAAGAGAATTGCTGGGCATGGATGGGCAGAGGGGGGCAGGGGAGAGAACTGCTGGGCATGGATGGGCAGAGGGAGGCAGGGGAGAGAATTGCTGGGCATGGATGGGCAGAGGGGGGCAGGGGAGAGAACTGCTGGGCATGGATGGGCAGAGGGGGGCAGGGGAGGAGAATTGCTGGGCATGGATGGGCAGGGGGGCAGGGGGAGAGAATTGCTGGGCATGGATGGGCAGAGGGAAGCAGGGGAGAAAACTGCTGGGCATGGATGGGCAGAGGGAGGCAGGGGAGAGAATTGCTGGGCATGGATGGGCAGAGGGGGGCAGGGGAGAGAACTGCTGGGCATGGATGGGCAGATGGGGCAGGGGGAGAAACTGCTGGGCATGGATGGGCAGAGGGAGGCAGGAGAGAGAATTGCTGGGCATGGATGGGCAGAGGGGGGCAGGGGAGAGAATTGCTGGGCATGGATGGGCAGAGGGAGGCAGGGGAGAGAATTGCTGGGCATGGATGGGCAGAGGGGGGCAGGGGGGGGAATGCTGGGCATGGATGGGCAGAGGGGGGCAGGGGAGAGAACTGCTGGGCATGGATGGGCAGAGGAAAGAATTGCTGGGCATGGATGGGCAGAGGGGACAGGGGAGAGAAGAGAATTGCTGGGTATGGATGGATAGAGAGGGGCAGGGGAGAGAGGAGAGTTTCAGGACATGGATGGTGGGGAGAGCAAGAGAAATTCTGGACATGGATGGAGGGGAGGGAAGGGAGAGAGAAGAAATGCTGGACATGGAGGGAAGATAGAGGAAGGAGATTAGATGAGGGAAAAGGAAGTGAAGAGAGAAACTGCACATAGATGGAGAAAATAGGCAGAAGCTGGATCCACTGTACAGTCAAATATGCGGAGGACCAGAAATGAAGAAGAAAGGAGGAAAGAAAAGAAATAAATGGAAAGGAAGCCCTGGAATCGGAGTCAAGGGAACAGATAGAGAGCAGCAGAATCAGATACTGAACCAGCATGATCAGAGAAACAAAGTCACCAGACAACAAAGGTAGAAAAAAATAATTTTATTTTCATTATAGTGTTTGGAATATGTGCACTTGAGAATCAGGTGCTGAACGTTAAAAGTTTATGTTATTTACTTATTTATGGCATTTTATCCCATATTAAAACATGAATTAGATTGGAACCTGGGATCATTTAATTTTTTTTCCTGGAGAGAGTAATGTGTTAGCCGCCCCCCCCCCCCCCCCCCCCCCCGGGTATAGCCAGCTCTGCAATTTTTTTGGGGGGGGCGCAGAGGTGGGTGGGGGAGCCAGTGGTGGACGGGGGGCCGCCGCAGAGGTGGATGGGGGGCGCCGAGTTGGAGGGGGGGGGCGCCGAGGTGGACCGGGGAGAGAGCCTGTTGTTAAAAATTTACCAGCACACCACTGGGAGGAGGGGTGACAGTAGGAAAGGACTGTGCTGTCAACTGTTTTCACATCCAGAGTTCACCTAATCTTTTATCTGGCTGTAGTTCTTCCAAAGTTGATCGTATGTGTGTGTTTGTATATATGTATGTGTGTGTATAGAAGGGAGATTTTAGGCTAGTCTAGATTTTCTAACAACTTTATTCTGATGTATTTTAGGACCTGCAGCATTGATTTCAGTCGGTTGCTCTGGAGTCTACAATATACCACATTGCTTTGGAATGTAGGTTTGAAACCAGGAATAGCCAAAAAAAGTCTCCCCTCCTGGAACTTGGAAGCTCTGGCACTGTCTCTTATGGTATCTGAACAGCCGGGCCGGTGTTAGACATGCTGGGGCCTCCCAATCCCCTCTCCTTCCTGCTCCCTCCCCTGATCTCTCCATCCGACATTACCACCACATATAAAACTACTTTAAATGACTTCTTCACACACAAAACACAGACAGACTTTCAGCAAATACAGAACAAGTGATCACAAATTAGAAATAGAAATATGAACACCAAAACTGAACTGGGAATCCCAAGAAATTAAACTCGGCAAGTACTGCAACACTGGAGAAATAAAAACAGAAATGCACTTCATTTTGTACTGATCACAATCAGTAGCATAACTATGAGGGAAACTAAAACTAAAATCTTCTTTAATGCAAATTGAAACAAACTTACAGTTCTGGAGTGTTGAACAAGAGTCTCTGCCCTGAAGATGTGAGTCTGTCTCTACCAGCTCTCTCTCTCTCTCTCTCTCTCTCTCTCTCTCTCTCTCTCTCTCTCTCTCTCTCTCTCTCTCTCTCTCTCACTGCAGAGTACTGGCTGAAGAGTGGGTGCTGTAAATACTTATAAACTGGTAAAAATTGGGTATTTACAGTAGCTTGAAGGGAGAGTATACAACAAGGTACAGGAAATCAGCTTACAGATTTTAGAAAAGCATGATGCAGGCACACTCTCAACCCAGTGGAGAGAGAAGGGGTTGGCTATTGCTCAGCATACACAGAGACAAGTCCAGCCAATTGGAAAAGTCCATAAGGTATAGGGAACTGGGAATGTCCAATATATATATATAAACAATAGGCAACGCCGCCATACAAATGGGGGCAGACACTCCCCACCTGGTATCGGGAGATACTACTATTTAACTTTTCAACTTATCAATACCACAAAGTCCATGCAAATCCATAAATAAACTGGATCTTGAAGGCTGAGAACTTCTTGTTTGTCACCGGTTTCACTGTAGCTCAGACAACTTCTCACTTGCAGTCTCACAGGAGCTGAAATGAGAAACAGACAATACAAACAAACAACACATAAGAGAGAGAAAAAGTATTTGGAGTGGACTATAGTCCACGGAGTCCTCATCTCTTCATGGTGTGCATCACTGAAGAAGTTACTTGCCTTTCAGGGAAGTCTTGTGTCAAAGCTCCCAGAGGGTGCCAAGTTGTCATTGATGAGCTTTAGTTCTGTATCTCAGATGGCATTTTGGTGGTAGGTGTCCAGTCTTTCATCCACTGGTTGATGAACTGAAGACACAATGTTGGTGATAAGAACTGTCATCTCTGGATGGATCTCAGCATCAGAGTCAGGACCTATAAGTTCAATGGCGTTCTCTGTAACTGGAGATTGTGGTCAGGTTTTACAAAAACGTCTGGTCCTGACAACCATGTGGTTTCCATTAGACAAGATGATGGCACAGCTCTGTGGCACAATCTGCTGAATTTTGGTTAGTTGGCACATAACGCTACTGTTCTGGTCATGTTGACTTTTGAATACATTCAACTCTGTTGCTGACGTACACATAAAATCTCCTGGTTTGGTTGTAAATGTAGCCCAGGGCAACTTTACTGTCGGTGTAAAAATTGACTGAGTCTATTTCAATGTCCATTTCATTTAGTATATTTCTACTATCTCTATTGCTAGCACTGCTGCACACCAATTCTAAACGTGGAATAGTATGATTGGGTTTGTGGTACTAACTTGGTTTTTCCAAAAATAATCCCACATGAGATAGCTCATCTGTGTCTGTAGCTTTCAAGTAAACCACTGCGGCTATGATCTTTTCAGAAGCGTCTGCTCTTTGTGACAGGTAGAACTGAGTGCTGCAGGGATGTAAGTGTGTGGGATGTGCAGAAGTTCAAGAGTCTTTAGAGAATTTTTCCATTTCTCCCATTCTTGTCGCATTTCTGGGGTAATGGAACATTCCACTCAGGTACTTTGGGAAAGTTCTCTCAGTAGGATCTTCCTTGAATGATGACTAGCGCCACAAACCCTAGTGGGTCATACAGACTATTGACTGTGAACAAGGACAGCTCTGCATGTATATGGTTTCTGTTGGGTGGAGACTTGAAAGGTAAAAATGCCTCTTTTTAGATCCCAATGCAATCCAAGGCTTCTCTGAAGCAGTTAGGTGTCTACTCTTAGATCTAGATCTTTTAAACCTTGGCATGATCCTCTGCAGGAAATGCTCTCATTACTTCTGGACTGTTGGGAGGTGATTTTATGAAGTCTGAGACGGCCTCTGCCAGAATTGCTTGTGGTTCGGTTTAGCAAGTCAATGGCCTTTTCTTCAGTAGGTAAGGATTTCAAATCATCATCAACATTGAAGTCTTTTTCAATGAAGTATCTGTGCCATATTCTCTTTCACCTTCTTGGGCTGTCCTTCTAAGCCCATAGATTACCACTGCAGGTGATGGACTGTTACCAAAGATGTTGAACTCTCATTCTGTATTCTACAATTTCCTGGGTTGACGTCATTGTCACGATACCACAGGAATCTCAAGTAGTTTTTGTAATCTGGGTGTGCAACAAAGCAGTAAAACATTTGCTGGATATCTGCTGTTATGGCAATAGGGCTCTTTCTGAAGCGAATCTAGACTCCTAATAGACTGTCATCATGTCACCCCTAGAAAGAAGCACATTGTTGAGAAAGATTCCTTGAAATTGAGCACTGGGAATGGAACATAATCCTGATTTGGCCTGGTTCTATGGGTGATACACCCCAAAGGTAGGTAAGTACCAACATTCTTATAGTATAAGGGTAATGCATTTGATAAACTGCCTTTCTGAGGTACAACCAAAGCTCGTTAATGTGGAACTGGCTCTGCATGGCCATTATCCAGCATGTTCTGTATGAATGTTGTAAAGTGCTGTTTTCTCTCTAGTTTCCTTCCCAGAGTGTTTTGCAATCAATTATTGGCATAATTGGTAACAATTTAGATTTGCACACACATCCGCTAAGCACTATTCTATAAAGTATAACGTGCAATCTTATAGCGTGCAACTTAAAAGAGGGCATGGCCATGGGAGGGGCATGGGTGGGTCAGAGGCGTCCACTAAAGATTTGTGCAGTATTATGGAATACAGAGGATCCACGCCTATCTTGCATGCCAGGATTTATACCAGGTTTTATTTGGTGCAAATCCTCGCACCGAAAGTTTGCGCAGAAATCAGCTCTAAGTGCTTATTCTATAAACAGCAAGCAACTCAGCACCATTTTTTAGAATAATGCTCCATGCGTATTTTTTTTGGGGCACCCAAATCTGGGTACCATTTACTGAATATAGTCCTTAGTTTGCAACTGCAGGGGGCATTAATAGGGGAAGGTGATGGGCATGTTATGGGTATTTCACTTTGTGACACCTGGACCTTATAGAATACTATCAGTTCCGTGTATTATAAGATACATTTAGGCATGCCAATTTATGCCTGCCATTGACATTGGGTAAGTGATAGTGCCTACCATTAGGCACACCAAAGTGGATTTACACTAGTATTCTACAACAACTTAGATAGCCACAAAGCCATTATAAAATTGACAGTAAGAGCGCCCCTTGATGGTGCCTAAAATTAGGTGCCATTTTACAGAATTGCCTCATAAGGAGTCGATATTCAAAGTGATTTAGGTGGGCAGGAGTCTCTCCTGCCCCCTTAAATGGCCTGTCACCGCTCAATGGCCAATATTCATCGGCAATAAAGCGGGGAGTGCCGCTGAATATCGCCTCTGACCAGCTCCCCCCCAAAAGTATTTTCCCACTTCCTGCCCCCCTCCAATATACAGCGATGGTGGCAACCTCCCCAACAACAGGCCCCCTGGTGAGCATCCCCATTCCATCCCACCCCCACAACTCGGTCAGGATAGGACCCTCCCCAGGGCATACCTGACCTCCCTGGTGGTGTTTGGGGCAGGAGCAACCCCCCCCCCCCCCCTCTCTCCTGCTCCTAGCAGCAGCTTTCTCAAAATATCTGCCATGACCTCTCATGGTACAGGCTGATACAAGAGCTCATGGCAGCCATTTTGAAGAAGCTGCGTCTAGGGGCAGGAACGAGCAGAGTTCACTCCTGCCCCTAATGCCCTGCTGGATGACCAGGGAGGTCCTATCCTGACTGGGAAGTGGATGCTGCCTGGGAGGGGGCTATTGTTTGGTGGGGGGGGGGTGTTGCTTGCTGCCACTGCCACACATCATGGTGGGCCAGGAGGGAGGGAGGAAGGAAGGAAGAAGGGGGGAATGTGGAAAATACTTTTTTAGCGTAGGTCCAGGCCCAATATTTAGCTGGGACCCGCATAACCTCTGTCTGCCAGCCTGCCCTCTGTTAGCCCCCAATATTCAGTGCCAGGCCCAGACATGACTTGGCACTGAATATTGGGGGCTAAACTAGCCATCAACGGTAGTCATTTTAAATAACGCTCACCGTCGTCGACTGAGTGTTGGGGGGTAAGTGTTTTAACATTGTCTACTGAAAGGAGATGTTGATAGAACTCCCATAAGCAGAATTTGACCTTGAAAAGCTTTGTTCTGTAGAAGATACAGAGTTAGGTAAGACCGAACTCTGGCTATCAGGCTACATTACGTTTCTAGCTTGTATTTACCAACAGGCGGGAGCTTTGCAGCTGGTTGTTGTTTTGGTACAACAAAGGGAAACTAACTACATTGTGATGCCTGTGGCATTGGACAGTGGAAAAATTTACTTTCTCCTATAAATGAAAAGACTTTGTGGAGTGATCACCCTGCCAACAGACTAAACTCTTTGTGCTTTGGGTTGGGGTTGTCAGGGTTCAAGAAGCCACCTCCATCCCACAGAAAGGTTAGTCAGCCTTCCAGTAGTATTCACCTTATGTGCTCCACAGCATCAGCTGCTTGACTGGTGACTAATGAAGAACCCATGACCCATGGATGGACTGGAACCTAGCCACCAAACATCAGTTATACATTATTAATTCAATTTTTGGACAACAAACAAACCCTCTCACCCCCCCTACTCTGTTCACTTATTTCATTTAATTCATAGATTTTTACTACCTTTGCTCTATCAGAACATAAAAGTAATGTTACAGATCGCACAGAAAACAGACTAAACCATGCTTGAGCACACAACTGATCTGGATTGCAGAGACAGCGAAAACAATTTTAAAAAACCACACAGACGATAACACTCTGTCCACTAACACAAAATACAGCATTATAGGAGTTTATATTTATAGAGAAAGGCCTGATATGACTAATAAGCATGGGGACACTTTTCAAAAGCATTGGTATGCATCAAACAATGATTTATGCACAGAAATAGCCTCATTGAATACTACAAATCCCATGGGCGAGTAAACTTATATATGGAGTACTACTGCATATATACATTTAAGTGCATATAGGAAAGCATTCCTATTAGCAATGTTGATGTGGGGTTGGCATTATCCCCCGGGTTTTGTATATGGTGCCCAAAAATTGTGATGTGCAAATTTGGGCACACCAATTTGTGTGTGCAATTTAATTGAGCAAATGAACTAACTAGCAATAATTGGGTGCTAACCATTATTGCAGTTAATTGTCTGCAGTTAGGATTTGTGTGCTCATCTTGCTAAGCGCTGTTCTATAAAGAGGCACATCTTTATGTATGCAACTGCAAAGGGGATGTGACCATGGGAGGGGCATGGGTGGGTCAGGGGCATTCACTAAAGGACGTGTGCAGATTATAGAAGTCAGAGAATCCACGCCTAATTTGCAAGGATTTACACCACGTTCAGTTCACCAAGGTTTGGGTGCGGATCCGGTGCTATGCACTAATCTATAACAGCGCCCAAGTTAGAGTGCCATTATATTAGAATAGTGCTCAGCACACATTTTTTTCAGCGCCTAAATATGGGTGCCATTTACTGAATCTAGTTCTATGTGCATACTTTGGAATTTCCAAATGTAAGCAATAAGTTAACAAAAAAGGTGGGAATATGAAAGCCAGGCTATCCAAAATTGGAACCAACCGAAATTAAAA